>NC_090924.1:798466801-798769831 GCF_040938575.1 Ambystoma mexicanum | reverse complement strand
ACGGATGGAGGGGGGTTGTACCCTTTAAGGGAGTTAAGAGAAATAGAAAGAGGTCAGTTAAGGGCGGCTGAGGGGTACTCGAACCCGGCATACAGCCCTCCACCATATGTGGCTCATAGGAAGATGCCAGCAGGGGAGGGGAGGACTGGAGAAGAACAAACTGTGGAAATAGGAAATGATGAGTGGGTAGCTGCACAGATACTATTAAAATTACGAGGTTCATTAACAGGGGAAGAGAAGGAGGTAGTAAGGAAAACAGACGAGGATAATACCAGGGAGAGTGGAATGAGAGGGGAAGAGCTGTTACGGCAAAAGGAAGAGATTTTGGAGGAACGACTAGCAGAATTAAGGGATGAGCAGAATGAATTGATCAAACAGCTCGAGAGGGAGGAAAGAGAGAGAGCGAGGAAAAGGAAAGAAGGTAAGAACGAATTGGAAAAAATAAGGGAACGAACTGAGGAGCAAAGGAGAGAAGCTGAAAGGGTAAAAGCAGCAGCAGAAAGGGTATCAAGAGCAGTGCTGCGAGAAAAGAAAAGGGGAAAAGAAGAGAAAGAAAAAGAAATGGCAATGTGGAAGAGGAGATTACTATCAGAAACGACTAAGAAATACAAATAAGGGATGGTGATAGAGAGCATATTAGAAAGGGAAAGGGTGAAATGGGAAAGGAAGAAAGAGGATGAAAGAATACTGGAACAGATGAGTAGAGAAGTAATGGAGGAACTAAAAAGGAAAAGGGAGGAAAATGGTAGGGAGATGGAGGAGAGAAATGAAGGAGAAAGAGAAGATAGGAGAAGGGAGAGTGAAGTATGGGGGGATGTATATAGAGACACCGAAGTAGCAACAACATCAGCGCAAAGGGGAGCGGTTGATAAAGGAGAAAAAGGAGAACTGGACCTAATAGACTTACAAACAGTAACAATAAAGGGGAAAAAGACCGAGTGGGGGGTGCCGTTTATGACTGACTTTTGTAGTGAGGAAGAAGAAGGAGTGGAGAAGGAAGGAAGAAACAGTGAAAGGGAAAGCCTAGATAAACTATACATCACCCGGACCAACACAGACTCGCCATGGATCCGTAGGAGAAAGGATTAGCTGGAGAGAAGTGAGGAGGATGAGCAAGGAATAGCGGAAAGACAGACACATGAGGCCGCACCGTCCCCATCACGCCCTCTCCCATCGCACCCTACATGCTCAACCACCTCACGCTCGTTACATACAATAAAACCTGCGCCCTTCACAGACGAACTGACACCCTATGCATGTCGGCTTATGGACCTCCCTAGACGCAGGCAGGAAAGGCGAATACACATGCCCACATTAAATACAGGAAATGATGGAAGAAGGGGAAAATATGGAGAAGAAAGAGTTACGAGCAGGGGAAATACGGATGAAATTGACGATGTAGAAGAAAGGGAAGAAGAGGAAGGGTGTGAGGACTCGATTTTATGGAACACAAAGGGTAAAATGAGACATAACTTAATGCCACTTCTGGAGAGGGGAGGGGTTAGGCCACAGTATGTCCCTTGGAAGCATACAGACAAAGAAAATATAAAATGCAGGCTCCCATCATTAAGTGGAGGTGCGGGTAAGTGGATATATGAAATGGAAAAACACACCGCAGGACAGAAACTGGCAGTAGGAGATGTGAAGGGCCTTCTAATATCGATATTAGGGGATGCAGCGGATGACATTTGGAAGAGAGCGGGATTCCCTGGGGTAACAATAACAAACACATCGCATGATGGGGCACCATTCGCAAACTGCAGACATGCACTATGGCAGGCACTGAGGGTACAGTACCAAGACACATCAGACATAGGAGCAATTACCTCCCGCAAGATGCGTGAGAACGAAGATCCTGTTGATTATATCTAGGAAATCCAAGAGAAGTGGCGCATGGAAACTAGAGAACAATGGGACAAAACACCCGCAATATTTTATCATATACTAGTACAAGGGCTCCCGGAAGGAGTTCAGAAACAAATGAAGAAAGTAGTGGGAATGGAAGCAAAAGCATGGCCAGAAATACAACTGACTATAGTGCATCATTACAGGACATGGCAAGGAAAAATGAAACAAAAGGAAGAGGACAGGAAAACGGAAGAGGCTAAACTAGTACAGAAAAAGCTTACTAAATACACAATGGAAGGGGCACTAATAACTACGCCTACAACAATGACCCAAAGCCCCACACAAGTAGTGGCTGCACAAGATCCCTCCCAAATACCACCTTCACAGACTATAACACAACAGGTGCCGCCACTCCAACCATACACGACCAACATGGGAGGAGAATACTCAATGCCAGGAGCTGGGTATTATAATTACAACAGGGGGAGAGGAGGAATTATGAGAGGGAGAGGATACGGATATAATACTCAACAGCAGGTGGGAGGACTTAGAAATTCCTATCCCACAGGGCAACCAGTATACCAGGACAACACAGGGAGCTTTCCATGGCAGAGTAGGGAACCACCGGTGTGTTGGAGTTGTGGATTATTAGGGCACATGTCATGCACGTGTAGAGTAAGACCAGGAACATCATCATGGAGTGAACAGGGACAACCAAGGCCCACACAGGAACAGCAGGGCATACAGCAACAGCAGACGTTACAACAGGGAAATGAACAGCAACAACTAATAACACAACAACAGCCACAGACACATTCACTGCCACAACAACAGGTAGCGATAACACAACAACCCCAAGTACAACAAACACAACTGGGTAGGGTGACGGTCCTGGGACACAACCCTTACACAGGAAATGGTCAATCGTTGTACCCTCAATAGGACAGCCCACAGACGGCCTTGGTGTGTCCCATCCTGTCAGTAACACCTAATAGTGTGGAGGAACCACGCATAGAGGTAACGATAGGTGACAAAAAGTTATCATTCCTTGTTGACACCGGGGCGACCCGGTGTTGCATAAGGGAAGGTAAATTTAAGATGTCAGGCGAAGCCATGAACACCCAAGGATTCTCTGGGGCTAAAGGGTTGGTTCCTTTTACTGATAACATTCCCTTATCTATAGGAGATTATGACATGTCAGTCCCACTTCTATATTATAGTGCCTCACCAGTAAATATACTGGGGAGAGACATGATGAACAGGTTGAATATGACGATCTCATTTACTGAGGACGGCATAATTTGCTCCACTCCAGGGATTAACATGCTCACAGCACGACAGATTATGCAAGCATACTGCGGACAAACAGCGATTAGGGCGGAGCCAGTAGATGGCGAGCTCTTCCAGTACGGGACAGACATGGCATTTGCATCGATGCCAGGGATAGAGGGAAAAATGTGGAGGAGGCCAGCAGCCTATCTGTTCAGACCAGAAACACCAGTCAATGAGCCAGAAGGAAAGGTGGTTCCAGTGGACATTGAGAGCATTATAGCACAGCTGATTACATTGCTGTACATGCCCAAGACAGAGAAGGAAGGGCATGGAGGGCAGTGATAGCACTAGCGGAAGGATGTAGACTCACCCAGGTGTCAGATGAGGAGCTGTTCTCAGAAGAAAAGGAGGAAGGTGAAATGGTGTTTATGATGAGTGTGGAAATATGGCTAAGAGTGGCGTACAAACAAGTAGCACAGAAAATTGCAATGGCACTTGAGGCACCCGCATGCACCCCAGTCCCCTTCTTTAAGGAGGATATGACAAAGGTACCCACATCACTGAGGACTACTAGCCCCTATGACGTGGGGTGCATAAAAAGTATAGGGGGAGTAAGGATAAAATTGAAAAAAGGTGCAATACTCCCCAGAGTGAAACAGTACCCACTATCAAAAGAGGCAGATGAGGGCATATATGAAACCATAACGGCCCTTATAAATAATGGCATATTGGTCCCCTCAGAATCACCATGTAACACGGCTGTATACCCAGTGCGCAAGGCTAAAGGGGGTTCTTGGCGCTTCATACAGGATCTCAGGCCCTTGACCAACATAGTAGAAGCAGAATACCCCATAGCAGCAAACCCGGCCACAATATTGTGTGGCATTCCAGCAGAAGCATCACGATTTACAGAGATCGACCTTAAAAATGCATTTTTTCTCAATACCATTGCACCCAGACTGACAAGATCTGACTAGCTTCACTTACAGGAACACAAGGTGGAAACACAACAGATTGCCACAAGGGTATTGTGAATCACCCTCAATTTTCAGATGGATTTGGGTAACATTGAAGTGGAAAGCACAGTGTTGCAGTATGTCAATGACATAATAATTTGCAGTACAAATGAAAGGACATGTAGAGAGGACTCATTAAAGATGTTGACAATATTGGCTGAGAAAGGTTACAAGGTAGACATGGAAAAGTTACAGTACTGTCAAGAACAGGTACTTTACATTGGTCAGCTCATATCCCAACATGGAAGAAAGATTGCACCACAAAGAGCACAGGCCATTTCAAACACACCAGTGCCACAAACAGTGAGGGAACTGCAGCAGTTCCTGGGTCTATGCAACTACTGTAGAGCATGGGTATTTGATTACAGTTCATACATAGGACCCCTGCTTGAGGCGTTAAAGGAAGCTAATAAAGGCAGTGTTGGCCCAAAAAACAAGCATGGGCTACAACCCAGTAGCATTTTACAGCAGCCACTTAGATCCTGTGATGCTAGGGCATTTCCCTTGCGAACAAGGTCTCGCCGCAGCTGCTTTTGCGGTAGAGAAAGCATCAGCAATAACCATGGGGTGCCCAACTACACTGTTTGTGGAACATGCACTATTTGCCATATTGAATAAACCTAAGTCCACCCTAACCACGCAAAGGGCATCAGGTTATGAGATCATCTTATCCAGAGCTGAACTATCAATTGTTAGATGTAGCACGGTCAACCCTGCAAGGTTCCTAGCAGAAGTAATTGAGGAGGGAGATTATGCCCACGACTGTACGCAAATAACTGACATGTACTCATGTACTAGAAAAGTTGAAGAAAACGCGCTAGAGGGAGGTGAGCTCTTGTTCATTGATGGGTCATCAACTATCAACCAAAGGGATGGTGTAAGGAGGACTGGGGCAGCAGTGGTAAAAATGATGGAGGTACCGGTGTGTGTGGCCATGAAATGTGTACAATTACCACAGCATTACTCCGCTCAAGCAGCGGAATTAGTTGCACTGATCTTGGCGTTGAAGGAAAGCTTTGACAAACGAGTGACCATATACTCCGACAGCGCGTATGTTACATCCACTGTCCACTCAGGGCTGTCGAAATGGAGAAGAAGAGGGTTTAGGAGAGCTGATGGCACTCCAGTGCAACATGCCCTCCTATTGGCTGAACTAATTGAAGCAATAAATGACCCCCAAGAATTAGCTTTAGTGAAATGCACCGCACACACCAATGGTGAAGATCACATCTCAAAAGGGAATGCAGCAGCAGACTCACATGCGAAGTATGCTGCATACTTTGGTGAGATATGGAACCCCCCAGAGTCACAGAGAGGGAGAGGGAGGGGAATGGCTAAGGAGATGTTGATAAGAGAAGGGTACATCCATCTCCCAGCCACACAGATTATGGAGCTAAAAGCGGCTGCACCAATGGCCGAAAAAGAAATATGGGTAAAAAGAGGATGCACAATGTCACCAACCGACGCACTATGGCGCCAGGGTGACACTGGAAATGTTGTAATACCATTGGCACTTTTGAACACTGCCCTGAGCCAACTACATTACCCAGCCCACACAGGCAAGGAAGTAATTGCAGCACGAATTAGGGAAGACTGGTTCTGCCCCGAGTTAAATTCTAATGTGTCAAATTTTATCAGCAACTGTCTCACATGTCAACAGTTTACGGCCGGCCACACTCTGAAGGTGATAAGAGGTACTATACCCCGGCCAGAGGGACCGTTGCGACATCTCCATATTGACTATGTTGATATGATCAACGTATGTCAAGGAAATAGGTATATGATTGTAGTAGTATGCCCATTCTCGAGGTGGATTGAAGCAGGGCCCTGTTCACACCCAGAAGCATTTAGAGCAGCTAAATTCCTAGTGAGGGAGGTCTTCCCTAGGTGGGGAGTGTGTGAGGTATTAAGGTCAGACAATGGCCCACATTTCGCAAACGAAATGTTCCAGCACATTACATCCTTGCTGAACATCAAGCATAAATTTACATGTGCATACCACCCACAGGCCAACGGTCTATGTGAACGACTGAACGGCCTATTAAAGGAGGCAATTGCAAAGATACAGCAAACAACAAAGAAGAGTTGGTTATATTGCCTTCCATTAGCCCTATTTGAGCTAAGGAATAGACCAGGGTCCGACCACCACCTCACCCCTCACGAGGTGGTTACCGGACGTCAAATGCACCTTCCCCTAACGCCAACATCAAGAGCATTTACTGACCACGAGAGTACTGCGAGTGTTCTTGGTGATGAAATGTACCAATATGTGTCTTCTTTGATTACTAGTGTAGTGTTTGTGTCTCAACAGCTCGAGCGCACGCGGGGTGGGTCTAACAGCGACCAACAAGAAGACGTGGATAAAGAATTGGAAAAGGAAAGACTGTGCAAAGTTGCTAAAGGTGACCTTGTACTACTTCGCAATTTCAACAGAAAGTGGAACAGTCCACGATTCACTGGCCCCCATCTGGTAGAAGAGGTATCAACGAGAGCAGTAAAGTTACAGGACAAACGTGCTTGGAACCACCTACACGACGTAAAGATCTACAAACTCCAGACCCGCCCCAGCGCCACCGACAGGGCCACAGGAAGAACAACAACAGCGTCACCAACCGAGGAAGAGACTTCTCCCACAACTAACATCCTAAGTGTCCCCATACCCTGCCACCCCCCAGATTCCCCAGAGACAACTATTAGAAAAGAAAGGGGTGATCCCCATACCGCCCACCCCATGGTTACACGATCAAAGGGTAAAGAGACTCCCGCCAGCCTGAGCCCCAAACCCTCTGCCCATTGACCCCCTACCCACTGTAGTAATAACTGAACTGAAGGACATTGTTTTTGCACACATACACATGTAAACACCTGAATGTTCTCTTCTTTTCTCTCGCACATGCAGGTAAAGCGTATTATTGTACTGTTAAGAAAGTAGATAACTAACTAATTCACTGCCCAGGAGTAGATGGTACCCTCAGACGATAATTACCTGGAAGAATTCTCACACCAATTTGTATATGAAATAAAATGGCCAACGTACCTGAAAGGAAGGAGGGTACGTGTCTACTACACAGCATTCCTCTTGGCCATAGAACATTCAATGCCCCACCTCCAACCATACTTGCCTGCCCTAAGAGATAGATCGCTTAGATTGGCGTGGGAACAGCTCTTCGCCTGGGCACTGATGACTACTTGATAGGGAGAGCTTAATAACAATAACTAACCTTAATAACGAGCATATTAAGAATTTTCAGGCGGGCAACTGTAACGTCGCAAGAATAAGCTGCCGGACTGCAGCAAGGTAAGAGCAAAATGCCGGTGAAATTAGCATTTGTAATAAAATTGATAGGGATTTTAATGATCACCGGGTTCTTGGCTGCCTCTGTATGGCAGTACAGCTATGCTATTGATATTATTGCTGTACCCAAACCTAATATACCCCCACCCCCATCTGCAACAGGTGTTACATCAGGTGGTACTAGTAAAACCCCACACCAGGAAAATAGAGTTAAACGCAGCACATACTCAGATAATAAAGGCATTGACAACTATGTACAAGATTCAGCACACGTCTCTAACAACATGTTGTACCAACACATGACCAAAATAGGCAAGCAGACAACAGAAGACAGCTGCTACGTTTGCTCATTGACCCCATACGCCATGAGCGCTTCTCGAACATTTGTTGCTACGGAGATAGATGGAAAAATAGCACGATGTATCATATACCTGGCACTGTTCCAAACGAAAGGAAGATTTCAAGGGTCAGTGGTGCATCTGGTGTGGAAAACACGAGATACATATCCATATGAAAACAACTTCCTTAAGACTTATTTGAGTTACCACAAGAGCAGTCTACATGCTGAAGGATTCAGATAAATAACAAGTGGTCCTGAAAAAGGAGAAACAAAGAACGTAACACTGCAGTACCTACCATGTGATTGGTACGCCGCTGAAGTCCCTGGTAAAAACGGATGTTGGGAAAGACCACTGATGATAATAACAGGGAAGGTGTACATGGACAACAAATGGGACATAGGAGTGGTTGGCAGCAACATGGTAACAAGAGAAAATATTTCAACTATTGATGGACATAACCATAGATGTTGGATGACTTGGATCAAGTACGTACCCATGCTTACGTGGATGGAGAAGGATGAAGACCCAATAACAATATTGCCGCTAACTGCGCCTAAGGTATGCTACCAACATAAAGGAGAGGGGGATGTAGGATACAACACCAACTGTGAAAGCGTGATGGAGTTACCTGAGGGGGGAGCAGGAACAGCAGTAGTAATGGACCATTACTAGGCCTGTGGAGACAAGGCTTATCACACACTGCCCCCTTTGTGGAATGGTGTATGCACTATAGTACACGTTAATGTACCATCACTAGTGGTACCCCAGAAGCATGTGAATATGGCGAATTTCCCCAAGATGGATGAAGGAAACAAAAGGAAGAAGAGATCTGCACAGCCTCGGAAAGGGCCCGAGAACAGACGCAACGGCAACAACACTGTCCTCAACAGAAGGAAAAGACAAGGAGAACCCCGGACAGGAAATTATCTGTGGGGAAGGTCGGAAACAGCACTCACCTCAATTCCGCCGGAACACAGACTATTCAGCAGAGCAGCCATGTTCTTCTCCTCAATAATACATCCTGGACTGCAGGCCTACGCAAACGCGAAATGGCTCCAGATAACTAGGTGGGAACTAATGATGACAATTAACTCTACAGTAAATGGATTCAACGAAATAAAAGAGGAATTGTGAGCAGTAAGAATGGTTGCACTACAGAACAGATATGTACTGGACCTCCTCACAGCAATGGAAGGAGGAGTTTGCGCAAAGATAGGACAATCATGCTGCACATTCATTCCTGCTAACGATGCTGACAATGGTACCCTCACGGAAGCTGTGTCACAATTGGCCCAGATGCACTCAAAAATGATGGATGAAAGTAAAGGTGTGAAAAAGGATGAGAGCTGGTTTTCAATATTATGGTCATGGATTCTATCTTGGCTGTCAGATGGACTGAAGATTATAGTTGGATTCACTATTTTGGCTGGAGCTGCACTGATCATAATAAGATTTTGGAAGGCCCGGAAGGCACGCACCACAGACGAGATGATCGAAATGGTTGGTATACACCTCTTGATGCCAACAGATGACGGCCAACACACAGGCACAATAATAAAGGAGAGAGAGAGGTTGCGCAACCAGATCATCACCAACCACCTGGACCCACCATCTGTGAAGCTCGAAAACCCAAGAAACCCAAGGAGCTACATAGGGAAATGGGTATACTGCACTCCTGGAGGAACATGTGAATATATGTATTGGTCATTTGAAGACCATGTTAACCACTATAGACATTTGGGAGGAATAACTAAAATATGGAGAGTAAGAGGAGATAAAGAAAAGGATATGTTTGTGGTCGACAAGTCGACCAGAGGGGGGACTGAAGTGGGAGAATGGAAGAACAGGCTCCCGCCCTTCCCCTCTCGCGCTTGGCCTAGAGGATCCCGGCCCAGACACCCGCCACGAGAGGAGTTTGCCTATCTACCGGACGACCAAATACCCTGGTACAGGAACATACGGATGTGCCCATCTACCTGCCCAGCAGCCCGCCCTGTCCATGCCGACACCTGCGGCACGGACCAACTCGTCTAAACCTACACGTCGTTAGAGATGCCATGACGACCTAGCCAACGGTCAGCACACCTGTGCAAATATACACACCGGACACTCCCGCACCAATCTACACGAAGAATATACTCAGTGCTATGACGTAGGCGACAGACATACTCACGGACGTACATCTTTATTATTTTCCACATAGGCTCTCAAAATGCAGAAACGCAAGACGCATCATGAACTTATATAAAAAAGGCTTGCTCACGCTTCCTCTAAGAGCCATGTACCATAATGAAGAATATAACGGGGACACGATACTGAGGATAAAGCAATATGATACCGTAACCTAAAGCGCCCTGCATCAAACGGTTCCACCTATGCACCAGGCCCAAGTAGGCCGCAGGCAAAAGCTTCCATGAACATTGAGTGAGCAAGAACTGGGTTGCTGACCCTGCAAAATGAGCCCGGCGAAAGCACACCGCCAAGGGCACGATGTTGCAATCTCGCACGCTGCAAGCAACGCCAAGGTCGCACCTGCAAGATAAACCAGGCACACAGTAGGAAAACCAATATTAATTGTGTTGAATTTTGCCTCAAACACGGTCCGACCTCACGTGACAAAGTCAAACCTGACAAGATGCCAAGCCCAGGAGGAAGGAGACGCCCGAATCCCACGTTTCAAGACACAGGCAGATACAATTAAAAGACTCATTGGACATCTGCAGCAGTGGGAGTATTCGACCTCCCAACATATGAATAAATCCTCACATTGTTTACACCTACCCATATTAAAACATTGTTGCAAATGACAGGTGCACCGCGAGCTGGGAACAGCGATAGTCCCAGACTGGGAGGCTCGCGAGCGGACCAATTAGAACATGGGGTTCTTATCACTGACGCCATTCACATTGACCAATCCTCAGAGGTCTTCATGTAACAATTTTCATGTATCAAATTGAAGGGACAGCCCAGGTATACCACCTGACTAACCCTCAGCCACTAACACCGTTCTCTATATGTGCGCTATACTAACCCTACCACTCGAGTAACCAATCCAGAGTGGAGATAGGTTTTTGCTAAACTTTCCAAGTGACGCAAGTAGCGCGTCATACTAAGGTAAAAAGGGCCTGCGAGCCCCACGATTGTGTGTGTGTCAGGACGGACACGTACGCTCCTTGACCCATCCCTGCCGTTTTGTCTAATAAACAGCAGAGTCACCTTGCTTCTTGCGTGTGTCTCATACTCTATCTCTTTTGGGATATACGGGAGGAGTTGGGGCCTCCCTGCCCGGAGGTCTGCGGACGGTCCGGCCGACCCCGGCAGAATTTCCCCCCAACAGTGTGTAACCAGCAGTGTTTAAGTAGGGTGATGGGGAGTATGAGGCATATGATGGTATGAGAACAGCTATACCGAATGGTGTCATAGTATCGCTGTGTTCTAGTTGGGTGGTGGTGTAAAGAGGAGAGTAAGCGTGGCAATGTGATATGGTGGTTTAGCTTAGGTGTTTGAGGTCGGGCCCACTGCAATAGTTCCACGTACTCCATCCGTTCCATGTACTCCGACTGTTCCATGCATTACGAACCTTTCAAGCACTCAAAACCGATCACTTTCATGCTCTTTCAAATGTTCCATGTATTCCAGACATTCTATCCTGCACATACAACACCCGCTTGCTCCACAACCCGCTCCCACGCTCCACGCTCTACACCTGCTCTGGACTCTACGCCCGCTCAGCACTTTGCTCCCGCTCAGCACTCTACACTCGCTCAGCAGCATACTCTACATCTGCTAAACACCATACATTGGCTCAACACCACTGCACCCTACATCCGCTGGACATCCTACATCTGCTCCACACTGCCACGTCATACATCAGCTTGACACCCTAAATCTGCTCAACACTCTACATCCGCTCCATTCTATTATCCATTTACACAACCTACATCAGCCCCACACTCTCCTCTGTTCCACGCTCTCATCTGTTCCACGCTCTCATATTTTCCATGGCCTCATTCATTTTGCGCACTCATCTGCTCCACGCACTTATACGCTCCATGCACAGGCCCGCTCAACGCACTTGCCCGCTCCACGCATTCGCCCGCTCCGTGCACCCATCCGCTCTATGCATCTGTCTGCTCTATGCACCCATCTGCTCTACGCACTCATCCGCTCTATGCACTCATCCGCTCTACGCTCTCATCCGCTCCATGCACTCGACCGCTCCACGCACTCGTTCGCTCCTCGAACTCATCCGCTCCATGGGCTCGTCTGCTCCACACACACATCCGCTCCACACATTCGTTCGCTCTCACACTCATCCACTCTATGCACTCATCTGCTCTACGCACTCATCCGCTCTATTCGCTCTACGCACTCATTCGCTCTGCGCACTCACCCGCTCTACGCACTCACCCACTCTTATCCACTAATCCGTTCTACACACTCATCCGCTCTATGCACTCATCTGCTCCATGCACTCATCCACTCTATTTGCTCTACGCACTCATTCGCTCTGCACACTCACCCACTCTATCCACTCACCTGCTCTTATCCACTCATCCGTTCTACACACTCATCCGCTCTATACACTCATCCGCTCTACGCACTCATCCGCTCTATGTCCTCGCCCGCTCTACGCACTCACCCGCTGTACGCACTCGTCCGGTCTACACACTCATCCGCTCTATGCACTTGTCCACTCTATGCACCCCTCCGCTCCATGCACTCGTCTGCTCCACGCACTCGTCTGCTCCACCCAATCGTCCGCTCCACAAACTCATCCACTCGACGCACTTGTCCGCTCCACGCACTCATCTGCTCCACGCACTCGTCTGCTCTACACACTCGTCCGCCCCACGCACTCTTCTGCTCTATGCACTCATCCGCTCTATGCACTCATCCGCTCTATGCACTCATTCGCTCTACACACTCATTCGCTCTGTGCACTCACCCGCTCTTACCCGCTCACCCGCTCACCCGCTCTTACCCACTCACCCGCTCTTACCCACTCATCCGCTCTACACACACATCCGCGCTACATACTTATCTGCTCTACACACTTGTCTGCTCAATGCACTCATCTGCTCTAAGCACTCATTCGCTCTGCTCACTCACCCGCACTATGCACTCAACCACTCTTATCCACTCATCCGTTCTACACACTCATCCGCTCTACGCACTCATCTGCTCTACGTACTCATCCGCTCTATTCGCTCTACGCTCTCATTCGCTCTGCGCACTCACCCGCTCTACGCACTCACCCGCTCGTATCCACTCATCTGTTCTACACACTCATCCGCTCTATGCACTCATCCGCTCTACCCACTCATCCGCTCTACGTGCTCGCCCGCTCTACGCAGTCACCTGCTGTACGCACTTGTCTGGTCTACACACTCGTCTGCTCTACGCACTCGTCCACTCTATGCACCCCTCCACTCCACGCACTCGTCCGGTCCACTCACTCGTCTGCTCCACCCAATCATCCGCTCCACGCACTCATCCACTCCACGCACTTGTCCGCTCCACGCACTCGTCTGCTCCACGCACTTGTGTGCTCTACACACTCGTCCGCCCCATGCACTCTTCTGCTCTATGCACTCATCCGCTCTATGCACTCATCCACTCTATGCACTCATTCGTTCTACGCACTCATTCGCTCTGTGCACTCACCCGCTCTTACCCGCTCACCCGCTCTTACCCACTCACCCGCTCTTACCCACTCATCCGCTCTACAAACACATCCGTGCTACATACTTATCTGCTCTACACACTTGTCTGCTCAATGCACTCATCCGCTCTACACACTCGTTTGCTCAACGCACTCATCCGTTCAATACACTCATCTGTTATACGCGCTTCATCCACTCCAAAGCCTTTGTCCACTCCACTCACTTCATTCCTTCATTCCTGCATTATCTGTTAGCCCATGTCACTTGTCGTACGAACTCGATCTGTCACATGCTCTCCATCTGTCCCATGCACTACAATATCTGCTGTATACACTTAACCGCTCTACGCAACCATCTGCTCTACGTACTCACCCGCTCCATGCACTCAACTGCTCTATGCACTCAACCACTCATACACACTCATCTGCTCTACACACTCATCCGCTCTACACACTCCTCCGCCCCACATACTCATCTGCTCTACACACTCATTTGTTCAACGCACTCATCCGCTCAATGCACTCATCTGCTATACGCGCTTCATCGACTCCAATGACTTTATCCGCTCCACTCACTTCATTCATTCATCCTGCATTATCGGTTCAGCCATGTCACTTGTCATACGCACTTGATCCGTTACTTCCTCTCCGTCTGTTCCAGGCACTACACCCGCCTCATGTACTCAAATCGTCTGTTCTGTACTTTACGTGTATACCATGCACTCATACATTCCATGTCATCTGTCAGAGTATTCATCCGCCTCCTGTATTCATCTTTCCATCATCTTCACTTTATTCATTTCATCCATTTTGTTCCTTTCGACCATTGCAGTCATTATATCCATTTCATTAATTTCACCCGCTTTACTGCTTTACTGCTTTCGTACAATGTATTCTTTTTATCCACTTCACTCCTTTGGTCTACTTTACTCATTCTATTCAGTGTGTCCTTTTAGTTTACAATAGAGGTTATAAGTTCTTGAATTCTCACTTGGATCTTGATGTTGTAATGTTATTTATTTTATTGTCATTTAAGATCTGGTAGTTTGGGTTAGTTGGATTGTTGTTATACGCTTTATTCCTCATGTACACTTTGATCTTGAGGTCCATTACATTTATTTTGTCAATTTCCTTAATTTCATCCACTTTGCTGCTCTCGTACAACGTATTAAATGTACTCATTCTATTTTGTGTGTTCTCTTTAGCTAACCAATATATGTTAGTTAGTTTTCGATTTCTCACTGGAATCTAGATGCTGCATTGCTATTCATGATCTAGTATTTGGTAAAGACATTGAGATGCTGATACCCAGATTGAGTTCGTTTGAGTTTGTGGGCGGTTTTAGCGGAAGAGCCAAATTTTCAGTAGTTTGCGGAACGACATGAGGTCTTCCGTGAGTCGGATGTGGGGTGGGAGTGCGTTCCACAGTGTTGGGGCCACGGCTGAGAATGATGCTCCGCCTAACCTGACTGAGTTTGTTTTAGGTATGGCTAGGAGGCCGGCAGAGCTTGATCTTAGAGTACGTGGAGGGTGATAGGGTTTTAGTTTGTCTAGCAGATATTGAGGTCCGATTTTATGCAGTGCTTGGTGAGAGATGCATAGGGTTTTGAAGGTCACCCTTCGGGCAACAGGAAGCCAATGCAGAGTTTTGAGGGCTGTGGAGATGTGGTCTCTCGGGCTGAGCGCTAGTAGCAGTTTGGCTGTGGCGTTTTGCACTCTTTGTAGTTTAGTCAGTTGGTAAGCATGGACTCCGAGGTAGAGGGGGTTAGCGTAGTCTAGTCTTGATATAACAATTGATTGGACCACAGAGAGTCTCTTGGGAAAGGAGAGGTATGGGAAAATGCACCTAAGAGTTTTAAGGTGGTAGTGGCAGAACTTTGAGACGTTGTTGATTTGGCGCGATAGCGTTAGGTTAGAGTCTAGGGTGCATCCAAGGTTTTTTACCATATTAGAGGGAGTCAGTGAGTTGCCCATGGCAGATGACCAGGGTAGTGGGTATGGAAGAAGTTCGGAGTTGCCACATATCATGCCACATATGCCTGAAATGAAAAGATAACTGTAGTACAAGCAACATGATTCGATTTGTTATTGCATTATGCAAGCTAAGAATTTGTTAACATTATATTCTTTTAAATACATTTTTAGAGGTATTGATGTGTATACATAGTACCGTTTTTAGTCATTGGCAACCCTAATTAACGGACCCCAGTTCACCAAACACATGCCCCTCTCTGCTGCAGGTGACCTGGCAAGCCTCTGCAGTGCATCGAGGCAAAGTCATTTTTTTTTATTCTCCCACCCCAGCCGTGCTTAGCCTTGTATTTTTTTCTGTGTATACTATTAGTTGAAATATCTTTAAACAAACATGCCAAATGTCCCTTTTTAAACCTCCTCATCGACGTGTTGCATGGAAGAAAAAAAACAATAGGTGGGTTCATTAGGATCCATCTGGTTCCTAATGGGCTCTCAGATTTCATCCGGAAAATGGTGCTGGTATTCGGAGACTGCAAGATCCCTGCACGCATGACCAGGTGGCTTGTTTTCTAGGGTAAGGATGGACTTGCAGTTCCCTTTCCCAGAAGATCCCCCAAGGCTGATCGGCTTTTATAGATCTGGTATTTACTTGTATATCACTCCACATCATATTGACGGCAAAACATCAATTGTATGGTATTTCTAATTAACACTATCATAAGGTGTGAATGAAGCAGCATAGCAAAATGCTAAGTCACAATGTTATGTTATGTTAAAGGATATCTATTTCGGGCACTGTCACTGCCCGAGTGGTCCCCTAGTGCTCTGGCAGAAAACCAAAGGGATAGGATACGTTAATAGGAAAGAGCCAGAGAAGCGAGCAAGAGAGCCTGTGATGTGATGTTGGCAGCTTCGATTCGGTTTGCACCGTTCGCTGAGCATGGGTGTGTTTTTCGGTTGGCAGCCTTAATATGCTGTTGTGCGAGACTATGTGTGGTTTGTTTTGTTGTTGTGGTGTAGTGAGGTGCGTGAGGTTTGTTGTGCTTTAGAGGTATGCTTGTGTTTAATTCAGAATTTGAGAGGTATACACAGAGGGGTGAATTTCTTTTTGTATTAGTAGGGTTGGTTAGTGGCATCAGTAGCCAGATATTGCACATGATGATATCCCCAAATATAGATAGATGTCATGCATGCTAATCTTAACAATTATGTCTGTATGTGACACCAGCTAATCTTCACAGTTCTGTCTAGATGTGACGCAAGCTAATATTCACAATTCTGTTTGGATGTGACCCCGGTTAATATTCACAATTCTGTCTAGATGTGACATCAGCTAATCTTCACAGTTCTGTCTAGGTGTGACACAGGCTAATCTTCAAATGTCTTTCTAGATGTGATGCATGTTAATATTCATAATTCTGTTTGGATGTGACCCAGGATAATATTTAACATTCTGTCTAGATGTGAGGCAGTCTGATCTTCACAATTCTAAGTATATGTGACACAAACTAATATTCCCAATTCTGTCTGGATGTGACACAAGCTAATATTCACAATTCTGTCTGGATGTGACACAGGCTAATATTCACAATCCTATCTAGATGTGACTCAAGCTAATATTCACAATTCTGTCTAGATATGATGCAAGGTAATTAGTGATGTCATCAATGACATTTGGGATGTCATCTTTGATGTCCTAGGTGTTAGTCTTAGCAGTGCACGGTGGTGGCGCGAGTTATGGTTGCTTAGCTTACCATAACTGATGAATTTCTGAGGTTTTTCGGTTTTACCTATAACCTTAACGTCCCTGTAACAATGTTTTTCCATTGAATTTCATAGGTTATTATTAGTGCAACTTAACCATAACGTCCCCTTAACTATGCTTTTTCATTGAATTTCATAGGTTTTTATTAGTGCAACTTAACCATAATGTCACTTTATCAAAGTTTTTCAGTGAATTTCATGGGTTTTTACCAGTGCATGCAATTTTCCTACAATTTACTAATATCATATTTAGCCAATGAGCAATATTTTTGTCCAATTTACAAAGTTTCATCTTAAAACTCTGCCATTTCCCACCTTGAAGCATCATTATTAACAGTTCTGTACACTTTTTGCAGCTTTTTGAAATAATTTTGCATCCGTAGATGTCTGGGAACATCTGACTTCATCGCAGACCTTCTGGACAGTGCCACATGACCATACGCTTGTGCGTGGCATGGTGACGTGTTCGTAAAGGCGTCTGCACTTTGTGATCGGATCCGTGCTTCGAAGACAGTTCAGAACTGCATTTTCTACTCATCTAGGAACTTTCAACTTCAAAACTTCCCTTGCACACCTCCTACACCTTTTCATACTCATTATCAATTACCAATCGAGTACACAGTACATACTTGGAAGAATGTTATCAAAACTGCTATTTATCTTAAAAATGGCATCCGTTATTGCCATCCCTCCTCCCCAAGAGCCACCACCACCACCAGCTGGAGGACCTTCACAATAAAAAAAGTGCAGTACTTTCAAAGACAATGAAGAGGACCAAGAAGATGAGGTAGAGGAAGTTCCTACTTCTAGCACCAAGATCGAATCATGGGTGTGCCAGTTCTTTGCTACTGTTGGGAGTGTACCAAAGGCTAACGCTAACAAAGTGAAATGCACTGAGTGCAATTTTGTACTCAGTCGCAGACTACCTGGACAGTACTCCTACAGGACCACCTCCATGCACCGCCACACCAAATCCAATGACTGCAATGCTCTCAGAAAGGTTGTTCCTTTCTCAGCAAGTAGTAAGCTGTCTTCCACCTCCTCATCTTCCTCAACAAATACTGTAACCACACAGCCTGATGTCTGCAGGCTTTGGCGTGTTATAAATAAATATATAAATAAGGAGGGCT
This sequence comes from Ambystoma mexicanum, assembly GCF_040938575.1. Taxonomy (NCBI): domain Eukaryota; kingdom Metazoa; phylum Chordata; class Amphibia; order Caudata; family Ambystomatidae; genus Ambystoma; species Ambystoma mexicanum. The sequence goes on along the minus strand of NC_090924.1, from coordinate 798,751,526 downwards.
ACGGACCATTATCGTCCATTGCAGCCCCTGAAATGAGGGATAAAGGCCATTAGCACCTCTGGTTCCCAAAGCGGGAACCCAGGGTGCTAAAACATAAATTTGTCTTCCTAAAGCGGGACGCCTGCTGTGTCCTGCTGTAAGAAGGAAGGATTATCCTTCCTACAGCAGGACGCCTCCGCCGTCCCGCTGTAGGAATGAAAATCCTTTTCCAAGACAGCCAACATGGAAAGAGAAGGTGGGGCTCCGTACACAGCCCCTCTTCCCTTGCCATGGCAGCCTGCAAACACCTATGAACATATTACCACAAGCACTTATTTTCCCTTTCAAACCTATCCTACCTTCGAATTACTTTACCACATAGCCGGTCCCAGGTAGACATAGCCACTTTAACACCATTTTTCATCCCTAGCGGTCATGGCCAGTAGCCAGATTGTCCACGTCATGACCTTATGCCATGACCCAGACAATCTGGCTACTGCCCACAGCCACAGGCTATACCTCAGTCACCAAAGGTATATGACTATTTTTTTGTACCTACATTATGACACTTGTCAAAAAATAAAACACGGGCACATTTGCAAATCATGCTTTAATGTCCTTGCCAATGCTTCTCATGAATTTACTTGAAATCCGCCTATGTTTTATTTTTTTTAAAGTATTAAAATGTATGTACATACAATAGTCATATAACTTAGCCCCCACTCGACAAAATCCATTCAGTCTTTAGACAAACATTGAAGGTTGGGTCTATAATCTTTCTCAAAACTTTTGTCCACATTCGTCAAATAGCAACAAAGTTATAAGCCATCTAAAAATGTTGAGACCCCCCTCTAATTTCGCCCCCTCTTGAGAAATTCCCACCAAACTTTAGAAAGCCATTTATATCTAGATCTAAAATCGTTTTGCCAAATGTTGTGCAGATTCGTCAAATGACACCACATCTATATGCCTTTGCAATATTTTGGGACCCCCCTCTAATTTTGCCCTCTCTTGACAGAATCCCACAAAACTGTGCAAAACCATCAGGATTAGTTCTAGAATAGAATGGAAAAATTACATGCAGTGTCATTAAGTGGCACAAAAGTTATAAGCCATACAAAAACTGCTTTTCCCCAACCCTGTAATGCAGAAATAGGTACAGATGTCCTAAGACATCTGAAGTGTCTACGAACACCACAAGACTGCCCTAGGACATCTGGAGTGTTTGTGGACTTTCGGGGGTGGGTGAAGCAAACATTTTATTGGCTTCTTATGGCCATATCCAATCCAATCCTCATCCCCCCACAACCACATAGAATATTTGTTGAGTTTGACAAGTGCAATGCTGCTTTTTTTTATGTTTTCACTGCGCTGTCGGCAGATCCCAAAAAAGTCTGCGAACCCAAGATGGCGGGAGTTTCAGGTAAACCGACGCATTTCACGTTTTCTCACCACCCAATCAGAGGCCGCAAGCACAATGTCCGCGGACCACACAAAAGGCGCAAATATTTCTGGTCAATCAGAGGCCAGTCCGAGGACCGAACAGGGAAGTGAGTCTGTGGAGCGGACATAGATATCACTCATTTTTTTGCCTTACATTTTGGTCGTTTAAAAAAAAACTACTGGGTGGATTTACACCAAATTAACAAAAGCACACTTTTGGGACCAAGCCGGTGAAAATCCGTCCATTGGTTTGATCTGTAGGCGCGACATAATTTCTTTCTCCTAATGTCTATGGTAAAAAATGAAATTTTGGGACCCCTCTATAACTTTGCTCCCTCTTCCTGCAAAGTTTGGCGAGGATTCATCCAGGGGGAGCAAAGTTATAAGCCACCCAAAAAGTGCTCTTCCTATGGGTTTAGCCACTTAACCATGACTACATGGCCGCTACCGCAGGCCATGTAATACACATATATTATAGTGCGGCACTCACCGCACTATAGTTAAGTTGAGTATTGAGATACGTAGGAAACCAAAAAAAGGGAATTACTAATAATATTTGACTTGTATGACGAATTTAGCAGGACATTTGCAGACAGAATTGTACTGACAAGTCTCCCCAGACTGAAAATGTTGGTAAAGATCTGTTAAAAAATAAAAAAAAGGCCAATTTTTGCTTGAGTGCACAGCTAAAACCGCTGGATGGAATTGGACTAGGTACAAAACAACTTGGAGACCAAGCGCTGACTCGATTGCCCGGGGTCTGGGGTTATTGCATCCAGTTGTTTTTTCAATATATGACGGAGAAGGGGGTGCCCCTTCTCCCAAACCTTTAGGTATATCTTCCATGGTGCATTGCAGCAGAAAGGCTTTTCAGAAATGAAAAAGCCAATATTTTCTTTTCCAAATGCAAGAGATATTCACAAATATTTGTGGCAGTACTCAAAGTTTTTTGAAAATTAAAATTTGAAAAAATGTCATTTGGAGGAGGAAAAAGAATGAAATGACATCAGCTAGATGTGGGGAGGGGGAAGAGGACACCATGTGAAATTAGGAAGTTGGATGGGGACTGGGGACGGGGAAGTTCAGAGCTTGAACGTTTCCGCATTTTCAAGGTTATTTTTTCATATGTCACGTTTAAAATAGCCGTGGATATTTTAGAAATATTCAGGATCATTTGTAGTTCATTGCTGATATAACGACGGTTATGGGAAAAACACTTTTGTTTAAAACAAGAGATTTAAAATAATTATATTAATAAAAAAAGTGGAATTTTAAAGTGAGGTCTGGGGTAACCTATTGGGGCAACATGTCAAGGGATGCAATATGGCCCTGGCCAGTGAGCACAAAGTCATTGCTAGAGAGCCCAAAAGACATGTACAGTCTGCCGTGACCACCTATTGAGTCCAAAAGGACCATTTGTGCAACCTCTACAGTGATTACAGCCAGAGGCAGTGGCCACTGGACATGGTCGAAGACAATGGCTAGTGGTTCGGTAGTGTTTTAAAATATACATTGGGCACAGCCAAAGACTGTGCTCAATGGCCAGGGCCTCCTAGCTTGTGGGCCCGAAAGACATGTATAGTGGCCTTGACCACCTAGTGGGTCCAAAAGAAACATATTGGGGGAATATGTATTATGCCATGGCATGTGGCCCTATGTTTTTTTTTTAAATATACTTTGGGCAATATACAAAGGCTGTGGCCACCTTGTGGTTCCAAAAGAAACATTTTTGGAGAACATGTACAGTGGCCATAGGCAAAGGCCATGGCTAGTGGCTCGGTAGTGTTTTAAAATATGTAGTGGGCACGCCAAAAACCATGCTCACTGGTCAGGGCTGAAGGTGGGTAGTGGGCCAAAAGACATGTATAGTGGCCACCTAGTGGGTCCAAAAGAAGGATATTGGGTAACATGTTCAGTGGAAACGATACAGTGGCTAGTGGCCCGGTAGTGTTTTAAAATATACAGTGGACACGGCAAAGGTCAAAAAAATATGGTATAACAAAACCTTTGAAATTCATTGAAAAAAAACCTTAGTTAAGGTGCAGTGAAGTTCCACAGATTTAACAAAACAAAACCCTTAAAATTCAGCATATGTGGGATGTCATGACCAGTTTAACTCAGCGCCATCAGGTTGCAAAGCCGACAAGCACATACATATTATAATATTATACGAGAAGGGATTCACAATGGCATAAAAAATGACATTATTGGGGACATGGCATTATGGTGGACATGAATGAGAGTGTGCTGAGTTAAGCTAGTCATGACTTCCAACATCCGCAGAATAGCAAGGGTTTTTCATGGTTGCATTATATCTGCGCAACTTAACTGTACCTTAACTAATGTTTTTTCAGTGAATTTCAGAGCCTGCGATAGCGGCCATATAGTTATGGTTAAGTTGCTCAACCCATTGGAATATGAATTTTTGGGTGGCTTATAACTTTGCCCCCTCTGGATATATCTTCACCATTCTTCACAAAAAAAACAAAAAAAAAGCATATGCCCCACTCGGATTGATTTAGCAAAATTTGGTGAGTTTTTGTCTAGAGGGGGCAAAGTAGGTGCAATGGAAAATGCTTGTTGTTTGTTAAGATTTGGAAAAATGTGCTGTTTATTTTAATTAAGAAGTTTTTCCAGAACAAGCTTCACACGTACATACAGGAGCTTAGGTTTATAATTTTTACAGCTACAACTTTTAGTTTCATGTTTAAAACCATGTTAAATTTCTTCAGTGATATCTAGATAAATGGTGAGCTGTTCATCATTTAGCTGTGATTTGAGCTTTGACAAGTCTTCTTCCGATTGTTTATACTGATACATGGTGTTTTCTACTTCAGTCATGGCTATTTATGCTTCATTTAGAATGAGTGGTTTGCCAAGTGGTTCTTGGCTTCCAGTAATGGAAGGTTGACAGCCCTCAAGAGTGTCTTTATTTAGTTGAGCTTTAACTTCTTCCTCTTGTTGGCGTTCATTGTCCAACATTTCTTTGTATTGATTGAAATTTACATTTGTTATATTGCTTTCATTTGCATTGAATGAAGCTTCAAATGAGTCATGGTTGCCTAATAATTCTTCTTCTTTTCTTCATGGTTTAAAAGGTTCCCAATGTTGCAGAGATATCAATTATAATTTTATGTGATTAATTAGACTGGGTTTGGTAAGTTTGACTAGGCTTCCTTTACACATTGAGACTACATATTTGCCAGTTGTGACAAGTTTTGTGCTATGTGGTACAGGCACATGTTTTCCAAAGCAGGACTTCTGTTTGGGTAGTATGTGTCTATTAAATTGTTTTTAAAAAATGTCTTGGATTTTGGGATCATTTGTGGCTATTGTTTCTATCTCTTGGTGGGATTTCAGAACTCTTTTTTGGGATGAAGCTGGACCAAGGTGTAGCCCGATAATGTGTTCAGATTTGCCCTATGGGGGAGCATTTTTATACCCAAACTGTACAATTTTTGTGACAGTGTTTTGTCAGATCATATGTCATCTCAGAGGTCTTTTAGCTCTGTTTTCTCAGCATTGGTGATTTGGCTTTGACATATTTTGCAACAGCAGTAGAATAGTCTGCCAGAGGGCAATGATTGCATTATATTCATTGATGTACTTTGATGCTTCCTCCCTGTTAATATTGTATTTTGTTTTAGGCGATTTGCCTTTTAGACTGTGTCTAACAGAAGACATTGAGCTATTTACTTGTCCTTTTTCTAAAACTGGTTGTGAGAAGCCAAAGTGACATTTGGTATAGTATTTACCTTTGTTTTTATATCTACATAGGCAGTATTTGCCACACTTATGTTTGGAAGTGTACGATTTGTGTACGTAGGTCACTATGTGTGGTTTCTGAAGGGATGCAGCATTTTTGAATACACTGTAAAAGAGTGAAAGCAGTGTCATCGCCAAATTTGGGAGCATTTTTTATCCACAAAAGCATGTGGATGTGTGGTGCTCCTCTGGATTGATATTCTGTCTCCAGAAGAAGTGTTCCACTTTTCCGAGCAGAGGGGTAGTTTTATTGCAGATGAAGAGCAGCAATGCAAAAAAAGCCATGGTAAAAGTACCTTGATAAATAGACATAAAAACACCAAGAGAACTCTGTTCTCTTGACTCTGTCAAGAAGTAATAGACATAAAAACACCAAGAGAACTCTGTTCTCTTGACTCTGTCAAGAAGTAATAGACATAGTAACACCAAGAGAACTCTGTTCTCTTGACTCTGTCAATTACTTCTTTATCTTTGTTTGCTATGCTTAATAAGTCATGCAAGTCATTGATATTGATATTGATATTGTATTTCTATCGCACTCATACACAAGTGCTTCAATGCGTATTCTGCACAATTAAAGTATCAAACCATGTGGTTGGGCCTAGGTTCCTTACCATACAATGTACATCAGCCTGCCGTCAGAACCAGTATTCTTTTGTACCACACATGTTTGCTAAGAGATTTGTGATACTTGACTGCAAAACCTTATCTTTGTCTTTTATCTTTTGAAACAGTTGGGTAGCAGACATATTAAAAACATTAGAGCCTGATTTTAATGTGTGCAACTCCATAACATAGAGCTGCTAGTTCACTTTCGAACAGGAGGTGGAAAATGTGTTCTAAATTTTGTCTGAATCTGGGGTCTACAGAATACATTAGTAAAGAGTGATATTCAGATGCTGTTATTTGTGTGGATCTTTCATCATATCCATTCTTGTAGGAAAGAGTAGAGGAAACAAACATGCTTCTACACTTTTCTTTCCATATGCTCATTGCGGATCCTTTGGCTTGATGTATTTGATATGTTTATAATGCAACTTTTATGGTGTCTTTGGAGTGCAGTGGGTGAATTGTATACTGGTCCAAAAAATTAAATTGGCCTGGCCAGTTGGTGCTGTATCCTGAATTATTTGGGTGGTTTCTCTTAAGTTCTGCTCTATGTTTATATCTTTGTAGTATTGATTGTTTTTTTTTAGATATTGTAGGACTTGTCTAACTTTGTTTAAGTCAACTAGTTGTTGCCATATTTGTTTGCCTTTTGTTGGTACACCATTAACTAGTGCAATCAAAGATTGATCTATTGGCCGTCATACTCCTAGAGTTTCTACATTTTCTTTAAGATCTAATGGCAAATACACTACTTTGTCACAAATTCCTTTTAGTAAGTCAGAAGGAGGCAATTTGGCTGTTTTGGGTTGAAGGCGTGTTATAGCTTGAAATGGGTCTACTGTTTGGATCATAATGCTCTCATACAAGTTAAGTTGTTGGAGAGCCTTTGGAAGTGGGAATGTTTGTAAATTATGAGTGACAGCACATGATGGCATTTGGTTATTGTCAAGCTTTGTATTTCAGTACATGCAAACTATTCAGGGATCAGTTATTTTGTATTTATTTTCTGTTAGATCTAAAGCTAATTGGAACCATTGGGATCTACTATTTTGTGCTGTTTTCATAAAAAAGATTTGCGACAACAGACACATGGTTGGTCTGGAATTTCAACAGATGTTTCCTTTCTGTATGCGTTTGTTAGGAGGTTGGTGTTTGTAAGGTTTTCACTAATGTTGTTTGGCTGTTCCATGTAGGAGAATGTTATTTAAATGTTACAGTTGCAGAGCAGGACTTTTTGCATAGAACAATGTATGCACAAGATTCTGTATAGTGGAATGGTGTGTTGCTATCATTTTGACTTGTTGGCATGTTTTTTTGCAAGCAGGACCCTAAATGCAGGCTAATGAATGCCCTCACAGTGCAGTGTGGCTGTTCACTGGGTAGGAGTCCATGGTTTGTAAAGTTCCTATTCAACTTTTGTATTTTAGTTTCACGCAGTGTTTGAGGAATTGTCATAAAGTTTTAAGGATTGTTGGCGTATGTTACATATTGAGCTCCATGTCTATTTGTATCCTGGACGGATTGTTTGGGCAAAAGGAACACTTGATTCAAAGTTTTTGGGGGCTATTTTTTTCTATAAGGGTTTCTTGTGCCATAATGGTTTGTCCTACCATTCCATACCCTCGGCCATTACTGTCTATGGCAATTGTTTTTTTGCACTTGTTCGTAAGCCTCTTAATTGAAATATGGTTCTGTGCTACTTGTGTGAATCCATTCACCTTCACAGAAGTTTAAAGTGTTATCTGTATTGACTTTGCACATGTTTAGAAGTACTTTTTGTAATTTACTGATTAATTTAGTTAGTGGTTTCATTCTGTTTAAATTTAATATAAACAACTTCAGGAAAATGCGCTGTTAATGAGTGTTTTGAGGATTAGTCTTTTAAGGGTAGATCATGACTTTTCAGCTGTTTTCATAAGACTGTGAAGGACTCTACAGTGGAACAGTTTTGTAAAATTAATTTTCTGGAATGCTTCATTGTGGTTATGTTAACATTGGTAGATATAGTGTTAGATTCATTAGTACGTTTGGTTTTGTTTATACATTCTCTTTGCTTTAGTTTTTGGAAGAGGGGCCTTGCTTTTTTTAAGTGCTTGTTGGTTCAGTTTTGTTGAGTGACGTTACTAGCAGTTTTGTTTTAATGTTTTCTATACATTGTTTCAGGTATGGATGACTATATGGCTTGCTTTTATTTTCAGCTGCTCTATTTTCTCTTTGTTTTCTGCAGTGTTGCTTTTTAGTAGGCATTCTATTGTGTCTGTTGGAAAAAAGAAAGTTTGGGTGTGAAAGTTGTGGAAAGTATATGGATGGATTGTGAATGGGTGTGTGAATGTGATGGTAGAGATGCATTGAGTGATGTGTGATTTTGTAGTGGGGTGATTGTTATGGGTGGGAGGATTGTAGGGGTAAGAGAGTGTAGAGTGTCAAGGGTTTGTGTTAGTGAGTAAGAAACTGGTTGTGTGAATGAATAAGTAGGGACATTATGATTTTTTGAGGAGAACAGTGGGTGTTTTAATGATGGTTTTAAGGTAAGAATAGAACGAGTGTGCATGTTGAAATATAATGAGTAAGAGTGAAATACATGTTGTTTATTTGAAAGGAATACTGTAGAGTAATATACAGTGAAATGATACTGTTAGAGTAACAGACAGATTAATACTATAGTAATGTACTTACGTTGTAGGATGTGAAGAGTAGTCTTCTTCAGGTTGGTGTCTTCAGGAATTTTCTTCTTACCTGTAATTGTAAAAGAAAGTGGGTATATATGGTAATGTTGAGTACTTTTATTAAAAGGATGTGTCATTTATGAATGTAAGAGGTGCTGTTGGGAATAAGAGTTAATGATAAGAGTGAAATAAATGTTGAACTGCAGTACTTCCTGCCCTTTAAGACGAGGTAGCAATACTCTGAGATGAATGGGGATGCAGAGATTACTCAAAACATCAATAATCGAAACGACACAGAAAGTAGGCAAAAAGATAACTGTTTTAATGTCAATTATCTAAAACAGGGAGTACAACAAACGTCATCGGACGTATCATAGCAAGGTCTCAATAAAAAAGGACTCTATTATACTAAAATTCCTTCATAGGTGACGTACAATCTGCGTATTACTAACGTCATTCTATGTGGCAAACTACAAATCTTACTAGCAAGTGTGATTGGGTCTAAGGGAATATCTTCGTATATGTTCCATACTAGTCTAATGGGCGTGAAAGAGGTGATAGGTTTCTTAACATCATGTGGGGCAACTAAGCCCTTGCCTCAAAACAGGTCACTATGAACGTCCCTCTAAACATGACGTCCCATTGGTTACTTAACTATAGGGCTCCTAATCATGCGGCCCTCTATCATTCGCTGATTTCTAACCTCTGTCGGGCCACTTCCACCCATGCTAGCAGCACGCCGGCCAGACTGCCAGGAGCTTGGCAAGCTGGTCATTACCATAGCTTCTCACCAATTAGAACATCATCCATCATCACCTCAGTGGTTTGCTGTCAATTAGGCTTTTTGAACTTGTACTTGAAAATGTTCTCTGTTCCTGCAGAATACAGGGCAGTAGAGATACACTCATTTCTCGTGCGTAGGTGTGACTATCATGCTCGTCCAACTTCCTCCCTCCACGTGACTGAAGACCACAAAATCAAGCTAAGGTGTATTAAAAAGACTATTTTCCAATGAGCCTCTGACATCTTCTTTGTTCTTATCCATGCCTTCAGAACCGGTGGTTCATTCCTTCACAGATTGCAACTAATTCCTGTTCCTTCCAGCCAGAAACGACCTTGGCTTCTTGGCTCATTCAACCTCGCCTTTTTGAAATTCGCCTGTAATTCACTTATTTTCTTACAGCGACACATTTGGAAGAGAAAGTTTTTCCTTCTTTTGGCCCGGCTCTGTTATAATGTATGATGGAAGACTCCATTCCTTACTCATACTTTATACATATACATATATACATATTGTCGCTTGCTGCAATCTATTTTACAATAAAGCTAGCCTCATGAAAACTTTGTCTGCTTGCGTTACTTTGCATCTGTGCACATGCGAATTGACTTTAATAATTTCATTGTTTCTTCAGCATAAGCCTCTTCATCTTGAGCCCAAGATGTTGCTTATCTTACGTTCTTGATGCATTATTGAATATCTGCATTTCATCGTCCCTGCATCTCTTCTATGTATGTCAGCTCGACTCTCGCATGACGTCACAAATCTGCTCTCTCGTGCATTCATCTTTTTCCTTCTGGGTCTTCATTCAAATAGCCATCATACTGTCTTGGATGCAGGTATGGTTTTCTCAACAGGAACTTTGCCATCAAGATTCTTTTGGGTATAGGCACTTCCCCAGGTACTACTCCAGTTTCACTCTCTGTTACCCAACATATAGGCAATATGGGCAAGTTGGTTGAGGTGGGGGTACTTAGTTCCTTCTCTACACTGTGAAGAGTAGTCTTCTTCTGGTTGGTGTCTTTGGTAATTTTCTTCTTTCCTGTAATTGTAAAACACAGTAAGTGGGTATATATGGTAATGTTAAGTACTTTTAGTAAAATAGTTTGTTATTTATGAATGTAGGAGGCCTTGTTGGGAAAAAGAGTTAGTAAATTTGTGTTATGGATAGTCTACTAAAGTAAGTTAACTATGTTGTTAGAACAATTGGAATATGAATAGTGCTATTTGGAAGATTAGAAGGAACATCCCACACATTTGTGTAAGAAAAAGGTGCATTTGTAGGTTACTTTAGTGCTGCTGATTGTAATGATGGAAGTGGCAGGTTTCTGGTGCAATGTATTGATAATGGTAATGTGTTGCAATGTTTTTAAACAATAGGTGGCATACATGTATCTGTGAGCAGGTGGAGAATGATGGCAGTGTAAGGGATATGAGGTTAGAAAGTTTGACATTTATAAGGAATGAAAAATTGAAAATGCAGAGCGTTTAAAAAGGTTTCTTTTTAGGAGCATTTTCATGAAAGTAAAAAACTGGATATGTCAATTTATAGCAGCACTGGGTCTAACTTTTTGGTAAAAGAAAAGAAAAGCGGCAGGAACACATATATAGAAAGTGTTTAAGTGGCACTTGTTGTGTGAAAGTGTGATTTTTTTTTTATTGTAAAACTTCAGTTCAATATACAATATCAAACTTTTGTTACATTAATTCCACCTCCCGGTTCCAATCAAATCCAAGATCAATAGTCACAAAAAAAAAAGAAAAAGAAAAAAGAAAAGAATCGTCAGTTTCCTTGAGACAGAATTAACAGCTCAGGTTGAGGCGTGTTGCAGAATTGGGTCAGGAAAATTGATTAAGCCACAGGAGAGCTTGATATTTCGACCTCCTACGACATGTTCCCACCATTCATCAGGGTCATAAATTTGGGGTTTGAATTCACTGAGGTGCAATTCACGTTGTTCAGTCAGCATTGGACACACGGTTATAAGGTGTTTTGAAGACTCGACTTCAGATGATTCACAAAACCGGCAAGTGTTGTTTGTGGTTTCTTTATTTTGACGTAGCCATAGCATTTCGTTGGTGTTTAAGGCATCCAGTCGAAATCTTAAGAACTGCGTCCTATGGTGACATGATGGACAGTTCGTAAGGTATTTTGGTTGATGATGTAATTTCCCTAAACATCTAGAAGTAGGCAGGGTAGATTTGAGGACTAGCCGATTGTTATATGTTGATATACAGTCCCATGCTGCTAGCTTCTTTTTTGCGTGTTGAGGACGGCTAAGAACCTCATCTTCACATATATTTGCATCAGCCATGATTGTGTTTAGTATGATCTTCCACAATAATAGGAGTGATGAGGGGGTACCATTGTTTCCATTCCTGAAGATTTTATACGCAGGAATTTTGGGACCAAGCAGCATTTTACGTAGGGTAGATAACGATTTCCAAACCACCATCATGTAAAGTGAGTTTAGAGCTAATTCATATCTCAAAGCTGAAATTGAGATATAATTGGGAAGGCCCGTAACACGCCTCCAGAACTTGCCTTCCAATCTATGCCATAGATTATAGTCAACATTCCAGCCTGATTCACTACCGAAAGTAAGAGTAGGAATTACTTTCTGGAGGTAGAACATTACTACAGGGGTAATTGAGAATTTCCCGTAGTCCTTGTTGATTTTGGCTCCTTGTAGACTTAGGTTGTTTGTTCTGTCGATTAGGTTGCTAATCCAGGCGGCTTCACAGATGGAATCATTTATTGTTACACCCAGATAGCGAATGGATTTAACAACATTTAGGGACTTTTTTTCAATAGACCATCTGAAGCGCTTGTCGTTCCTTGCAGTGCTTTGCCCTATGCACATGATCTTACTTTTTTCAGTGTTTAAGAGCAGATCGTTTGCAGTTAGGTACTCATTCAGACGGAGTATGAGGTGTTGTAGCCCAATTTGTGTTTGATCTATTAACACAATGTCATCTGCGTAGACCAGGCATTTCAGTGGGTTCCATTGAGCTTTGGTGGAAAGCAGTGGACCGAGTCCAGCCAGTCTGGCAGATCGGCAAGAAAAAGTTTGAAAAGGTCAGCAGCGAGAGGGCATCCTTGCTTGACCCCTTTGTGTGTTCTTATTGGCAGAGTAAGATTGCCTTGTGAATTCACTCTTATTTGAATACAGGTGTTAGTATGTAAGGCGATGGTGGGGTCTAACAGCTGCTCCGGGCATTTCCAAGATCGTAGTTTGGCCCATAATTTGCTGCGATTGATTGCATCGAAGGCTTGCCGCAAATCAACAAAGGCAAAAAAGATTTTTTTCTTTGCCTCCAACGCTGATAATTTCAGAATGGTCAGAATTGTAAGATTTACATCTACTCCTACTTGAGTGGTGAAACCAGTTTGACGACAATCAGATTTGCCAACTAAAAGAGCCCATTGCACCAGTCTTTCACACAAAAAGGAGCCAAATATTTTGCCAATTGTATCAAGAAGGGCAATCAGGCGGTAGTTTGCCGGATCAGTTCTACTGCCCTTCTTGTAGATTGGCACCACGATTGCTTTGGACCATGAAGTAGGTAGTTTCATGCTGTATGTGATCTGCAAGAATAGCCCGTTGATGAATTTCGCCCAATGAACTTTGTGCTTTTTGAGCATAAGATTGGACATTTGGTCAGGGCCGACGGCTCTCGAATTCTTGAACTTGGAGATCGAAGTTTCAAGCTCTTTACACGAAGGAGTTATCTCCCAAGCAGTGATTGTAGATTTGGTCGACATGGTTTCTTCATTTGCTGGCTTTTCGTAGATTAATGTGAAATACTCGCACCAATTGGCGCTTGTAATTTCATTGGAAATTGGAGTTATGGATTTAGAACAACCATGATTCAGGATTGCCCAAATTTCACGTGTGTTTTTAGTTACGAGATGCTTTAGCATTGTTTCCGCTCGACTTTGGTCAATTATTGTTTAGTGAGATTTTAGCCAATTTCGGTAGATCTGATGCCGTTCTTTGACTTTCCTTGCTTTGACACACGGATTGCAAGACTCTTTCTTGATCAACCGAAGATCTTTCCTTAGAGTTTTTTTTTGCTGAAGCTATTATTGCACAGTATAGATGTTTAGGAGTGGTCCCAAAAATTCTTGAGTTTGAGGTTTTCAGAGTGAAGTCAGCCAACAAGGGCGTGTATTCAATGATTTGCAGCGCATTTAGACTATGGATTAGATTTGCAATTAAGGGGCCATTTGTTACTAGCCTGTTACCTGCAGCATTCGTTGACAAGTGGAAGGGATATTTTTTGGGCGCACTACAGCCGTCTTCTTTCCATACTAGCCGTAGCATGTCATGGTCACTATGTATCATTGGCAGAACATTGAGAGAAATGGCTTTATCGAGAAAGTTCAGCGAAGCCCAGATGTAGTTGAGGGTGTTGTTTATAGACATGCCATGCCAGGTTGGTTTTGAGGGGTAATCGCCATTGATGGATCCATTCACCATTTGGCAATGACGTAAGGAAAGAGCATGTGACCAGACTTGGCCTCTTGAGATGACTTCATTGTCTGGAAGCTGAGTGTTTGTCTTTGTGTGTGGATCATATTTGAACCAGCTACAATCACAGAAACATTGTTGTAGGCAAGAAAAGTATTGTCAATTAAGGTTAACACAGTTTGGATAAAAGACGTTTCCAAGATCCTCGCTGGATTCCAGTATCCATTGATTATTAGCAGGTTAGACGTGTTGGTAGCCAATGATAGTTGAACCAAGGTGCTTTGAACAAATGGATTTGGATTGACGGAGGCCACAAGTGTCCACCAGTTCTGTGTTTTCAGTAAAGTTATTAATGCAGCAAAAGGGTGTCCTTTGCTGTTTTTTCCAGCAGGATTGATGAGAATAGTAAAGCCATCACGGGACGGTGGATCCCGAAGCCATGTTTCCTGTAAGCAGATGGTGAACACGTCCTCCAAGGGTTCAGAAAAGGTGTTGAAAAGATGAGTAAATCCTCGGGTGTTCCATGACAGTAGTATTAACTCATGTTGAGGAATATTAACTCATTGTTACTTGCGAGGTCCCTTAGGTACTCTTCTCTCATTGGTGGTTCTTCCATCAAGAGCCTGATGTGTCACGTCTTGGTGGTTTGCTTGTGGAGCAGCTAAAGATTGTCGCAGAGCAGTTCGCCAATCAGCGCTGCGGAGCACGTCCCTATCAAAGTTTTTCTGAGAGTTTGTGGGTGATCCCGTAGTGGGGGTTCAACAGTGAGATCAAAGCCATAAAGCAAGAGATCCTCGTTCACCTGTAACAACAGATTTTTCACAGCAGCAGAAGATATGTGAAGTAATACTTGGTCGGAGGTCAGTTCAGTTATGTATTCGAAAAGTTTGATGTTGTCTGATGAGATGGATCGTAATTGGGGTATACCAGCAAATATTTTTAATATATTTGCTCAATTTAAGTTGACCTCGTTCCCATCTGAATGAATGTTTTGGAGCCGGAAGTTTCCACAGGCAGCGTGTTTTTTCTGGATTTGTGAACCCACAAACTCTGGACGCCTGAAGTGAGCCATATTTCCTCTGGTTCATAGTTTGTTTGGGATTTAGTCTTGAACTTAGAATTGGCAGTGTTGCCTTCTTGGTGATGACATTGGGCTGGTTTGCGGCAACCCCAGATTGCAGCTTCCGGGAGATTGCATTTGCAAAGGTTATTCTCTCCTCGGATGGCTCGATCAAGGCTGCCTCTTTGGACTCGGTGGAACCATCAATGAGAACATTAGTATCGACCGAATAAGTCGATAGGTTACATAAGTTGATGGATGAGTCAGAAGTAGCACTGGAGATGGAGATGTCACTACAGGCCACACGCCGACGTTTAGCCAAGTTCTTTGAAGGCTGCAAGGAGATTCCTGCGTCTCGCATTGGAAGAAGGGGAGCTGTAGAAGCTGATTGAATAGAATTTGATTTCTGATCAAACAGGCTTGTTTTCATTGGAGTCGTAATGTTTCTTATGAATTTTTTCACGTTTTGTCGGACGTTTTTCTGTGGAATCATTTTATTCTTGTGTTCTTTTGCTTGTTTAGCAGTTGCTCTTTGCAGCTTAATTTCGATACTCGTCATTATGGTTTTGGCAGGACCTTTGAATATGTTGAAGGTGTTAACTGACGAGGGGTCATGATCAACTGCTTTATCTTGAACAGGGGGAGCGTTCGACAGAGGACTAGTGTCTTGAGTCAAAGGAGCCTCAACATTAAATTGACTTCGAGAACTTTCAGATCGGTCTAATGCGGTGCCCACCGTGAAAGGGGTTTGAGCCACATCTTCGACAGGTCCTGCGGGAGGAGCTGCACCATGTGAGGGAAGAGTTCGGAATGGAATATCTCGCATGTCAGTTGGGCCCGTTGGAATAGAATTGGTATTTTTGCGCATCCATTTCACTGATTCAAGCAAACTTTCAATTAGAGTATCATTTTGACAGTGATGGTGAGCGGCCAAGTCGCTCAATCTATCTTGCCACTTCAGGGATTTATCGACATCCTTCTCCATCTGGGCTTGCAGGAAGCCTGCGAATTGCTCGATTTTGTCTATTTTTGCAGTCAGGTTTGAAATTGCAGCCCCTTGGTCGCTTATTGTCCCTATCAGGGATTCAAATATTTTGGTGAATGGAGCAAGTGCAACAGCAGAGGCAGCTAAAAAGTTGTTGTGGATCTGAGAGAAGGCTTCAACAGAGATACTGAGAGGAGGCGGAACAAAGTCATGAGACATCGAAGAGGATAATGAGCTTTCCAAATTAAATTGTGGATTTGAAGGAGAGAAGTTTCTGGCGAGGTTTGTAGATTGGATATCTTCTCAAGGATGAATAAGAAGGACATGTGGAGTACTTGCGTTCAGCAAGGGGTTGTCGCACATGGGTGTTGTTGTATGATTGCCTTTAGCTTTTAACTCGGCAATGCGTTGCAGACGACAAGCTTGGGCGATGGCGCTCCGATCTAGGTGAGTTTGAAGGGATTGAGGGGCCTTTGCGTGGACTGGTACGAGTGAGGATGAAGGATCAGCAAAGGGCAATCCATTGGGGCCTTTAGCAGAGGGCCCAGGGGCCTCAGGAGCTTGACATGCTAAGGATCTATCATTGCCAGATTCAATAGCATCGGTATCCATCCCAGACAGGCATCCGCCGCACTGCGTCTTCAGAGTGGGTTGATTTGGTGAACGGTGCAGAGCAGTTGTGAGCAATGGACTTGAGGGTGATGAAAGAGATTTCGTGGTCACTGAAGGATGTTGTGAGAGATCATGTATGAAAGCACCCAGCGATGAAGATGAAGATTGTGGGAAGAGGCAAAATGTAGATTTCATCTTGTGAAGGATATCGCTGTCAAAAGGTGGACAATTTGAGGAAGCATTTTGAAGAAGGAGCCATGTTGTCACAGAGGGTGTGGCTACATGGCAAAGGGGGGAGCATGTGATATGACCTATCAGTATTTGGGATCCTTAAAAGTTCCTCATCGCTGACTAGAAATGGCGAGATCCTTTTTTCAATAAAGGTAACTGAATTTTGCATGAGTGCAGTTGCCAAAGTGGGCCGGGGCAGTGAAGAGGCAATTGATGCCGATTCGAGGGAATTTGCAACAGGCACACGGATGAGCTGTTCATGGTTGGTAATTAAATTTGAGTCTGGCGTAAGTTCAGCTTGTTCCGCAGGGCATGAAGCAAGGAGTGGACTGGGTAAGTCTGTGACAGGACTCGGGAGGCCGGGCATCGACAAAGATGCTAATGTCGTTGAAGGCGCAGCTGGAGCCGGAGCATGCAAGGATTGTGAGGCAAGGAGTGCGCGACCGGTAGCTTTGCTTACCTTTTCTCCGGTGGCTGCCTTCATCGTGGACCACGGGTTTAACATGCGTCGATGTAGAGAGGATTTCTTGCGGGTCAGCGGGCCTTCAGCTGATAGAGTCATTTCTCATGCTTGAAAAAAATGATTAGGCAAGGCAGCGTGCTGGCAGCGGGCTGGATGCGGACTGGGGCAGACTGGGACTCTGCTCCTTGACTCCGTGCCTCGCTCTGCGGGGGAATGGAGTTTTTCAGCTAGTTGTTGGAAGAAACAGAAACAGGACTGGAAAGTCGTGCAGCTCCTCTCAGGACATCAGAACAGGGAGACTGGGGCAGACTGGGACTCTGTTCCTTGACTCTGTGACTGTTGGCAGTAAATGTATACTTGCCAATATGATGCATTCAAATATGCAAGTGCTAATTAAGTGTTGGTGTTTGTCTTTGTTTTGTGGAAGTTGTACTTGCACTTTTTCTATTAGAAAAGTTGGATTACAAGTCCCAGAATGCAGAGAATAAAGTCAGACTGGATAACAACCTACAGAATGTGTTATGTTAGCAAGTATGCATGTGCTCTCAAGTTATTAAACTTTCACAACTGAGTGGCATTTAAAACATTGTACTCATCATTTGCATTTGCTTTCTTTTCTTGTTGAAAAAAGATGCACTCAGTGATGTTGTAAATGTATACATGCATGTGTTGGGGGCGTGGCTTGGACGCCATGTGAAAGGACGTGCCTGAACGGGAGCTCCCGCTGATCCGAACATTATCCGGCTGAATCCGCGCAACGGCCGCTACGATGTGGCATAGACGGTGATGACTGTAAATGCGAAGCTCGGCTGCACATGTGGATGCATTTTCACACGGGATTGTGCAGCGCTTGTGTACTCAGGAGCCGCGAGAAGTTTTGGTGCCGGAGCTTCGCCGGCAGACAAAATGGCTGCCGTCGCCTGATGTTGGGACAAAGGATCGGGGACCGGGATTCTGGAGGCGATTCCCTCAGTTCACGTTCAGCGCGATCCAGCGAGAGCAAGCCTGACTGGAGATAGCCGAAACTGTGTGGCGACGGGGGGACATAGTGCCCCCAGGCATGGGGCCTAAGCGAGATCGAAGGGACACTCCTGATCGAAGATATGTCGAGCAAGCTCCTGAGGGCGAAGAATAAACAGCCCACGCTCGACGAATTTGCCAAGACGTCGCCTGGCACCGAGGGGACCAGGAGCAGAGAGAAGGCCCAGCCCAAGGAGATGGCCACAGGAGGAACGAACCAGGAGGTCCTGGCAGCGATCGCAGATCTGAAGGCGACATGGGAGACCAAACTCCAACTTGCGGTGGCCGAACTGAAAACTGCGATGGAACTACAGGTCGGGGCGGTACAGGAGGACGTGAACCTCCTGAGGCAAGATGTGCGAACCCTAGCCGAGCGCACAGAGACCCTGGAGAAGGAGATGGGCCCGACTGTGGCGGAATGCACCGCGCACAAACGAGAGATCCATGCCCTGGTGCAGAGGGTAGGCAACCTGGAAAGCAGGGCTGAAGAGGCAGAAGGTCGGGCCCGCAGAAACAACATCCAGATTGTGGGCCTACCGGAGGGAGCTGAGGGCCAGAATCCCACAGATTTTATTGAGACCTTGCTGCTGCAGGAGATCACCGGAGGTGCCCTAACGCAGGGATTTGCAGTGGAGAGGGCACATAGGGCCCTGATCAGAAGGCCACCGCCGGGTAATCCGCCCAGGCCCGTGATCGCCAAGATCCTCAACTACAAAGACCGGGAGAAGATTCTGGAACATTTTCGTAAAGGGGGCACCATACGGCGAGGGGAGGCAACCATCACTGCTTACCCCGACTACACTCTACAAGTGCAGCGCAGTCGGATGAACTTTGGGGCGGTCAAAAGGCGCCTGCGGACGGCCGGTTTCAAGTATATGTTACTCTACCCAGCCAAACTTAAGGTCTTCTTCAAGGCTAAGACGCTGTTTTTCGACACCCCTGAGGAGGCCATGGAATGGCTCGATGCGCAGAACTGCCCGCAGGAGCCCGATGAGCAGATGGCGGATGGAGCAGGGAGAGTTAAGTGAAACAGTGGGCCCGGCTGACTTTGAACATTTGGACTGGAATATAGTCTTTGCCACTTTGTGATGGGGATGCACTTTTTAACTGTTTCGAATATGGTCCGCGAGCGCGGATATAGATGTGTAGGGGGCATCCGAGGGCCGTTTTATTCGTACCCCAGTGTGTGTTTAGATTAGTCACTGTGTCGGGTTCTCTACACGGGCTTCCGGAGAGAACCGGACACGGGGATGCCTGAGATCCAGGGATGGAGCTGGGCAGTTGGTTGGGTTAGGGGGGTGGGGGGTGTTAGTTGTTATGTGAGCCTGGGGAAGAAACTGAGAAGGGAAGTAGTCGGGACTGGGGGGAGGCGATCAGACCAGAGGGGGAAGTGGGAGCTACGGATAAATCATGGGAGACCTTAAGGTATTGACATGGAATGTTAGAGGGTTGAATAGCTACCTGAAGCGTAATAAGGTCATGTTGTATTTGAAGAGGCAGAGGATAGACGTGGCCTTGTTACAGGAGACGCATTTGACACGGGATAAACTTGAAATGGTGCGGAGAAAATGGAGGGGGACAGTGGTTGGATCCACATTCTCTGCGTATGCTAGGGGTGTGCTGGTTTGGGTTGCACCACATGTCCCGTTCAAGCTCTTGGGGGAGGTTGTGGAGTCGGACGGGCGGCTGGCCATGGTTCGGGGGATGGTGGAAGGTAGAGTTGTCTGTATCATAAACACTTATGCGCCCAACCAGGACACAGCGACTTACTTTAAGACACTGTGCGCGAGACTCGGTGAAGGGATGGGGAGCACAGTAATCTGGGGTGGAGACTTTAATTGTGTGCTTAACCCCAGGGAGGACAGGTCGGATGACAAAATGGTTAGGCCCAGCCCAGCGGCCAAGGTATTGCAGTCGCTGCTAACGGATCTAGGCCTGGTAGACGTGTGGAGAGCGAGACACCCGGGTGGGAGGCAGTATTCGCACTATTCGGCTCCGCACCAACTGCACACGAGGCTCGACTACTTTTTTGCCACTCCAGACATTCTTACAGAGTGTGAACAGATTGACTACAGGGCGAGGGTCCTCTCGGACCACTCGCCCCTAATCATGCAATGGCGGCTACGCCCCCCACGTGCACGGATTCCAACATGGCGCCTTCGGGCGGAAGCGCTACGGGATCCGGTATTCAAGGAGGACATGAGGGAGGAGATAGTTGCGTACTTTGAGTCGAACACAGGGAGTGTCAAGTCGGCTGGTACTTTGTGGGAGGCTTTTAAGGTGGTGATGAGGGGAGTTGCTATCGCGAAGTCCAAGGGATTAATGGGCGGAATCCTGACCGACCTGCGAGAGGCCGAGATCGAGCTGGAAAAAGAATTGGAGAAGGGTGGGACGGATATGGAAGTAGTTACTGAGCTGCAGCAGCGGTGCTCTGGGCACTGGGACAGACTTTGTAACCTGAATTATACGAAGTACATTGAGAGGTTGCATGCGGGTGGGGACAAGACATGCAGGCTCCTCGCTTGGCTATATAAGAGCGAAACCCCTAGGGCTCCGATCCGATCGGTCATCACCGAAGGGGTTGCGGAGATCGACACGCAAGAAGGGGTAAATGGGGCATTCGCAGAATACTACCAAACATTGTATGAAGATCGGGAAGGGGGGAGCCGAGAGGAGATAGATGAAGTACTCGGGGATATAGGCCTGCCCAGAATCAGCGATGAAGAGCGAGAGGAGATGGATGCTCCGATCACTCTGGAAGAGCTCAGAGAGATGCATCAGCTGCCCACTTGCAAGGCCCCGGGGGCGGACGGGTTCCCCAGTGAGTTTTATAAGGCGTATGGGGAAGAGGTACTCCCACCCATGCTGGACATGTTTAATGAGGCGTTTGAGCTGGGACAGCTACCAGAATCACTCAGGGAAGCGGTCATAGTGCCACTCCCCAAGCACAATACACCGGGACACGGTTGCGGCTCCTATCGACCCTTGTCGATGCTGAACCAGGACAGCAAGATCCTAACAGCTGTCTTGGCGGCTAGAATGAGGAGAGTGATAGGCAAGCTGATTCACCCTGACCAGACGGGCTATGTCCCGGACAGGAACATTACCCACAACCATAGACGCCTACACAGAGTGGTCGAATGGGGATGTAGCAAGGACGGCGAAATGGCGATAGTGGCGCTGGATGCGGTCAAGGCGTTCGACTCTGTTCGTTGGCCGTGGCTGTTGGCGGCACTGGATCACTTCGGAATGGGGCCGGGGTACAGGAGGTGGGCCGAATTATTATACAGCGCGCCTCTAGCCAGAGTTCGTACGGGGGCAGTAGTGTCGGACAGGTGGCAGTTAGGTAGAGGCACCAGGCAGGGATGTCCTTGGTCCCCAATGTTGTACATCCTGGCCCTTGAGCCCTTGGCAATTTACCTCCGGCAACAGTATGACCCGGTGGGCATAGAGGTGGGGGGGGAGAGCCATCTGATATCCCTGTATGCCGACGATATGCTGTTGTACCTCCAATACCCTGAAGAGAACTTGCAATATGTCTTGGAGGTGATGGAGAGGTTTGCTTGGCTTTCTGGCATAGCGGTCAACCCTCGGAAATCCACTCTGTTCCCGCTGGGCGGCTATGTGGGGATACCGGCTGAGAGGTTGCCAGTATTGCGGATCCCATGGGCGACAAGCACCTTTCGGTACCTTGGCATAGACGTATACCACACGACCGGGGAGGAACACAGGCACAATACTGAATTGGCAGTGGGGAGGATTGAGAAGTGCATGAGGTTTTGGGAGAAACTACCCTTAGCGATGATGGGCCGGGGTGCTATGCTTAAGATGGTCGTGCTACCTAGGCTGCTGCATTATTTCAATAACATTCCATACATGATACCCAAGGGGTTTTTTGCTAGACTACATAGGGTATGTAGAGATTTCTTATGGCAGGGCACGCGTAACAGGGTCGCATTGTGGAAATTGCAGAATGCTTATGAGAAAGGCGGCGTGAGGCTGCCGAACTTTGAGGCCTACTACGTGGCAGCGCAGCTGCAGTACGTGGCCAAGTGGCTTTCGGACGACGAAACCCCGGAACACAGACTGTTGGGAAAGGACTGCTCCCCCTTCTACCTGCGAGAGATTATTTGGGCATCCAGCACATGGATGAGGGGGCGTCCTAAGATGCTAGCGTTGGGCAGGAACATGTGGCGAAGAGCCTGCCGGATGATGGGGGATCCCCTGCCGTGCATGCCGCAGCTGCCGCTGGTGGCCTTGGCAAGGGAAGACGGACAGCTTGGGGCCATCCTGCGAACATACTGGGAGTCAGTGGGGCTGGTCACTTTGGGTGACATTTGGCAGGATGGGGCCTTGGCGGAGTTCGCAGATCTAGAGGCGGGGGCGGGGCTGCACACGGGGCAATACATGACGTTCCACAGAGTGATCAGGGAGGTCCGGAGCACTTGGCCCGAGACCGTATTGGCTGACGAGCCGGATGCGACGCTGGAGATTATGTATGACGCATCCGAGGGCGGGCATGAGGTCTCCAGGCTGTACGATATGCTGATGGCAAAGGTTGGGAAGGATTTGGGGTACCTGAGGTTGGAATGGGAAACAGAGATGGGGGCCCCGATGGCGGATGGGCAGTGGGAGCGCGCCCTGGGGTACCACAAAAAAGTATCGAGGAATGCCAGGTTTAAACAGATACAACTATATATCACGCATAGGGCATACATGACCCCCCTGAGAATTTCCAGATTTCGAGACACTGGGCGCCAGGCGTGTCCCAAGTGTAACACAGAGAACGCTGATATGATTCACATGTTCTGGGCCTGCCCTGTGATTGCAACCTACTGGAGTGAAGTAGCGCAGAAGCTGGCAGGGAGGGGCATTGTACTTAAGATAGATTCGGCCTGGGCCTGTTTGCTTGGAGGGTACCCCAGGGCGCGCAAGCTTCGGCACGTGGAGAAGCTTAAAGATTTGGCTTATGTACTCGCCAAACGCAGAATAGCCATGGGATGGAAGAATTGTCAGAGGCCACGGGTGGAGGTATGGTGGCGTGACCTCCAGAAATGGGCTGCCGCCGAGACGACAGCATGGTGGGAGGCCAGCAGGGCGGGAGGGGAGGAAGAGGTGAGCTCCCTCACGGCATGGAAGGTGCTATTGGCTGAACTGTTTAGTACGGGGTCGACCTCGGCTGGATCGGAGAGCGACAGAACCCCACCACACGGAACGGACAATGATGGTGGACACCCTACAGGCTCATAGGGGGGAGGGAAGGGGATTGTTAAGTTAATTCTGTTCTGTTTTTTTCTTTTTTTTTCTTTTTCATATCTGTTGTTTGGCCTTTGTTGTGGCTTGATGTGTTCTATTTATGTTCTGTTGCACTGTGTGGTCGTTATAAAATAAAATACATTTTAAAAAAAAAAATGTATACATGCATGTGTTAGCTTTAATGAAAATACTGCTAAAAATAAGTATTTTTAAATGCACAGCATTTTCTATTTGTCGTTCAATGTACATGTCATACTTTGCAAGCTTCCATGCCCTCCTGTAGTGGTTAAAAAAGAGAATATGCTTATTGAGAAGCTTTTTACAGTGTATGTAGCAGGAACTTGTAAAAGAGTTGCGAGAAAATACTTAAAAAAAAAATATAAGCATACCTGTACTATGTATTGTTAGATGCAGATGATGAATCTGGAAATAGAAATGGGGAGAGTTTCGCAGTAGATTTTGATGCAGATAGCTGTGGTTACAGGAGATATGTACTCTCAGAGTTAAAGTGTACCTTGGAAGTGTTGAACTGTGGTGACAGGGTTAGGTGTAGAGATTTTGGATGTGATTGGAAGATGAATGTGTGACTCTTTGAAAGCAGCCAATGAGGGAGTGTTGAGAACATGAAAGTGGAAAGGGTAGACGGGCTGCCCCTGTGCTAGGGTGTCCGTGGACTCCGCAGTAGTCCGTGGACAGCATGTGCCACATACGGTTCACCAAAGGATGCCTGGTATGGAAAGGGGACTGTGGGGTTAGCCAATGAGGTGTTCCAGTTGTGGTTTACTGGAAAGGAGAGCGTAGTAGCTTTTTTGATTGTTGTATGCAGTGAAGATGGCTATGGTTATGGCTTTGAAGAAGCAGAGCATGTGGATTTTGGGAGATTCTTCAATTCAGTCACTGAAGGTGTATGCTGAAAATCATGGCATCTTTGGAAGTATTGGATTGGTAGAAGTAGATGTTTTGTGGCATGCAGTTTATGGCTTAAACTCTGCAAGCTTTATTTTCATTCTATGAGAGTATGGCTCACTTTAAATGTCCAGACATTGAAATTTGCATTGTGGAGGGGACAGTTTGGGGTATGTGACTCCAATGTATTTGCAGGTTGCCCTGAAGGATTTATTGAAAAGCCTAATGGAACTGTTTCCTGCTGCAAAGGTTTATTTTTTCTGAAATTAATCCAAGGCAAACATGGAGATGTCAAAAATGTTTCAGTCCACAAATAGAAGAATTGACGTAGCTTGTTAATAAAGGTTTATCTGCTTTTTGATATGCTGCAGGGATGTCGTCTCTAGAGAATGGCAATATAAGGTCTGATGGTGTGAATTTGTTCATTTTCAGATGTTGGAAATGTGATCCTTCTTTACAATGTTAGGAATGCATTGAAAGGGTTCATGTAAGAAAATTGTAAGGGAACATGTACAGTGTACACTACTATGTACATAAAAGGAAAAAAAGGTGTTTGTTCACAAACCAAAAAAACTAAAAAAGAGGTTCTTTTCAGAGCCACAACTAAAGAATACATTTCTGCCATTGGCCCTCATTAGGACTCTGGCGCTAAACCATAGCGCTATTAGCACCATGGTCCATGCCGGAGTCTGCCATGGAGAAAGGGGAATTACCACCCCCTTTTTAAGAAAAGAGAAAATATTCCCCCTATCCTTTCTGGATGATGCATGTAAGATTCTTGGCAAATTTGTCCTGAGTTGGATCCAGGAGTGATTGGAAAAGGGAGAAATATGCAGTGGTGCTGAAACTGCATTAAGGCTAGCATAGCTGCAGATTGTTTTCTGCTATGTCTACTGATCTAAATACAAGTATTATTTCTCAGACAACATGTATGTTAGACAGGGAGGTGTTTATGCACAAAGGTTTGAGGCAAGGTTATGCAGTGGTATCGTAAGCCTTCCATGAGGGGAGCATGGCTAGAGTCAGGTTCAGAAATATGGATAGATACCACAACATCTTAATGTCAGGATTATGGTAAAACGGGTGCATCTTGATGCCCGCTCTCTTCTGCCTATTCCTGTGCCATCTGTAGAAGTGCCAGATCACCCAGAAGCTGGATATTTCCTAGATGTGTGGTCACAATGTGCCTGTTTTGTTTTTGTCAGATGAAATTTTGCAAATCCTTCCACTGACATATAATATATATAATAATAATAAATATAAAAGAAAGCACAGTTAATAATGTTGGGAGCTAGAAAAGGACCTATCATTCAATTTGTTATTAATGAAAAACTGCTGCACTGGGTCATCCAATTTGACTATCTATTCATGTGTTTTGAACGTAACTTGAGGCAGAGGCCTCAGGTGGAACAGAGTTGGTGTAGCTGAGACAGGGAGCAGAAAGGGTTCTGAAATTGAACAAAAATGTGCTGGGAACTCCACACGATTTGTGGGATGTGTGAATTGTGGGTGGAGTGGCAGTACAACCCATGTGTACTGGAAAAACCACTGAGAACCCCATATGTATTGTGTAGGTGTAGAAGGCCAAGCACTGAGTACCTTACATATATTTTGTAGGTGTATGAGAAGGGCAAAGCACTGAGAACCCCATTTGCATTTTGTAGGTTTTGAATGTTGAAGCAATCAGAATGTCACGTGTATTTTGTAAGTAGAGGAGATGGCCAACACATTGAGAACCCTGTGTGCATTTCATAGGCATAACACTCACCAGAAGTGTCAAGGGAGTTAATGCTAAGGCAGTCCACATACCCAAGCAGGGTCATACCCTACAGAACCAAGTGCCCATAGTAAAGTCCCTGGAATGGGAGGCAGACCAGATAATAATAAGACTGAGGGCACAGGAGGATTGGAGTGATGTCAGCAAGTTGGTGTTGCTGTTAAAACAGTTACATGTTTATACTATGGCATGGCAAGAAATCCTCTTCATGCAAGTGCTCAGAGAAAACCGTGTAAACCAACACTTACATAGGGCAGTGGTTCTGGCAGGCATCACTACTAATTGGGATGTTTTCCTGAGCTAAACACTTTAATGGACAAGGATCATGTGCTCCACACCAACATAGCTGCCACCATATCAATGAGGCACCGTAGCCCCAATGCTCTCCCTGGAGCCAGGCCTTCAGTTGCTCCTGATTGGCTGATGCCTCACTAGCCACCAGCAGCCTCACAGAGCCAGCAAGCAATGCTGGCAGATGCCCATCCCTGAAGGCTCACAGTTACGGCTGGAGCCTGTCTTTCTGAGCACCATGGCACTGGGCCAAAACTACCAATTTCATCAAATCCCTTGTCCTCGTCGCTTCCACCTTGCAAGGGTTGCTTTCCTGGGTTAATACGCTCAATAGCCATGCAGCATATGCTCCAAAACAACATGGCTGCTGCCATACCAATGAGGCAGCCTGGCCCGGGTGCCCTCACTGGAGCCCAGCATCCAGTTGCTTCTAATTGCCTGATGCCTCACCAACCACCAGCAGCCTCAGCTCAACTGTAAATCCTATTTCCCCCAAACTGCTCCCAGAACAAATTCACTGGTATGTTTGTAAGTTTCTGACAACCCTACACCTTATCCAGGGGCTGCCCCAGAGAACACATATCCATGACTGTCCTCCAACATACCTAAAATGCTGATCATGTAATCGCAACCACTTTTGCAACACCATATTTTACTGAATCTAGCCTTCAAAGCCTTGCAAAGCCGATGTAGCCCCCAGCTCTACTGGGTGTGGCTTTGCTGGTATTCTCCTTGTAACCCACTGTATTTCTTTTCCCCTATATGCTTGCTGTGATCCCACACGCCCTGTGCTTTAATACAGACCCAGTAAGTGGGGTATGTATCAAAACGTATTTCTTACAGGCCAAAATCTTATTCTAGTAGACCTCATTGTAAACACTTTGGAATTGTGTATCTTGTAACCGTGTAACTTGCAGCTTTCCTGTAACTGTAACTAGCTCCTAGATGCCTCAGGGCTTTGTGCCCTGCTATAAATGCAAAATAAACAAATAAAATAAATAAATGAAGCAGGTTTCCAGGATCTTCGGTGGACTACCTTCAAGGGTTGAGCATATATGAAAGAAGGAGCAGGGAAAAGGAGCAGGGAAGAAACACTAAAAAGTGCCAGGAAGAGGGAACTCAAGTTTGCTAGATATTGATCGGCAATACATTTGAATACTGGTACACATATACACAACCGTAGACCTATGAGGTGTATACATTTGAAGGAACAACCCAGAAGCAAGTGTAGTACTCAGAGAGGCCCATGATGGGCTTAGGTAAAGCAGGAGAGGAGGTTTGATCAAACTGATTTCTGAGTGTGCCAGGAGAAGCCACCAGTAGCAAGAAAGCAGAAGGAAGGCAGGGTAACCCCTGCAAATGGCAATTTGTGTGCCAGAAGCATACTCCTATAAGGAGGGATGGAGACAGCAATAAACAGCACTTGTGATGAAAAACCCATTATATGCGCACCAGGGTTCCCGAGAAAAAAGGACAGGCCTTGTGATGATGGTGGACTGAGGACGCTGTTGCATAAGCCATAAGTGTCTGCTGGATCAAAGGAGGACTCGGGAGCCACTTCCAAGCAGATGCGCTTGCTTCTGTGGTCTCTACATGGCTTCACGCTGCATGCATCAGCATCTTCCAGGCCAAAGAGCTGCTTGCAGGCTTGCGCATTGGGGAGAGAAGGCAAAAGGACTTATAACCCTTTGTGCATTTTTTAATTGTAGGTGAAGTCCAAATTACTGCCATCCTCACATGCATTTTGTAGGTGAACTAGAGGGTCTATGCCAGTGCTTTAAGGGGAATAAGCAATCTCGGAAAGGTTTAATAAGGGGGTGTGGGATGTTTTTACCCATGCATCCAAGCCCTACCATAAGACTGTGCATTACTGGCATTGAAAACATCATGATGGCCAGAACTCCCCAGAGAGTGCACAGGGAAAACATGAAGAATAGGCTGCCACCCATTTTTGCCTATGTTGTGAGCACAGGAGGGCACTGCCTAAAGCCACCATTGTGCTACACACACAGTAGCCTGAAACCATTGGGAATGGCAATGCTGATTGCCAAAAGCAACCCAGAACTGTGGGGAATCTATTTCTTAATGTCAAAAATGGATGCAATACTGGTGCTCACCACTATCAGAAAGCCAGTGTTTTAAAACCACCAGACTTTTGTGTAAAACTGAACAAATGAACCCAAACCAGGCCAAAGAAAAACTTGCTAAGAGGTGGATACAATGTAAAACTATATTCTGAAATGACTTGAAGGAAGTAACTATTTAATGTATATATGAAAAAATAGCTTGGGATGTCAGCAGCTTAAGGGAATTTGGGTTTAAAGCCACTAAAATCGAAATGTTTAGAATAAATGAGTGACCTACTTGTGAGTGTCACATAGGTTGCAATTGTTTAAATGTCATAGTTTTGAACTTAGAATCAGCATTCCAGCAGCATGTGCAAAAATTGTAAGTTGGATTTGAATGTAGAAAATTGGGAACTAAAGTGACATTTAGCTGAATTCTGCCTGACAACTACCCCGGACAGGAGTTGAACTGGCTCAACAACTCTTCCCAGGCCTGGCTGCATCCTGCTGCCCCCACCAAAAGGAGGTGACACCTCTCTGATTGAATTAGGGGAGTGGTACCTGCAGACTGCAGGAAGTTGAACAAAGCCCTGTCCTGGACTCAGGCAAATGTTATATTGGGGGGGGGTCGTAAAATAGCTTCCTCTTGGGAGAAACTGGGAGGGGCAGTGCCTGTGAGAGCAAGCTGAGAAATTCCACTATGTGCTTTGGAAAACCACACCCCTTTGGGGCCAGAGCATGATTTTAAAAAGATGGATAATTCACAGTGCGGACTTGTCAAAATTATATAAATAACATCATCATTCTTGGGATTTTTCTGTGCACATTTTAAGAGGTGTTAGGACCCTGTGGGATGTTCTTGGGGATAGTAGCGGAAAAAAAGGTTGTTACTCCAAATGTATGCATGTTAACAATCTGACACTTTATCATCTGAAACCCATATCCCTGGTGCACATGTGTGTAAAATCTGGAAAGGTTTAGAGGTCGTTATCTGGATGAAAAGGGGATAATTCTGTCATAAGTGACACAACATCGTACAAAGACAGAGATTGGATGGTTTGGTGTTATATAAGGGTTGTCATCCAGAGTAAATGAACTGGACATACAAATACATCAATAAGGGCTTCCATCAGCATCCCAGACTAGACATTGACTTAGCTGTAGTGTTGAATTGAAGGCGTTGAACTGGGTTAGATAAGTGGAGAGATGAGGGTCCCTTACATGTGGCCCTGAGTGAACTATACATGGCTCCTAAAGCTAAAGATGAACACAACAATATGGTTAGGATAGCGGCATACTTGTATCTATATATGGGAGCCATGCAGGACAAATGTGCTGAAGGCCAAGATCTGGCAAATGGGCAGCAGATCGCGTTAAAGAAGGCCCAATCTGACCTGGTCTCTTCTGAGCAGAGGATGCACAGAAGCCAGGAGTCAGAAAATGAGAGCAGACAGTATCTCATTAAAATCACAGAGGACATGTGTATCCTGCAACAGGAAAAGTCAGACCAGGATACCAGATTTCTGGCCTTGCAGAAGGAGTACCAAGAAGGTGTGGACTCCCTACTGCAAAGCCAGAAAAAGCTGGAGCAACAATTAGATTTCAATAGGGCATGTGCTGAGCAGGTAGTCACCCTGCAAAGCCACCTAGATAGGGAAAAGGCAGAGAGCAATAAACTGATCCTGAAAGACCTGGATACCCAGGCAGAGTTTGATCAGGAGCGCCAGAAAGCTGGTGCCCTTCAAAGGCAAAGGGACGACCTGGCAGCACAGATGCTGACTCTTAGTCAGGAAAGGGACACCTTAGGCCAGGAAGTCTGCCATTTAAAAAGAAAAACTGAAGAAAATCACTTGGCCCTCCAGGGGCTGGGTGACCTCCAAAAAGAGCATCAGAACCTGTTAGAGCACACCAGGAGGGTGGAAGAGGCTCTGGCAAGAAAGGATCAGGCCAGTAGGGATGGGACTCAGGAGGTAACCCTCCTGCAGCAAAGACTGGCCCAGTACTCCAGGACCAATCAGGAGGCACAGCGAGAGAATGAGGCTCTCTGCCAGCACAATGATAGGCTCCAGCAACAGGTAGCCATACAGGAGAGACTGATAGAGTCTAGTAAGGCCTTAACTGAGGAACTGAAAGCGCAGGCTCTTGCATGGCAACAGGGAGCAGGGGCTGATAGAGATGAGGTTCGCTGGGAAAGGGAAACGCCTGAGCATAACCTCAGGAGCCCTAGTACCAGAGGCCTTCATCTCTCCCAGTCCCTGGACTCTGCCACCCCCATGTCCCCTGGCGCACATGAGCACATGGCCACATGGATGGCAGATTACTATCCAGCCAAAAGTATGGGGCTCATAGGCCAGTACCACCCAGGAATGGATGGGCGGGCATCCGGGTATGGGTACCTAAGTACAGTGCAATTTAGTGGGGAACCCCAGGAGAGTAGGCCCACTAAGGGCATCCTGAAAACCTCTGCCCAGTTAGGTCAGTGGGGGGGGGGTACCCATCAAATCCTGGTAGCAAGGAATGATCTGAAGACTCCTCTGAGCGTCACAGGACACAGGAGACCAGGTCCCCACATTCTACCAGCTATTCCCAGGCTTGCAGAATCCGGGAAAACCTGGAAGATCAGACGGGCACCTCTGGGAGAAGTGCTTCTGAATCAGAGGATGAATGGACCAGGGTTACCCGAACAAAAAAGGCCAATAAGGTGAAAAGGGCCTTGCTTAAGGACCCCTTAAAACAGATTAAGGCAATCAGGAGTGTCATCACGCCTTATCATAAGAACGCCAAGTATTCTGTTTGGGAACACTTGGAGCTCTATGAGCAAATGATGGAGACTTTCCATTTGAATGACAGCAGTAGCTGCATCCAGTACGTCAAATGGACATTCTCCCCTGAATACTCCAGTTTCTTTGCGGGGCTGGAGGACCAAAACCATTCAAGATGGTCCACATATAGGGCGGGCATCTTGAGACATTTTTCTGTACATAGAAATCCCCAAGAGGCTCGCAAGGCAGCCTACAATTTGCAATGTGGGGACGATCAGGCCCCACAAGAATTTGTGCAAGAATTGAAGCATGCCTCTGCGCAGACCACCAGAAGGGTGCGTACGGACAGCAGAGAATTAATCAACACATTTTCCATGCTCTTCCCAAGTACATCATGACCCAGCTCGTGAGAGATTTTCACGAGATAAGATCTTTAGACTGGGTCATTGAGCAAGCCACCCGGATCTATGAGGTGCAGAAGCCCATAGAAAATAAAAGTAATGCACAGAAAAACCCCAAAACCAACAGCACCCCAGCTCCTGCCAAGGTGGCAGAGGTAAAGGTTGCCCCCGTTTTAGATTTGGAGATGGGGGGCCTAAAAACCTGCCTGCACCAAATAATTCACAGCCCAGAAGGCCCTTGGGCCAGTCACAGACAGGGAGTCGAGGAGGTAGTCCCACAAATGGGGTCCCCCGCTCCTCTGACTATGTAAGTCCCCGCTACAAGGGAAACCGACCAATCCTGGGTTATGTGTGGACTCCTCCAGCCCAAGGGGGGGATCCAGCCAAGCACCTGACCCAGGGAACTTCCCTCCTAACTTCCACAGGAGGGCAGAAATTCCCCAAACACTGAGCAGAATTCTTTTCCCAGGTATCCACCCAATTTCCAACCCCAAAACCATCCATCCTTCTTTCCCCAATTCCCTGAGCCCAGACAACCTAATCCGGGAGAGGGGAGGCCAAGGGTGGAGGGGTACCCAAATCTTCCCAACCCAGGGTATTACCAGAGAAGGGATAGCTACCCTTCACGGGATCAGCCCAGGGGTGAAAACAGGACCCTGTATCAGCCGGAGCGGGTTTCACAGTAAGAGCGTCAGGTCCAAAATATGGCACGGGATCTGGGTCACATACTGAGGGCTCAACAGAACCCTCCGATGAGCATGCCACCGCAGAATGCCCAAACTCTGGACCTGGTGCTCCAGAACAATGACGGGGGCAGCACCCCGACAACCCACCGGTTCCAAGGGAGGAGGCACAACGGGAAGGGGGGTGTAAAGCCTTGGAGGAAGCTTCCTTCCCAACCGAATCAACCGACTGGGTAGATGTGGGGATTGAGCTGTCGCCGCCCATCATTCTATCCCAGAACCAACAATACCAAAATCCCATGGGTCAACCTATCCTGATGGCTGCCTCCAAAAAGGGGGGGGCAGCCCAGAACCCGAAACCATTTCCAGTTGCCAACTTTTTCTTTCAGATTCCCCAGGCTCACCACAGAAGTCTGCGCAAATCTCTTCTCTCGCCGTGTCCAAAACCAGACAATTAGCCCACCAGTTGTCCAAATATGTGCATTATCTGTGCCCCCTTGAGGAGAAGGAGGGAAGATACTATGCCCCGGTACAAGTACAGGGGCAGGGTACAATTTTGGCACTGGTGGACACTGGATCCCAAGCTACCCTTCTGTCCAAAAGGGCCTTTGATGAACTGAATGCAGGAAGGGGGAGAATTACGGTATTCCTCTCACCTCTCTTCCTGGACAACTGCAGAACTTTGACGGGAAGGAAATTCCTGTCTAGGGGACTGCAGATTTGGACATCAAAATTGGGCGACACAAGGTGAAACACCCGGTCATAGTAGTGACTCCAGAGGGCACCCCTTGTTTACTAGGGAAGGACCTCCTGAGAAGGTTGTCACCCCTAATAGATTCTGTAAACAAGGTCCTCTGGACCCAGACTAGCCGACCAATGAAATTAAAACAGAGTGTCAACCATGTTAGTTTAAATGGCACCTGCCACATGGTTGAACAAAAATCTGACCAAGTAGAATTTCACTTCCAGAACAACCAAATTCCAGACGTGACAGTAATAGCAGTAGGACAACAGACTGGTGATGGGGGGTCCTCTCTATTTCTGAAAATCAACCTTCCTTCCAGTTTAAGGTGGTATTCCACACTGGAAGGAAATACTCTGAAATTCTTTACCAATCCACAATCAGAAACTCCCACTCCTATAGTCCAGAAAGATGTGAAATCAGCTCAGAGCCTGGCTGATATTCAGCAAATTGGAGATCAGTTGTTCATCCCTGTTCAGTTAAATGATGGGAAGGACTCTTTTCTCGCCCGAGTGTGTGTGAACAACGGTAAGAGCTTCATCAGCGAAGCCATGTACCGCCAACTCCCAAAAGATCCAGCCATTCCCACATTCAAACTGATAGACAAATGGGAAATGGATCTGGAAACACCCAATTCCAAACATCTCATGCCAAGCAGGTGTATGCTCAAAATCTCCATTGGCAACAAGAGCATAGTCCATAATTGTTGGGTCGTGCGAGACGTAACTGCCGCCTTTTACTTAGGCAGTGACATTCTCAATCGCTTCACCATTAGTTTGGACCTAGTTTGGACCTAATAAACTTCAAAGCTTAGTACCGATTAGCGGATAATCCCATGGGCTTTGATGATCAAG
Source organism: Ambystoma mexicanum (assembly GCF_040938575.1). Taxonomy (NCBI): domain Eukaryota; kingdom Metazoa; phylum Chordata; class Amphibia; order Caudata; family Ambystomatidae; genus Ambystoma; species Ambystoma mexicanum. The sequence continues at coordinate 798,717,702 of NC_090924.1, read as the reverse complement.
AAAAAGCATTTAGGTCAGCTCAATTGCTACCTTATGCAGTTGAAATTCAGCTTAAAGAGGAAAGGACCCGACAATTCTCCCTGGAAGTGAAAGTTAAAAGAGGACAAAAATTGAAAAACCCTGATACTTATATTCATCTAAATGCTTCTCTCCAACAGCAAGGGTTAGGGGTAAACCCAACACCATTAGTCAGCATAGAACATGACACCATTCCAATAGAGGTGGATAACAGCGACTTAAAGAGTATTACTCTAGCCGCAGTCACCATTATTGGAATGGCGGTTGATGACTGACATTTCTCCATTGATTTAGGAAATCAACTGTTAGGACAAATCCCCAAGGACTGTTTTGACAGTGACAGTGAGGACAATACAACACCAGACAGGATTTTCACCCGGCATGGGGGAACTTCCTGGTGTACACTTCTTGCCCTTATGGTAAGGAAGATGTGACTTGTGACTTCAGGAGGGATGAGGTGATTTTCCAGGTCCATGAGGGCTGCCTTTCCCACCTGAAGCCTCCAGTCCAAATCAGCACTCTGACCAGGGACTTCTCCACCCAGCTGGAGGAGGCCGCTGAGATAGCTAAACCAGAAGTCTTTCCAGGCTTCAGGGAGATGGTGGAAGAGAGAGTCAACCTAGCGGATGCCTGTGTAACTCTGGAACAGAAGCAAAAGTTGAAACAAGTTTTCTTGGATTTCCAAGATCTCTTTGCGGTAGACTCATATGACTGTGCTCGCACCGACATCTACACAACATCAATTCCCACGGACCTTGGCATGACTCCAGTGTTTGTGAAGCAATATCGTTTGCCTCTCGCATCCATGGAGTCCCTTACTGAAATAATTAAGAATCTTGAGTCCCGGGGAATAATCCGTCCAGTACACAGCACCTTCAATAATCCGGTGCTGGCAATATTGAAGCCAAACGGCCAGTGGAGACTCTGTGCCGACCTTAGGGAGCTCAACAAACTGGTCCATACTTCCCGATGGCCTCTGCCCTACATTGACCAAGGGCTGGCCCAGATCCAGGGTTCACAGGTATTCACTGCAATAGACCTGACCAATGGATACTGGACCGTGCCTGTCAGTCCGGAGGACCAATACATACTGGCTTTTACCTTTGGGGGCCAGCAGTACACATGGACCCGGACTCCCTTCGGATACCTCAACTCCGGCAATGAATCCAACATTTTCCTACATAAGGCCATGCCCGACCTGGGTGCGAGGGGTAACCTAGCTTATGTAGATGATGTCCTCATCAAAAGTTCATCTGTGGAAGAACACATAGCGGAGATCCGTTATGTTCTGACACAGTTGAGGGCCGCCGGAGCAAAACTTTCCTTTCAGAAGGCACAGTGGTGTAGAACCCGTGTTAATTTCTTGGGGCATGAGATTACTCCTCAGGGTCTCTGTCCCCCAAAAAAGAAAGTGGAAGCACTCCAGAAACTGAAGGATCCCACAACTCTGCGGGAACTAAGGAGCCTCCTTGGCCTGACTAATTACAGCAGAAAGTTCATTGAGGGCTACGCAGAGATCACCAGACCCCTGATTCATCTCTTGATGGGGGGGTCAAGTGGGAAAGGGGTCCAGAACAATCCGAGGCAGTAAGACAACTCAAGAGAAGCCTCTCACAAGCGCCTTGCCTAGCGTACCCTGTCAGAAACATGGAGTTCTTCCTGGAGACAGGGTTTTCTAATACGTGCTTGACGGCAGTATTATACCAAAAGCATGACAAGGTCAATAAAGTAATCTCCTATGCGAGCAAAACTTTATCCTCTGTGGAGGAAAAATTCAACGATTATGAGAAGGCACTCCTGGCAACGGTGTGGGCATTGAAGAATTACCGCCCGTTTATCCAGGGGGAACACATCATAGTGGAGACTCCACACCAGCCTCTGCAATATCTCCAAAGTGACAGAATCCGGGCTGGAAATGTGAGTAATTCCCAAATTACTTCCTGGATTCTGTCAATGCAAGGCTTTCCTGTGGAGGCCAGATATGGCCAAAACAAGAAGAGTCCCCTCACGCAAGGTCTGGCTGACTTGCATGATTGTGCCAGAGAAAACTGTCTCGAGGACGAAAGTCTAAAAATCAAGGACAACATGGAGGCATACCTTAATTCCCCACACAAAGTCTTTGAAGAAGACAAGTGTGAGGGAATTCCCACTGTCTATGTGGATGGATGCTCTTACCATGTTGACAACAACGGGGAAAAAGAGCTGGTGGCCGGCGTAGGAAATGCATGGGTGAACGAGTCCCCAGAACCCTCCGCTGGGTACAAAATTGGTCCCCGCAGTAGTCAGGTGGCAGAATTGATGGCTGTGCATCAGGCCATCCTCACTGCTGTCCAACATCAACTCCACGAACTGGTCATAATCACAGATTCGGATTATGTACGGAACGGGTTCGTGGAACACCTGGTTAACTGGAAAACCAGGCTATGTGCTAATAACAAACCCTTGAAACATGGGAAGTTAATCCAAAACATTGATGATATGGTCATCTCGAATGGGATGACCATCTACTGGAAAAAGATCAAGGGTCATTCCAAAGTGGAGGGACCAGACAAAACTGGAAATGACTTAGCTGATCAGCTGGTCAAAACCGGGGCCATCCAAGGGGATCTAATAGAAATAGAGTCCCTGTTGGGGGAAATCCAGGTCACTGCTATCACTAGGTCCCAGACAAATGCTCACAATGATCTTTCAACTGCCCAATGGAGTAAGGAGACCCCTGATGCTGATTTAATTACGGCTCAAAAGGGGGATACAATAATTGGTAAGTTTTACCAACACATTGAGGACCCTGAGAACTTTCCCCTGACGGATACCGATTACATTGGGAAAGAGGACCTAAGAGTGTTGATGAAATGTCCAAAAAGGTTCCGAATTAAAGACGGTTTGTTGGTAAGGAAATCCCAAGCTGGCCATGATCAGTGGGTGGTTCCTACCTCATTCCGAAGCCTGATGTTAAGTCACGCCCATGATGCAGCCACCGCCGGTCATAGGGGGTTTCACACAACCCTTGAGATCTTAAGAGAGGTGCATACTGGCCACACATGAGCCAGGACCTCAACCAATACTTGAAGGGGTGTCTTGTGTGTGTACAATTTCAGCCATCATCCCTCACACACTGTGCACCTCTCCAAAAGAGGGGGATGACACTGCCATGGTCAGATTTGCAAATCGACGTCGTAGGCCCTGTAATTCACTCATCTAGAGGAAACAAGTACATGTTGACCGTTACATGCTTGTTTACCAAGTGGGTGGAATGTCTCCCGGCCCCAAACTGCAAGGCAGAAACAGCAGCTGCCCTGATGATTAACCACGTCTTTTCCCGTTTTGGTCTACCTCAAAGGATTGAGTCAGACAGAGGTAGCCACTTCACCAGTGAAGTAATGACAAAGATGTGGGAGATACTGGGGGTCAAAAGGAAGCTACATATTACTTACCGGCCAGCTTCTTCGGGAGCAGTGGAGAGATACAACCGAACCATTGTGAGCATATTAAAAAAGTTTGTGGCAGATTCTGGGCCAAGTTGGAATATCCGATTACCTCTGGTCCTAATGGCCATCAGATCTACCCCTTCATCTGCAACTAAAATGTCACCATTTGAGTTGATGACTGGACGCAAGATGGTGCTTCCCCAGCATTTGCTCTACAGGACCCAAGAGCAGACACTGATAAATGCCTCCACAACTCATGAGTATGTGGAGAATTTAAGGAAACACCTTCAGCATGCTTTTGCCTATACTCAGCGGAATCTAGAAAGATCAGCTGATAGCATGAAAACCCACTACGACCTGAAGACCACCAGGAAGGAATATACTGTGGGAGTCCGGGTCTATCTATACAATTTCCAAAGGAACCAGGCCAAACAGTGAAAATATTTGCCTACATGCAAGGGACCGTTTGAAATTATAGACAAAATCTCCCCTTTAGCTTACAAGATCCGCATCCCCAAAGGCAGTTCGGCAGAGGGGGAAGACAAGTGGGTACATATAAATTAGCTAAAGTGTTGCCATCCCAGGCACACACTGCAGCAACTGGAGGAGTCCTCTGCAATACCAGAGGGGACCGCTCCAGATTAATTCAGTTCCCATCCTAAAATATCCCACATATAGTCTCTAAAATATTATGATTGGAAAAAAAAAAGTTTCATGTTATATCTTGTTTTAAAATAAGACTGAAAAATGCATCCTGATGTATAAAATGTATATGCCGCCCCACCATTAATAGTGGTGGAGAAATGTCTACGAATAGGTATTGCCACTTTTGCTTTATCATCCTAGGAGAGATGAAGCCACGGAGACTGACCAAGGAGAACGACCCAGAGATTTGGAGCAAAGATCCGAGGGGCCCGGGGTACCGCCCAATATTCCCATCAGGACAGGTGAGGAGAACCGATCGATCCAACCGGATGAAGGAAAAGATGCTGAACTGTGCCATCTACGGAATTGGAAGAAGATGAGGCGAACATCCCAGATCTTGTGAGTTCCATCAGTGAAAGATCAGAATGGCCATCGCAAGAGGGGGGACTTGTGGGATGTTTTTACCCATGCATCCAAACCCTACCATAAGACTGTGCATTACTGGCATTGAAAACATCATGATGGCCAGAACCCAGAGAGTGCACAGGGAAAACATGAAGAATAGGCTGCCACCCATGTTTGCCTATGTTGTGAGCACAGGAGGGCACTGCCTAAAACTACCATTGGGCTACACACACAGTAGCCTGAAACTATTGGGAATGGCAATGCTGATTGCCAAAAGCAACACAGAACTGTGGGGAATTCATTTTCTTAATGTCAAAAATAGATGCAATACTGGTGCTCACCACTATCAGAAAGCCGGCTTTTTAAAAACCACCAGACTTTTGTGTAAAACTGAACAAATGAACCCAAACCAGGCCAAGGAAAGACTTGCTAAGGGATGGATACAATGTAAAACTATATTCTGAAATGACTTGAAGGAAGTAATTATTTAATGTATATATAAAAAAATAGCTGGGGATGTCAGCAGCTTAAGGGATTTTGGGTTTAAAGCCACTAAAATCGAAATGTTTAGAATAAATGAGTGACCTACTTGTGAGTGTCACATAGGTTGCAATTGTTTAAATGTCACAGTTTTGAACTTAGAATCAGCATTCTAGCTGCATGTGCAAAAATTGTAAGTTGGATTTGAATGTAGAAATCTGGGAACTAAAGTGACATTTAGCTGAATTCTGCCTGACAACTACCCCCGAAAGGAGTTGAACTGGCTCAACAACTCTTCCCAGGCCTGGCTGCATCCTGCTGCCCCCACCAAAAGGAGGTGACACCTCCCTGATTGAATTAGGGGAGTGGTACCTGCACACTGCAGGAAGTTGAACAAAGCCCTGTCCTGGAATCAGGCAAATGTTATATTGGGGGGGTTGTAAAATGGCTTCCTCTTGGGAGAACCTGGGAGGGACAGTGCCTGTGAGAGCAAGCTGAGCTTGGGGGAAGTGGATAAACCAGAAATTCCACCATGTGCTTTGGAAAACCACACCCCTTTGGGGCCAGAGCATGATTTTAAAAAGATGGATAATTCACAGTGCGGACTTGTCAAAATTATATATATAACATCATAATTCTTGGGATTTTCCTCTGCACATTTTAAGAGGTGCTAGGACCCTGTGGGATGTTCTTGGGGATAGTAGCGGAAAAAAAGATTGTTACTCCAAATGTATGCATGTTAAAAATCTAACACTTTATCATCTGAAACCCATATCCCTGGTGCACCTGTGTGTAAAATCTGGAAAGGTTTAGAGGTCGTTATCTGGATGAAAAGGGGAGAATTCTGTCATAAGTGGACACGACATCGTACAAAGACAGGGATCGGATGGTTTGGTGCTACAGAAAATATGTTAACTGGACCTATAATATTAGAAAAATGGTACATAGATAAATATGTATTTCGGTCAGAAATAGATTTGTGTGCAATTTGACAAGGGGAGGTTCCTCTGACCATAAAACCTACAGCATCACTCTGACACTCCATTTCTTTCCCCCAATCATGGGAGAGAGGAAAGCTTGGCCAATGATCAGTGAGAGGGGCAGGATTAGCTAGGCCCAGACATACACCCATTTTTAAAACACTAAAAGGAACATTGAAACCAAGGTAGGGACATTCACTTTCCACTTTCTTGCGGGACGCTTTGCCGGGAGACTTCAGACTTCACATCCAGGGATCCAGACTTCAAATCCATCAATCTCCAGAGACCAGAAATTAACTCCAGAATTTGTAGCAGAGAGGCCTGAATCCACAAGCTGAATCCTCTTCAGCAGGCCTCAAAACCAACCAAACTATTCAACAGCCGGGGCGAGCTGTTTGAATTCTTTGCCAAGAACATTTGCAAGAACCTGTAGCAGTATCCAGAAAGCAGTGCTGTATCCGGAACCAGAGAGAACCAGAGACCAGATCGCTGTGAAGAACTGCTAGCAGAAGTCCAGCCAATCCTGACCCGATCGGTGACGAAGTCGCATTCCTGTCTAAATTATAGTGTGAGTACCCAGTCAGGACTGTGCCAAAACCAATCTCTTAGTTTAAAATAATCTAATCCAAAATATTTTAGCCTATTAGAACTGCCTCCTAGAATCATGTCATTCTGTCATTTTTAAAACTGAAAACTGTCATCTGTCATTCTGAGCTTTAAAATTTCAAATCCGAAAAACAACCTTTACTAAATCGGCCGTATCTCCGGAACCGTTTGTGCTAGGAGCGAGTTTTAAATTTGCCGCGATTTGACATTTTGCTTAATTTCAGCCACGTGTAAAAATATTTGTACTTGCTTTCCTTGCTGAAATTCGTGTGTAACCTGACAATCATTCATAGAGCATTGCTAAAGTGATCCTGAATTAATTTAAGTAGCTGTCACCCACCCTGAACCTCTCTAGGGAATTAAAAGCCTTTTTAGCATATTTTTCATGTAATTGTAACCCTATAAAAGGATTTTGCCTCTGTTTAAAACTCCGACCTGTTTTCCTCTAAGCTTGCTAGTGGGGAACTGAATTATATTTGATTGCCTTCCTGTGACCTGTGTGCTTCCCTTCCATCCCTTTACCTTGCATAAAGGGGGGGGTGAATTGTCAAAGAAAAGTGATTACATTGGGCCTCATTACAAGGTGTGCCGGTAGCCATGCCACTATTGGCGGCATGGCTGCCGGCAAAACCGCATCAGTGTCCGTGTCCTCGGAATGAGGACTTACCAGACCATTCCGAGTTCGGATGGCCCGGTAATTCCTCACTCGAGGACACGGACACGGTTCATCCCCATTCCCATTTCAGCCCCCATAGGGCTGAATGGGAGTGCGAGTAAACAACGGGCCATTACGAGATGGCCCGTTGTTTGCTCCCTCTTCCCCTCGCGGGACCTGGTATGCACGCCTGGTTTTCCCAGGGACCTCGTAATGTGGCGGAACGGGTTGAACGGCGCCGCAGCCTTTTACGGCGCCGTTTAACCCGTTCAGCCAGTTTCGTAATGAGGCCAATTGTCTTTTGTTGAAGTCATATCAAGTTTATTTTCTTACTGCATTTTCATTCATCATTGCATTGTCCTTGAAGCCATAAACACATTCTCAGCTACTTTATCCTCTCTATATCACTTCTAAGCCATCAAAAAGAGTGTACCACTGTAACATTATCCATTGTTGATCACTATCATCCTCACAAGTGTGCTATCAAATATTAATTTACTATAACAGTGTGATAGATATATATTGTTTAATTTTCAAAAAAAACCTTTTAATTTGCAAAGCAAACCTACTTCTTGGCTCAGTTGGGTCAGGGGGATTCTAAGAGAGGGGTGTTATATAAAGGTTGTCATCCAGAGTAAATGAACTGGACATAAAAATACATCAATAAGGGCTTCCATCAGCATCCCAGACTAGGCATTGATTTAGCTGTAGTGTTGAATTGAAGTCGCTTACAGGGGAATGGCCTACATGTAGGGAGTGATAATTGCTTGGCACCCAGCTTGGACAGGCAGTGAGAGACAAGCAGGGGAGGCAGGGAGCACTGCTATCATACCTTTTGGTGCACCCCATCTAACCCCTGTCGGCCTTCCTTAGGATGTTGTAGCCAGTGATTAAGAAACAAAACGAGACATGGAATGCACAAAAAGGAGTTATAGCAGCTTTTTGTTTCTTCATCAGAGGCGACAACCCTGGAAGGTAGCCCTTTAAATTAAAATAGCTCTGTGGTGAATGGGTTGATGTCTTTGACTAAGAAACAAAAGGAGAGATGGAAGCACAGTATCATACCTTTTGGGGCTCTTGCCACTCCTTTTTTTCTAATCAGAAATGTCAACACCCACAGGCAGACATTTAACCCTGCCACTCTGTTGAGAAGGGACTGCATGAGGGGGTTAACGCTTCTACGGCTCGTCAGAGCCCATCCTGGAACCACATTTTTAAGACTGTCAGATCTTCTCCCTACCTAGCCCCAGCCAACTTAAATCCCTGGCCAAAGCATTGAGAACTTCATGTGCATTTTCTATGCAGAGGAAAAGGCCAAATCACTGCAAACCACACTTTCATTTTGTAGTGGAGGAGGATAAAGCACTGAGAACGCCACATGCATTTTCTAGGTGTATGAGAATGACAAAACACTGAGAAATCCAGCTGAGTTTTATAGGTTGAGGGGCAGGAGGACAAAGAACCGAGAAACCCACATGCATTTTGTTGGCATAAGAAAAAAAAAACATCTGACACACTAAGAGAGGAATTCACTAAAATCGCTAAGCTCTATAAGTTAGCCATCATTTCAGCAAAATCAAAAAGTTAAATCAGACACCAGAGAGTTCTTTACCATCTTTAGGGCCCTACCCTTAACAAGGATGAAGCATGGTGCACATGCATCCAAAATCCTAATACCACTCATCACTTGGTTCATAAACACTTCCTTCTCAACAAACAAAGTGTCTGTAAGCCTTAGGTAAACCTGGGTACTCCCCCTCCTGAACATGCCTAGCTTAGACCCTTGTATTCCTGCCAACTACAGGCCCATCACACGTGTCCCCTTCTTGCTAAGAACTTAGATCGGGCAGCCTATCTGCAAGTCCAGCATTTCCTAGAAGCCAAGCACATCCTAGGAATTCTTCCGTCAGGTTTTTGCCCTGGTCATGTCAGGGAATCTGCCTTGCTGGACCTAATAAAGAAGCTGGACAAGATCCAGGACAGGGGAAAGCCAGCACTTCTCCTCCTGGATCTGTCTGCTGCATTCAACCTGGTTGATCACAAAATCTTGAGCTACTACCTCAGCCAATTTCTCCGCCATGGCTACCGCCTGGATTGCATCCTTTCTTGAAGGAAGAGTCATGAGGGTATTTGCAGAGAACGCCAATGCCTCACCATCTCCTTCTCCTTGTGGTGTACCGCAATGCTCTTGTATATCCCTGATGCTTTACAACATATTCACCAAACCCCTTTTTAACATCTTGGACTTCATCGGCATAGCCTACACCAACTATGCCGATGACACCCACATTTTACTCACACTCAGAGGCAACTATGTGGACAACTCCAACACCCTTAACGACACCTAGTCCAGAATTCAGTCTTGGATAGCAGCTAACCAACTGTGCCTAAATTAAGACAAGACTGAAATCCTGCTAGCCAGACCCCCAGCAGTTCTAAATAATCGCAATAACACAATACCCAACCTTCCATATTCACAACATCCTGGTCCCTGTCTCATTGTCTGTAAAGACCCTAAGGGTTTACCTCAATTCCACCCTCTCCATGTCCCATAAAGTGAACACTGTTGCCTCATCAGCAGCCTACACCACCAAACTACTTAATGCTGCGAGATCTTTCCTCTCCAAAGACAGCTGCCTAACAATCATCCACACAGTCATCGGCAGAAGGCTAGACTATTGTCTTTCAGAAACGTGCAGAAACATGCAGAAATTACAAGTCATATCAAATAATGCCATTAGAGCCGCCTGAGCATTCCAAAGAAAGAACACATCTCAGCAGCCAGAAGAGATGCTCACTGGCTGCCCACCTGAGAATGCATCATTTTCAAAATCCTATCGATCACCCCCAAGTGCCTCTCCAAATCAACCCCTGCCTTAGTTCCCAGAAAATCTCTGAAGTTAAAACCACAAGTCCAAATGTCAGATGAGCCAAAGCCAGAGGCTTCCGCTTCGTCTAAATCACAGTTTAACATTGGAATTCCCTCCCACCTAAACTGAGAGTGGAACCGTCACATTGGGTGTTCTGAAAAGCACTAAAACCCCAGTTGTTTGACCCCAGTTGTTTGTCAAGACGGACCTACGCTTTACCTTCTCTCCTTTTACCCCCTCTACCTGTATCCATTCCAAATGTCTAATATGCCCTCCTCTGTTATCCACCTGGTATCCAGCTAATTGTATAACATACCAACTTGAATGTAAATATCTTGTACCTGTAACAGCATCTACCTAACATGTATAACATACCTACTTGAATGCAAATATATTGTTTCTGTAACAGTGCCTTGGTGCCCCTGGGTTTTTGTGCACTTTATGAGTGAAATAAATATATATGTAAAACCAATGAGAACCCTACACAGATTTATTTGGCAAAAAAAATTGAGACCCAACATGCATTTTTTTTTTTTTTTACATTTTTTTAATATAATTTTTATTTTTGTTCAGAGGGTTACAACAGTACTAAACTGGTTGGAAATTGGCAAAGCGCATCGATCATAACAACATAGATAGACATTAACAGTATAGGTTGCACATTTTCACATTGCATAGCAGTACTAGAGTGGCGACGTCGGATTATCTTCTCCATCAGATATCATATTACACAAATATAGCCTGAACAGTGCCCATATATCTTTGGGTCGGCATCTCGATGGCAATTTTATAATAAATTGTTCCTCCAGTTCATTAATCATTGACAAGTCTTTCAAGATGTCCAGCCGCCTTGGAGGATGTATTGATTTCCAACATTTCAGTATATTACGTTTTGCAACCACACATGCCAAGTTAAATAGTCGTCTAGTGGTGGTAGCGGTTTTACCAATATTCCCAAAGAGATATTTCAGTGGGGAAGGTGTGGCAGGTATCGCCGTGATATCTTCCAGGATCTCCGCCACCTCCCCCCAGAATGCAGTGACCGGTGGACAGGCCCAGTACATGTGAAAAGAGTCTGCGTCAGGGGCATCGCATTTAGGGCATTCTCCTGTGTGACCTTGTACAAATTTAGCCAATTTAGCTGGGGTATAGTGTAGCTGGTTAAGTACCTTAAACTGAATGAGCCGAAGCCCTGAGTTCATGGATACATGTTTGATCAGCTAGCAATATCTCAGCCACGTGTCTACACCTAGTTCCATCCCCAGGTCACGTTCCCAGTTCCCTTTAATATCGTTGCTTGACTTGGAATGTGTTTGGACTAGACTGTAGAGCGCAGTCAGACTTTTACTATGACCACCCGGTTCTGTCATGGCTGCAATACATTCATGTGTGGCAGGTTCCTCTGGGAACGAGGGCCATTTAGCGGCAAAGGCAGCCCTCATTCTATGAAACTGAAATAGCTTAAGGTGATCTCCACCCACCGGACCAATAAAATCATCAAGAGCACAGTATTTTCCTTCCGGAAACATATCGCGCATTCGAAATTGCTTTTGTGGGTCCCAAGCACCCTGGAGGGCCCTATCAAACGTGGGGCTTATGCCTGGGAAGTTCCATAGTAGTACTTCTGGATCGTACGGGGTTGTAAGGGCGAGCCTATTATATATCATAGACCATGCGCGTACAGTGGCGTTGACAGGGTCGTATTTGCATGACTCTTTTCGTTTAAGATCGAACATGACTGCTCGTAGTTCTATAGGGGAAGCCGCAAATCTTTCCAGGGGGATGTGTGGAGCAGTGTCTTCCGGGTCAAACCAGTGTCTCGCAAAGTGTGCCTGAGATGTTAAGTAATAGAGTTCGAAGTCTGGGGATGCAATCCCACCCTTTTCAAAAGGTTCTGTCATTTTGGACCATTTCAACCTAGGTGTCTTCCCTCCCCATACAAAAGTGGTGGTTAGAGTGTTGAGTTTATTAAAGAAGGCTCTGCCCGGCCAGATCGGTATATTGCAAAAGAAATATAGGAGTTTGGGTAACACCGTCATCTTAAGTAAGGATATTCGCCCATATAGGGATAAGGGGGGCCTATTCCAGGATTGTAGTTTAGCTGTAAGGGATTGTAAAAGTTCACTGTGATTTTCAGTGTACAGTGTGTTCCAGTCTTTTGAGACCATGATCCCCAAATAGCGGATATGTATAGGTGACCATTTAAATCCTTGTGTATTCGACATTTCTCTAGTACTGGGCGTGAGCGGGAACCACTGGCGTAACAGGGGCCCCGCAGCCCCCGCGGTGCGGGGGGGCCCGCGGTGTGGGGGGCCCCACCAGCACATGGCTGGGAGGGGGCCCCAGTAAAAAAAAAAAAAAAAAAAAAATATATATTTTTTTCTAAAAAAAAAAGTTTCCTTTGAAATTCACTCTGCATTCATAAAGAACATTTCTGTAACAGAAATAATTTCTTTATGAAGGCAGAGTGACTACAAAAAGAAACTTTCTTTTTGAAGTCTGAGGGCCCCCATACCCCATGACATGGAAGACCCTAGGCTGGAGGCCTCCATGTCATGGGGTGGGGGGGGGTGGGGAACCCTATGCCTTCAAAAAGAAATTGTTTGTTTTTGAAGCCACTCAGCCATCATAAAGAAATTATTTTGATTATGGTTCGGTCCTTAACTGAAATAATTTCTTAATGAAGTTATAGTGACTTAAAAAAGAAACAATGGGGCTCATTCTGACCATGCCGGTCCGGAAACAACGGTGCTGGTAAGCTTACAGGCACTGTTTTTTCCAGACCGGCATATTACAGGTCTGCCTGGTGGGGCTGCCGTGCCCGACAGGTCTGACCCCGCCAGACACAGCAGCCACGGTAGGCAGACCTGTCACGGAAGCACCGGCACCGTTAACAATGGTGCAGGTGCTTCTGTGTCCCCATTCCCGTGGAGTCTGGGGTTTAACGAAATTACCGGCACCTGATTTCCCAGCCGCCGGACTTGAAATAGCACGGTGGCACCGGGAAGTCAGGCCATAGTAAATTTTTATGGGTCTGGCGGCAACCCGCCGGTAGCACCGGCACGGTTACCGCTGGACCCGTAATGAGCCCCAATTTCTTTTTTAAGTAATAGGGCCCCCCCTCAACTCCATGAGGTGTGCGTGTATGAGTCTATGGTGAAAGGGTGCACACTCAAATGTATAGCCGGCTGCCTGTGTGTGTATGGTGAAAGGGTGCACACTTAAATGTATGGGTGGCTGTGGGGGTGTGCCTGCATGGTGAAAGGGTGCACACATAAATGTATAGGTGGCTACCTGTGTGAGTGTATGGTGAATGGGTGCACACTTAAATGTGTGGATGACTGGGTGTGTATAAGGTGAATGGTGTGTGTGCTTGTGTACAGGGGCACAAGAAAACCTTCATTTCGGGGGGGCTAACCCTTCAAATGTTGGGAGAGGCGCTAACTTCACATGCGGTGGGGAGGGGGAAACTTATTTGTGTGGGCGCATCCAAATTATTTACGCATTTTAATGAGACTATTCTAGTGCAGATTCAATGTTACAAGCAGTTAGCTCTCTCCTATAAGTCTCCTGTTCCCTCTCTACCCTTCCAATCACTCCCCTGGCATGCAAGTAGTAAACCCACATCACGATTTCAATTGCCTAAACAATGTGGAATTTGAATGCAGGTACTAACAGTGAAATGCTTTACGTTGGTAATTGCTGGGTTCTTGTTAACAGCAAAAACCAGGTGCCGTTTAAAATCTGTGTCCTGTTCGGTCTGGCAACTGCTCTAAAGGTTAGCCAAGTTGAGTCAATATAGCCCAAAATGTCAGGGGGGGTAGTGTTGAAGCCCAGTCAACTCAATGGTGTTGCGCTACTACTTGTGTTTAATGCCTTGCTTACTCCTAGCCCTATTCTTCCTCGTCCCAGTACTTATATACAAGGCAGTAAGTGTGTTCGAGGCACTCTGCCTCATACAAAAGTACTGGGAAGAGGTAGAGGTACATGGAGGTAATGCCTGATTTAGCTACCTGTAATCTTCATCACTCCTAGTCCCACTGTTCCTCATCCCAGTACTTACCTATGAGGCAAGGAGCCTCATACGAAAGCTCTGGGACAAGGAAGAGGGACGCAGAGGTAATTCTGGGCCAAGGAGCTGTTTGTGGAGGTTGGGGTGGTGGGTGGGAGGGAGAGTGGATGTGTGGGGGGGCAGGATTGTGTGATAAATCATAATGGTTGTCCATGTCCAGGCTAAGCAGGCATGATATGTGGTATTAGTGGCTAGAGAGGCCTTTTGATTTAGCCAGTCTAGTCATTCCTCAGTTTGGTATGACTTTCTTTTAACTGGACATTTCTGATAAAGTAGTCCTTCTAACTTTAATTACCTGGCTAGATTGGCATTTGGGTGCTGCCAGTCTAGCCATTTCTTACTGCGGCATTGTATATTTTTCTGGGCATCTGTGATAAAATGATATGATGTGATTGAAGTCATTTATAATGCGCCTGTACACAAGTGTACACAAGGGAGGGATGATAGAGGGAGGACAAGACAAACAATCTCACTAGGCCTTGTGTCATTGTGAGAACGAGAAGTGCAAGGGAAAAGGGAGCAGGGAAGTGCAAGTGAGAGGGGAGGGGAAAACAGGGCAGCAATGCTCTCAGTAAGTGCAGCCAGGGCAGAGAAGCTATTGGTTGTGCAAGGAGAACAATGGACTGCAGGGTTACAGTTACAGCCCCTAAGTGCATGGTAGGCCCGGAGGCAGTGCAAGGGTGACCAATCAAGAAAGAGCCTGGACTCAGAGAGACTCTGAGGGTAGCCAAGCAGCCAGTCAGTACAGCAGACATGTAGGTCAGGTAGGTCAGCAGGGGGGGAGAGAGAGCGAAAGCAGCAGAGAAGAGGAAAGCTTTTAGCTGCTTCCGAAACTTCAGGTTGTCCGCCTCAAGTTTGAGAGGGGCAGGGAGGCCATTCCAGTTGGAGGCACCAGCAGAGGAGAGAGGTCTACCCCCACTCTCTGCCTGGAGAAATGTCTAAGCCTTAGAGAGTTGGAGGTAGCTGAGTGAAGGGTTAGAGAAAGAAGGTTTTTTGGAAGAGGGCATTGGATTTAGTGTTGGCACTGGCCCCAGAAAGCCTTGTGGGCAATGCAAAGGTTCTTGAACTTGATCCTTGCAGCCAGTAGAGAGATTTCAGGGCTGGAGAAATACAATCCCAGGGCTTGAGGCCAAGGCTAAGTCTTGCAGTCCTGTTCTGGATTATTTGCATATGAAGGAGACTAGAGGAAGAAAGATTGAGAAAGTGGCTGTTGCAGTAGTCCAGCTTAGAGACAGTGAGCTTCTGGTGGAGAGTGAGAAAGGGAAGAGTCCCTTTGAGGAGGAGCAGCTGGTAGTGGGACTTCTTGGTGATGTCCGAGATGTTAGGAGAGAAAGAGAGTGTGGCGTTGAAGATGACACCAAGGTTTTTTGCCTCGCAGGAAGGCAAAGGAAGAGGGCCCAAGGTGGTCTGCTATAGTGAGAGAGGAAACACAGTGGCAAGGGTCCCAATGAGAAGGATCTCTGTCTTACTGGCATTAAGGCAGAGATTGTTGGAGGCGCACCAATCCTGAATCGTGGATAGACAGTCAGGAATGAGCAAGAGAGGAGAGGAAGATGAGGGGAGCCTGAAGGAAAGCTGAGTCATCCGCACAACACTGAAAGTTAGAGGATAAGGTAGAGATCAGGGAGGCCAAAGTGGCCAAGTAGAGGTTGAAAAACCAGCGTGAGAGGATAGAGCCCTGGGGAATGCCACAGGTAGAGAGAGGTGGCGGAGAGAATGGGACCACGATCGACCTGGGAGCGGAGTGGCGGTCCAAGTGGAAGTAGGTCAGTCACTCTAGGGTCTGATCTGTGATGCCCAGGTTCTCACAGAGTCGATTGATCAGGATGGCTTTGTTGACCCTGTCGAAAGCAGAGGAAAGATGAAGGATGAGAATAGAAGGAATGCTGGAATCAAGGTTAGAGAGCAGCACAGGTGTTAAGGAGAGCAGTTTCCATGCCTCTGGCAGCTCTGAAGCCAGACTGATGGTCATGGAGACAACCAACAGATTCAGTGTGGAGAGTAAGCTGGGAGATGGCAAGCTTTTCCAAGAGTTTGCTCAGGAAAGGTGGAGATTGAGCGATAGTTTTCCAGCAGGTAGGATCAGCAGACTGCTTCTTGAGGAGTGGGTGCACAAGGGAGTGCTCAAAGGGAGAGGGGAACATTGCAGTGGCGAAAGAGTGATTACAGAAATCGGCCAAGGCTGGAGCGAGGGTGTCAATATAGGCTTTGATGGTTCTGGAGGAGCAGCGGAGCACCTGTTTGGACGACACTTTCATAGATCGGACTTGTCTAGAAACCTTGTCAGGTGTTGTCAGAGAGAAAGAGGAAAAAGGAGGAGGAGAGAAGAGATGGCCAAAATGGGCCGAGAGAGGAAGAGGACATAGAGGACAGGATGTCCTGAGATTTAGCAGAGAAATGAGAGGCCAGAGCTGTACAGAGGCCATGGGAGGGAACAGAAGAGGTATAGACCACAACAGATTGACCAGTTCCTTGCAGATTTTAAAGAGTTTGGCCGTGCTGTTCGAGGCCATAGAGACACATGCTTTATTGTGTGCTCTCTTCTTGATGAGTGTTATTGCTTTGACTGGCATTTTGCTGAAAACAGTCTAGGTATGTCTAAATGTGGCCTGGCATTCTGTACTATAATGTTATTACGTGTTTACACTGGTCTACATTGTGCAGCCAGTTGGAAGCATTAATGTTCCTGTGCACTGTTGGTGACTTGCATGTATTGGATTGTGTTACCCTACAAAACAATTGCAAACACTCTGGCTTTATAGCCAATTTATCTCAGAAAGTGTGCTGTATATTGCATTAAAACACATATTTATATCTTTTTCCTAGTACAGTGTGCGGCATACCCCTTCAGCAGCACGTTCATGCGTATTGTGCAAACGTGACAGTCTAGGCCGGCCCAGAGTGTGGCGCAACCCGTGATTTGTTGCCGAGTTGGGGGGCCCCCTCATCATGGCTCGCAGGGGGGCCCCCACATTTTGTGTTACGCCACTGGCGGGAACAGTTCCGACTTGGATACGTTGATCTTGTATCCCGAGTATTCAGAGAACGTCTCAACCTCCAACATGATTGGGCTTAGGTTTACTTCCGGGTTCCTAATGTATAATAGGGTATCATCCGCATATAGGGATATGATCTGCGGCTTCCCCGTCATGCGAAGGCCTCTACATGCATGGTTTTGTCAGACATATTCAGCCATGGGTTCTATAGTGAGCGCAAACAGGATTGGGGAAAAGGGGCAGCCCTGCCTCGTTCCTCTACCCAGACGAAACAGGGGCGACATGGTTTGATTAGTTAGTATTTTCGCTCCCGGGGAGGTGTACAGTAGCTTAACACAGTTGACAAAGTAGTTTCCCAACCCAAATCTCTCAAGGACCTGAAACAGATAGACCCACGAGACAGAATCAAACGCCTTCTCGGCGTCAAGGGAAGCCGCCACCGCGTCTGCCGCCGGATCTATATGTGCCATAACTCCGAAGAGTCTGCGCAGATTGAGAGCAGTAGACCTCGTTGGTACAAAGCCCGCCTGGTCGGGATCCACCAGTATGGGCATATAGGGCAGCAGCCTGGTGGCCAGAATTTTGGCGAAAATCTTTGCATCTGTGTTAATAAGCGAAAGGGGTCTATATGACCCCATGTCATGAGGGGGTCTACGAGGTTTAAGCAGAACAGTTATGACTGCCTCTCGCATGGTGTCTGGTAGTATACCACATTCCATTGCTTCTTCCCAAACTGTCAGCAAGAGAGGGGCGAGTACGTCGTGATATTCTTTGTAGATTTCGGCGCCGAGTCCGTCAGGACCAGAGGCCTTACCAGGGGTTAACGCCTTTATTGCCTCCGTAATTTCATTTAGTGTTATGGGGTTATCCAATAACATGCACATATCAGAGGTCAAGGTCGGGAGATCAATAACATGCAAATAACTTGCTATTTCTTCTTTAGTTTTGGTATCTCTATTAGAATATAATGTTTTGTAGAATGCAGCAAACATGTCATTGATTTCTTGTTCACCATTCACAATGTCCCCACTGGGCGCCTGGATGGCTGTTATAGGGGGGTGACCCTGCTCGGTTTTGAGCGTCTGGGCCAGGAGTTTCCCTGCTTTATTACTTTCCCCGTATCTACGAGCTCGGATCGGGGCAGCCATATACTGTACTTCCCTTGCAGCAAGTTTATTAAAGTCTGCCAATGTTGTGTGGATATCTAGAAGGGCCTCCTTGCTGTGCGTACAGGTGTATTCAAACTCCAGGAGCTCGAGTTTGGCTTCTGTGGCATCCAGCTCTTGTCTAACTGTTTTAAGTAAACCTGTGGTTTTACCCATAATTGCGCCCCGAACCCAAACCTTAAATGTTTCCCATAACGTGGCACGCCGTTTTACCGACCCCTCGTTCAGTTGAACAAATTCCACTATTTTAATATGCAATGATTCGCAGACATTTGGGTCTCTAAGTAGGGCAGGGGGCATTCTCCAGCGTCTGGCCTTGGGACAGCCTCATCAACCCTCAGAGTAAGTCATACAGGGGAGTGATCTGAGAGGGTACGGGATACATTTCACAATGCTGGACCATATTCAAAAGTGTAGAGCTCATTAACCAGTAATCAATTCGAGACTCTGAGTCATGCACTGATGAATAAAATGTGAAGCGCTGTTCTAGGGGGTGTAATTCTCGCCAGATGTCTACTATAGTCATTTGTTGCATTATTTGTCGTATGGCTAATGCGGCTCGGGTTAAGGGTCTGTATGTCGTTGTAGACCTGTCAAGAGATGTGTCAAGGATTGCATTGAAATCTCCCCCCCAGACCACCGCGGCGTCTCCAGCTTCAATGAATATGTTATATATGGCATTAAAGAATTCAGGGTCGTCAATATTGGGGCCGTACGTGTTAACCAAGACCTTATTTCGCCCTGCCAACTCTCCCCATACCAACACATATCTTCCCTGTTGATCGATCTTAACGTCATGAGTGCGGAAGTTCAGTTTTGGATGTATTAGGGTGAGGACTCCTCTAGATTGAGAGGAGTATTCGGTATAATATCTCAGAGGGCCCCACCTAGACAGGAAATTGGAGCAGACCTGCCCTAGTGCTTGCCTCTTCTGCAACAGTATAATCTGGGGGCTATGTCTGGTAACATATGCTGCGATTTTTCTAGATTTAATTGGGTTGGTCAAGCCTCGTATGTTCCATGAAAGGAGTTTAATACTTACAGCCTCGTCACTCAGTACCATAGTACAATGTCAATGTCAATGAGTGAAGTAGTTCGCCCGTGCCACAAACCATAACTGTCGTGCCTGCTGTAACCTGACTCTGCATTTTAAAACATTTGCCAACTGTGGCAACAACTTGTGCCCTTCTCCAACCCCCACCCTCACCATCAACCCCAACCCGATGATGTATCCCTTCCTCCATAACCTGTGGAACGTTCCTGAGGGTAGCTGGTCGCAGTCGCCAGGCCTCCATCAGTAGAGGCTCATGATCCCAACTTTTCCAACACAATAACAACTGGGGCCGTTGTACCCAAGAGGGTCAGCCACATAACTTGAACAGGATGTTTCCATAGTCTCGATTCAGTCTGCTGAGTCCGGGATGTCATCCCCCCGTCGCGGGGGCCTATTTCGGTCTCGTGGATAATCTTCCAGAGGCATGGGAATGGACGACTCAATATACGAAATGGCATCCGCCGGGTTCTCGAAGAAATGCGATCTGCCTCCATGTTGGATCCGCAATTTTGCCGGGAAGATGAGGGCATACGGGATACGGCGCAATCTCAAGAGCTTTTTGGCCTGTTCGTAGGATCTGCGCTGCATCTGGACGCTTGTCGAAAAATCAGGATATATGTGGACTTTGTTGCCTTTGTAATGCAGAGAGCCCTTTTCCCTGGACAGCCTGAGCACCGTGTCTCTGTCTCTATAATTGAGGAGACGGACAATGATCGTGCGCGGTGGTGCCCCAGGCTTGGGCGGTGGCGCAAGTGTACGGTGAGCCCTCTCAACCAGAAAGTGGTCAGAGAAGGATTCCGTTCCAAGAAGGGTTTTCAACAGGGCCTCTACCTGTCTCTCCATCGGGCCCTTGCAGAAAAATTCTGGAATGCCGACAACATGGATATTGTTTCTCCTGGATCTAGATTCAAGGTCCTCGCATTTTGCTTGAGTGTTGCGTAGTTCACCTTTAAGCTGTGCTATGTCACGGCGATGTTGTGTTATCGCATCCTCGTTAGTACTGATTCTGCTTTCGCCCTCTGTAATGCGAGAGCTTTCCTTGTCCACTCTAGCCTTGAGGGAGCTGATGTTCGAAACAATATCGTCTAGCTTGACATTCACAGCTAGGAAGCCGTTCTGCACCATGGTCATAAAACGGTCTTCTCTGGCGTCCTGCCCCGTCTCAGCTAGTGTGTCATTTTCCATGGTTGTGGCTGCCGGTGTACCCTGAGGTTGGGAGCTGGCAAAGGAGTCCATCAGGCCAGTTTTCTTCCCTCCTGCGCTTTTCTTATCGTATCGGCTCATGAGCCATCTTTGCAGAACAAGGCCCGATGACGTGGGTCAGGTCAGATTCACACGATGGTATAGTATCGTTCGTGCAGTTGGTTCTGTTATAGTATGCGATGAGTGCTGGCATATCGACTCATGAAACCCAAAGAAGTCGGTGTTGCGTGGGTTCTGATCTAGCATGCGATAATGTTCCCTTGTATCCTGCCTGATAATGTAGGCTGAAGGTGAATCCCAGGTGAATCCCAGGCAGGGGTTATGTCCGTAATAGGAACTGCCAAACAAAGTATCTTGGTGGGTCTGGGGCTGAGCCAGGGCACGGCAGCGGCGCCTCTGATCGCACCTGTTCTTATATATGGAGGGCCACCACCACTCACGCCAGCCGCAAGCCTCTCAACGACCCACCAACGGATTGCTGGTAGTGTGTCGGGTCACCTTTAGCGCTCATCCATAACAATCAATGTCCAGCCACTTGTGGCGCAGTTAGGGAGCCAAGTTGCCGCGGATCACATACTTCTCCCGATGGTGCAGGTCTGCTAAGGGATCAGTAGAGATGTACAGGCCTCCTCCCAGCAACAAAGCAAGGGGCAGCACCCACAAGTTAACAGCACAGAGGTTTTGCTGGTATAATATACCTATCGTGCTCTCCCAGACAGATATTAACGCTTATATACGCTCCGATGTAGCTGGGTCCATGCACTTTCAAGCCCCTCACCTGCTTTCGTAGCGCCAGTCGGAACAGAGCTAGCTGGGGCCCGGCGCGGGAGACCGCGCGTCGACCCAGCAGTTGTTCGGGAGGTGGGTAGTAGTGGCAGCCAGTCTTCGTCCTGCAGGGGTCTCGGCACCAACACACACGGTCTGCCCGCAGGCCTGCGTACCAAGGAAGCGCCGCCGGGAACAGCCGCCAGGATCAGCGCCCCTCCCCCACACGGCCCTCCGGCGTCCGCAGAGCCTCGGTCTGGCGTGTGACTCCTCCGGTTCTCAGGGGCGGCTTGTAGTCAGCCGAGCGGGCCACCCAGCGAAACGAAGCTCCGAACTCAGCCGTGCCTCCGCGGTTTCGCACAGGATTTGCACACAACGTGCAGTAGGGGTGCCGGCATCATCAGACATAGTCGTATCCTATATTCACGGCCCCAAACAGGATTAATTTATATTAAGGATGTCCTCGGGATCGGAGCACTCCGATCAGGCGGCCATTTTAGTTGCGCGCAACAGCGCCCCCTTGACCCAACATGCATTTTTAAGGTGTAAGAGAAAATCAAAGTGCTGAGAACAAAAAGGGCATTTACTGGGCATAGGAGAAGGCCAAAGCACCAGAAATCCCTTATGCATTTATTCGGAGAAGGCCACAATGTTTGTACGTCACATGCACTCAGGGCAGGCTTTCATCATTCCATGGATGCACCACTCACCACACCATCCTCATTCAATTCTCCTAACCTCTGCTTGTTAAAGCGCAAGGCTCTGGGAAACCCTGAAAGGACCGAAGGGTTAAGCAGTGGAATGGGATTTGAAGTGGGAAATAGGTGAGCATGTCTGACTTTAACGTGGTGCATCATTTAGTTCTTTTCAAGGGAGAAACTTTGTTATTTCAACCATGCCTATAGAGTTGCTGCTAAGGTTCCCACTCCTCTCCGCAGGCATTCCTGCTTCTGTGGTGATGATCTGGTGTCCATGTGACAGTGGATGGCATTGTATCTGCTTGCATGAGGTGGGGATTGGTATGATGTGTAGCAGCTGGCAATCATTTTGGCCTTCAATCCCAAGCGTTGGCATGAATTTATTCAAGTCTCTACCAAAGTCCTGGGAACTGTAGTTCCGGAGTGCTTTTTGTGTTTGTACTTGTGTGAGTGACTCATGTACTGTGTGCAGTGTTTCACAGTTCAATTTTCTCCGATAAGCAGTTCAATAGTGAACCAACCTGCATAGATGTGCTTTTGCTAAATGGTCCCCAGACCTTTCCCCTGAGATTTGTCTAGAACCACAACACCTAAGATAAGCCTCTGCCCCTTAGATGAGGAGGTTGACATCTTGGGTGTCATGTAGGGTTCCTTGGATGACTCATGACAACACTGGAAACCCTGCTGTTCAGACTGTTGGTCCAATCCATCACATTACTCCTTCTCTAAGGCAGCATCAGTGGGCATGGCTTTCATAGATGGGCCTGATGGAAATATATAATTCAGCAGTTTACACACACATCCTCTGCAGGTATCCATACATGTTCCTCAGGACCCCTTCCAGTCCATGAGACACTAAAACCTTCCCTCACAACAGGACTCAATTCATACATCAAATCCTTTGACACCCTTACTGGTGGTGGTTTGGGGGTTCATAGGTGCAACAGGACAGACCTCAATACAGCAACATGGAACACTGGGCGGTCCTTCATATTGTCAGGACTTTCTAATCACATTGATACTGAAGTCACCCATTGGTTAGTAATGAAATGCCCCATGAATCTGCTACATAGCTTACAAAGTCACTGGATGGATAGAAAGGCGTAACCACACCCAATCCTCCACTTGGTAACTTGGGGTTGCCCTGCAGAGTTTGTCTACTTGGGTTTTATATGCAATCCTAGAATGCTGTCAACATTTGGTGGTGTTTTGCTGTGCTTGAATGACAGTGCCATATTCTTTCTTATAATGTGAGGAGTATACCTAAATCTGACAGTGCTAGTGGTAAAAATCGGTGTAATGTCCATATGTGGTAAGAAATCGTGATTGTTGATTCAAACTATGTGTTGCATTATTGTAGGCCACCTCATCCATCCAGAGCAAATGTACCCAATAGGTATGTTGATGAATTAGTGTATTTACTGCTCCATGGACTGATTGCCACATTTGGTTTGTTCATCCATTTGAGGGTGGCTAATGGTGGACAGCTGATGATTTGAAGATAGCATTTTACAGGAAGCTTGCCAAAATTGTGAAGTGAACTGTTTCTGTCAACTGTTATGATATCAGAGGGTACCCCGTTTAGCTGTACTGTGTTTTCTAGGAATAGAGTGGTGAAAGCTACATTCAAAGAAATACCCTTACAAAGCACAAAATGGTTTATGTTAGTACAACATGAGAATCAACACTTACACGAGGCACACACCCTCCAAAGCAGCATGCATGCACCACAAGCAGTCTGCACCTGTGACACACTCACATGCATGCACGCATCCAAAGCACCGTTACATAGCTGGCACTGGCATGGTTGACCGGCTACCTGTCCGACCGACACCCCAAAGTACAATAGTGGCCTTTCCACCCATCCACCTCACTCCCTCACCTCTGGCATCCCTCAGTGCACCATTCAAACCCCATGGCTCTTCAACACCTACCTCGCACCTCTGGCCCACTCGATCAACACCATTTCACCCCACTCCCAGTGTTAGGCTGATGACACACTGCCCACCTACAGACTTCCATCCTGTACTGCTACTCCATCCCCTCTCAAACATAAGTGCCTGACTGCCAATCATGCAAGGTGGCCTTCTGACGATCCCTGCCCCAACACCAGCAAAACAGAGACGCCTCTCACCTTGAGGGCTGTGCCTTGACACCCAGCCACTCCCTGGCCACACTCCATGGGCCCCACACCCACCTGAGAGGCCACAGACCCTGTTGACACCTTTGACCCATCCCACAACTCACATCCGCACATCATAAATCATGACAAGTGGGCCAACTCACTGCACCACCACCTCAGAGGCACCCTGCTCTACCTCACCTCCCCCAGGAGCCAATGTCTCCAGAGCAATGGTTCACACTGGGCAGGACAACAGCAACAGCCTCTCAAATTGTAACACTTGCCTTCCTTTGCCCACTCATACAATCCAGAACAGTGATGCCTGAATCAACCTAGGCCTCAAGCCTCAGGAGCAATACCCCCCAGCCCTGGAATACCTTCACTGGCTACCTCTGACCATAAGGTACAATACAAAGGTCCCTTTCCTCATATTCCTCAAGGCTGTCTGGGGCCTGTTCCCCCACAGGTCACACTGATGCCAGCCTTGTCACGACCAGTCACACCCAGCATCCCTCACTGGCACCTGCCTAAGACCACCCTTCCCTGGACCAGCCGAATCTGGGCCAGCCCATCCTTCGCATTGTCCTGCACTCCCCCCTTTCACCCCTTGCACCTGCCCCTGTGGCTTCTACCCCCTGCACTATGCCCCCTCCCATCCCGGTACCCTCACCCTTCCCTCCCCTGCACTTCGTTCCCTGCACTTGCATGGTCACAATGACACAAGGCCCAGTACTGCTGTATCTCCTGATTTGTCCTTCCATGTCCACCATTGTCTTTCTTGTGGCGCCTGATAACACTTGTGTATATGCGCCACATGATTCATCAATGTATGAACTGTAGACACCATGCACAGGCATCATGTCACACACTGTTTGAACTGAATGTAGGAAGACCATAGGATGGCACAGAGGTGACCAATGGTGTGCCAATCTCACACCCACAGGCACATCATCTGACAGTGATCAGGGTGGCCCAAGCACCTCACGGACAGCCACACAGAGGAGGAGAGTGATGCCATGCCACACTGTTCCTAGTCAACACCAGCAGCGGCAATGCAAGGCACAGTCCCTGTGAGGCTGCCACCTACCCCTACAGCTACTCCTGCTGCCCTACATAGGAACAGCCTGCAGACACCACAACTACTCCTGCTGCCCCTCCAGAGGCTCAGCCTGCATGCCCTACACCTACTCTTGCTGCCCCTACAGAGGCACCACTAGGACGTCCATTCCCCCACCAAGCCCCCATGTACATGGGAGGATCCACGGATGACGATGCCGGGCAGGAGGCTGGGGACATGACGAGGGGACACCGGAGCATGCCCCCACCACCGTCCCTCATTCAGCATCCACGGCCCACCTCCACCACCCATACCAAGCATCAGAGTCACGGATGACTGTCTATGGCGCATCGAGGAACGGCATGCCCAGATAGCGGGCCCATGTGCCAGCACCTGGAGGATGCCAGGTTGATGTGGGAGGAGACAGGATTGATCCGGGAGAGCATGCAGGCCATCAGCCAGTGCTGTGCATGTCCCCTTTGCCGGTCATCATGCGCAATGGTCCTGATTGTTCAGAGGGTCCAGGAGGGGGCCAAGGCCATCTCAGCACTGGCTGAGATTCTCCCACTTTACCTGCGGGTGACACTAGAGCGCAGGGACATGGCAGGTTCAGACCCACCCTCATCAATCACAACACCTGCCAGCTCACAACAGAGCAACGCGAGGCACCAGTCCATGTGCCTGTCAGGCTCTCCACAAAAAGGCAGGTCAGGTGGAAAGAAACCACGGAAGCGAACCAGGCACAGATATCAAGACACTGTTGCTCACTAGCAAGTCAATTCATGGAATTAATGTGCGCTGGAATTTTCGGCGCAAGCGTGCGAAAGCGTGCCATTCACAGTGCCAGTGCGAAAATCACAGCGAAACCCACGCACAACGATTCATGGAAGTCTGTGTGCGAGGAAATTCCAGGATGTGCGCCAAAATTCTGTGTGGCGCACGCTGGCGCACACGACTCCAAACAGCGTGCGCTAAGCGCACAGCGAAATCGCACATAGCGTGGCGCACACAACAAAAGTAGGAGGAACAGGGGGCGTGACACACGGAATGGGGAACAACTCGTGAAAATGTGGGCGTCACGGGGGAAGTACAGTAGGCAAGTGCGCGGAACACCCACACGCACGTTCAAAACAAATATTCATGGAATCGAACAGGGCTAATGCATGCGCCAAAAAAGACTCGCTAATCCGGAAACACGTATGCCAGCAGGAAGCAGGCGTACATGGACCCGTGTAGCATAAAAGTGCACGCAAACAACAAACAAGCACAGACGTCAGGATGAATATACCGTTCCTAGCAGCAGTGGTCGTGGGATACTGCAGGAGGAGTAGGAGGATAGTCAGGCCCAGAATTTTTACACCCAGAACCAGCCTTTTTGGGATGCCTGATGACCAGGTGTATGGGAGGTACAGGTTTCCACCTCACATAATACTTAACCTGGTCAGTGAGTGGGAGGATGACCTCACATCACCCACCCTGTGCTCCCAAGCACTCAGCCCCCTGCAGAAGGTCCTCAATGTACTGCACGTCATGGCCACTGGATCATTTCAACGGAGAACTGCTATAGTGGGGGGGTGTCACAGGCCACGCAGTCACGCTGCCTACACCAGGTCTTGGCCATCATGACTGCACGCCCATCAGTCCGCAGGCACATATACCTGCCCAGAACACCTGCAGAAAGGCAGGCTGTTGTCCAGTATCTTTACGGGGTGGCACACTTCCCCAAAGTGCTAGGTGCCATTGACTGCACCCATGTGGCTCTACGTCCCCCCAGGGCATCAGAGCACATCTACAGAAACCGCAAGCACTGGCATTCCATCAACATCCAGGTTGTATGTGATGCCAAGGGAATCATCACTTCAGTATATGCCAACTATCCAGGGTCCACCCACAACAGTTTTATTTACAGAATTTCAACTCTAAACCGGGACCTAGAAGCTGGGCGGCATGGCGATACATGGCTGCTCGGTGAGTAAAAATGCCACAGCACATGCATGCATGTCAGATACTGAGCAATGTCACAACCCCACTAATGATACCCATCACCACCTCCCCAGGGGACAGTGCCTACCCACTGAGCACCCACATGATGATGCCAATTCGGAACCCCACCATGCCACCCGAGGTAAGATACAACACAGCCCACATTGCAACCTGGGGCATAGTGGAGCGCACATTCGGAGTGCTCAAGTCACGCTTTCGCTCCCTTGACTGTTCTGGCGGGCAGATGTTATACGCTCCCCCAGTAGTGTGCATGATCATAGTGGCAGCATGTGTCCTGCACAACATTGCAACACGCCGGGGCCTGCCCGTGGACATGGTGGTGCCCCCACATCCCTAACCACAAGCACGCATGCTGCACATGGGAGGAGAAAGGGCACGGGGTGAGGCAGCCCGTACACAGCTGGTGGATAATTACTTTCCCTAAAATCACACCCCTGTGGAGTGCACACAGCCCTGGCACATGCCAGCTGACAATCAATGATGATGACATAAGGGACAGTCACCTGGAAGTGTTACATTGTGTGCCTTACCTACACAAACACCACCAATGCTGTGTCATCAAAAGACACACTTCTATGCTGCAAAAATCATTACCCCCTTGCAAAATACAACATGACAACAGTGCCATGTCACCCAACCCCTCCCCAGCACCGCCACCCAACACAGCATGGCATGTCATGCTATGTGAGAGCAAACAAAGCAATCCCCAAAACATCACACAAGTGTCAAAGTACAGTGTCCTCAATGGAAACTGCCCACACACAATATGCTCCCAGTAATGTAGAACTAACAACACACATGACCAAATACTTACCAACAATACAATGCAGCTACACAACCTCAAACATAACATAAACATGACAGTACTAAGTTAAAGTAGTGGTAGTCTTACAACCTGATCATGCCAGCACATCGGCCACTTCCAACTGTACAGTGCTGCTGCCACGCATATGTCCAAGTGCACTGCTTACAACATGAACTCCATCTCCAAAGTAGACGGCCTTGTGAAGACATGAGGAATTAACCTGCAAATTAGGTGAAAGACAAGGATGCACAAGCACATAGCAATACATCATGCAGTGTACAATTCAACAACAATATCCACTAGGAATGTTTACACAGTATTGACTACAGACTGCCCACACAGCTCATGGGAGTCCTACGTCACCGTGTAAGTCAATGGGCCTCATTACACGGACGGCGGTAAGGGTTAACGGTCACCGTTAATGGCAACGGTGACCGTTAACCCTTACCGCCGTACTACGAGGTCCCTTTGCGGGTTGGAGGAATCAACGCCTGCTTCTTGCAGGCGTTAAGTACCAACCCGCTAAGGGACCTCGGAGCTAATTACGGCACCGCAAAATTGCGGTGCCGTAATTAGCGCCTTCCCCATTCCCATAGAGCCCTATGGGGCAGAAATGGGAATGGGGAAGGGCAATGGCGGAAGGGGGATTTACCGCCCCTCCAACCTTGGAATGGGGCGGTAAATCCCCTTTCCGCCAAGGCGGTGCCGGTAATTTACCGGCATGGTCCAGGGTGCTAATAGCACCCTGGATTACCGCCTTCCGTGTAATGAGGCCCAATGTCACTTGGGCACACCCTTTGTAAGCCCATGGAAATGGGAAGCAGGAGGGATGTGTGTCTCACGAACCCAAGCATCTAACCCAAACTCAGGATAAGCCTGCATGTGCCCAGCTGGAATACAGTGGATGCCCACGGGAGCCACCCAAGGCAACACACTGTAACAAAAACTCAAAAATCAAAAATGGCCATGTGCGGGACAGGGGGGGTTGGGGAGGCCACCCAGGAGGTCCGAGGACAGGGTGCACACCAACAGCCACCTGTGTGGATGTTGCGAAAAAAAACACCTCCATGGGCTCATGGCCTGCACAGCTACGCTATCGTGAGAGAATCAGAATCGGTGTTGTCGCTCTCATCACCCTGTGCTGCTGCTGCCACAGGAGGTGGTGGTGCTATGGGAGGCAGCCCACGCAAAGCCCTAGTCTGGTCCTCCATGGCAGCAAGCATGCAGGTGTGGAAGGTCTCATTTTGGAGGATTATAGTGCGGAGATCCCCATGCAGCACCTGACGTGATGCACAGATCTCCTCCCGAGTTGCCTGCATCTCAGCTGAGAGCGAACGTGTGAGCCGCTCCAGCTGCTGCTCTGTCCTCAAGTTAGTGGAAGCCTCAAGGTCAACAAGAGTCTCCCTGAGGTGATGGAGTTCTACCCTCAGGGCTTCCCTGTGGCCCTGGGACACTATTGATATTGATTGGCGTAGAGTCTCCAGTGCCGCCCGTCGGTCCCTGTTGGACGCCAACATGTCCTCCCTGTGTGATTGGCAAATAGAGTCTGTTGCCTGCTGTAGTAGCTCCATCTGCCTTTCAGAGGGGACAATGGAAGTGGCCACCCTCTCCATTGCTTGAGCCATCATCTCAACTGATGCTGCCTGTTGGGTTGCCATACCGTAAATGGATTGTTCCCATGCAGTATTGCCTGGTGGTGTACAGCCACCGCGTCCGCGGGCACCACACCTGTTGGGGCAAGGCGATCGGCGCCTTGCTGTGCCAGCACTGCCTGAGGCTGCAGGACTGCATTCCCCCTCTGATCTGCTGGCCCAGGAACAGGATCAGATGTTGTGGAATGTTACCCTGCATCCGTAACCGCCAAAGGCGGACTTACCAACACTGACATCCCCATAGAGGGTTCTACCCCTGGTACAGGTGGGTTGGACAGAACAGAATCCCTGCCAAAAACACTTACCTGCGACGGCACATAGGTCTCATCATCCGAATCAGCACCTGAATAGGGGGCTGGGGAGGTGCACCCAGAGGCACCCCTCGATAGAATGTTCTGCAGCAAGATTGGGTTCTCACCCACCACCACACCACGTCCCCCACTGGTGCCCGGTTGTGCCTGAGATTCCTCCTGGGTCTGCACCATCTCCTCAACCTCAACTGCATCAAGTGCATCATTCCCTGCAAAAACATGAAAGACAAAAAATGGAAACAGGCATTAGCACCATAGCACACAAATAGGCCTGACAAGCTACATAACCAGTACCTGATTTACACGATTCACACATGTCCCACATGACTATAACCCTCCCATGCATGCACTTTCACTGAGTTTGAAGGGGACCCAAAAGGCAGACACTGATGACACCTACATGGAAGAGCAACACATTTGCTGCATGCTGGGGAGCACTGCCATCACACATTGGCCTGTGAGTGGCATGTCCAATACACATACATGACACATGCCATCACACAGATAGCACGTACCATAGCCATGGTAAATTCCACATGTCAGTGAATGAATACTGTCAGCCATCCATGTGAGATGGACATGATGAGATGAAAAATGCTACATAGTGTGACAAAATAGGCATGTGCCACACACTGCAACACATCCAGTGTACAAAAATACAGTGATTGCAGGCCGATGTACACATCAATGGTTTGTCACTTCAACATGACAGGAAACAACTATCATGTTCCACATTCAAACAGGCCCCATAAATTCCTGTGATCAGGCCAATACTCAATTAGCCTGAATGGTCAAATCATTCATCTAACAAGGTAACACATGTGGTCCAATTTGGGGTTCATCAATGACAGAAGCATGTCACAAATGTGACAATAGGGCTGAGGAATGCATAGCCAAAGTGGGATAATTGAAACAATCAGCCTGAACGAACACTGAAAAATACAAACAATGTTGTTGCAAGATGCCACTTCAAGGGCAACTGCCGTAATGTTGATCCAAATTACTAATGTGGGCAGAAGGGATACTGTCACACCCAAATCCAACGCCGCTGAATGTTTTGGATGAAGCACATGGGTGACCCATACCACTCAGGCACACACACTCTCACCTGGCACTCAATCAGAACCTGTCACCCAAACAACATACACATGCATTACACACACATGCATGGGCACTCACCCGGACAATGCTTCATAATCAGGTAGTCCTCCCACACCTTGGATCTGTTCCTCTGTGACGAAGGCCCCAGCAACAGGCTCATGTTCAGTGAGTTTGTTGTCCTCTTGTGGAGACCCACCGCCAGTCACCAGAGTAGCGGCATAATTTGAGGCCAGCTTGTTCTTTGCTCTGCGTTTCAGGTCATTCCACCGCTTGTAGCAATCATCAGCTGAGCGCCTCACAAATCCAAGGGCACTTATGCGGTCGGCGATGGTCTGCCAGTGTGCCTTACGTTGACCAGGTGTGGTCATGCACCCTGCAGTCACCACCATTTCGTGGCTATGTGCCGACACATAGCCCATAAGTGCATCAAGTTCTGTCTCATTGAAGCAAGGCTTCCTTGAGGTACCGGAGTGTGTAGCCGTGTCTGGGGTCTCAGCCTGTAGTGCCAGAGCACCCTTCTTCCTCTTCTTTAAAGGTGGAGCAGAGCCAGAGTGGCTTACGCCGCTCTGGTCAATAGGGGCAGAACCACCGGTGGACTGGGTAGTAGGAGTGTGGGAATGCACAATGACCATAGGTCTTGATGAAGGCATTGGTTGCAGGCTAATGTTGGCAGGGGGAACGTCAGTTTGATGGACTGGGACTGACACTGTCCTGGCTGGGAGAGTCAGAGCTGGGGCGGATGGAGCTGCAGCTGCCCCTGCAGCCTCCCCACCCTGCATACTTGGGGCAGCAGATGACATAGCTGCCCCAGATCCACGTGGATTGGTGGCAACAACTTGCACCGCCACACGTGGCCTAGACTTGCTGACCTGGAAGTCAGCCAGGGAGTCATCCTGTGCCAGGTCAGGTGCCACAATGGGCTGGTCCAACAGGGGCTGAGCTTGGATGGTGTCTGCCATGTTTCCCTCAACCATGGGGGGAGGCGTGGGTGTCCCTGATTGTTCCTCCACACATGGGGGCATAGGGGCACCCTGCAAATCCCGGCCACGTCCCCTACCGCGTCCACCACACCCACCTTTTGAGGGTCGGCCACCTTTGCCTCCCTTACCGCTTGGTCGCCTCCCAGCCATGGCACTGATGTTGTTGTGCGTATGGGAGTTGCAGTAAACTATTGTCCTGGGCAATTGGGGGTCAAAGGGTTAGGATACCAGATGGAATTCGTACCCTAGTGCTCTAACAAGGCTGTCTGTGCCCCTGGGGGAAGGTGACGGTTCACGCAACGCACAGGCAGCCCAAAATCAAAAATAAACGTGCACGCAACCCCTCGTAGACCACGTGCGTGAAAAAATGAACTCGCATTACGCTGTGGCACCCAGAAACACAAAAATAAGCGTATGCGTAATACAGGCAGCCTACAATGACCTCTGAAGGGGAACGCGACACACGGGGTAAGCACAGTTGCTAAGTACGTGAGGAACTCACCGTCTGCCTGGAAAAAGAACGTGAAAAATACGCACGTGTGCGCGTTGACAACACCCCCACCAAAAGAAGAATTGTACTCTGTCTGAAGAGACAGGACAAAAGGAGAAGTGAACTCTTTTTGAGGAAACAGGCCCAACAAAAAATCAGAAAAGAGCTGTCAGAGGTAACAGGGAGTACAAACTAGAAACGCTGTGAAGTAATCGCGTGTGAACCGACAAGAAGTACAGATTTCACCCACTTGCTCGCCACGAAAAGCACATACAAGGAAATGGCGTCCTACATGCAGCTTTTAAACCGGCCCACACGTACACGTCAGAGACGCGTGTACGCGGGCGCTTTCATCCAATTACACGCGATGACACTCAGACGTGCAGTTTTTCCACGTGTGCTCTGTCATCACGTGCTATGAGGGAAACGCCTGCGCGTGTAATGTAACTTACGTGCCTACGCGCTAAGGGCCTTTGGTCCAATGGAATTGCATGCGTGTGCTGACGCGCTTACGCGCTAAGGCCCTTTCCTCGAATTACACGCTGACGTGCAAGATTTTCACGTGCCAAATCACTCTGTATCAAGCTGGCCACGCAAAAACACACGGAAGACCACGCTCCTGCCCTGATGGCCATTTTCCTGCCCCCCAGAGCCCTGAGCACGCTCCCACCTGCCACCTGCTGCTGCCTGACTGCCTGCTGCCCACGTGCCCTGCTATTTGGTGCCTGCACATCAGCCATCTGCAGGGGTCCAGTTGCTGTGTCCACCCCTGCTGGAACTGAAGACTCCCGACTGGGATACCATCGCTCCACAGCCCAGCCCCAGGACCCAGTTGCCCACCCCACGCCTGCCTCGGTGGTCGCCATGTCGGGCACACCACCATCTGAGACCACTGGCAACCCCGAGCCAGAGAGGCAGAGGGCCACCAGCTTCACTGCCACTGTCCTGGTGGAGCAAGTCCAGGGGCAGTATGATGCCCTCTTCGGAAGTTTGCGTGCCGACAATGAAGGACGGACCAGGATCTGGATGGACATCGTGACTGCCATCAACGCGGAGGGGGTGGCAGTCCGAAAATTCCAACATGTCAAGAAGCGCTGGGAGGACTTCAGGTCCAGGACCCTCAACAAGGCCCGGTGCCTCTTTAAGGCAGCGGATGCTAAGGGGCGCCGGGCCACCTGTCGGAACATCAAATGAGGGCCCTGGAACGCATATCCCCAGCGCTCCACGTCCAGGTCCTTGAGAGGCAGACCCGTCTGGAGTCGAGCGGTAAGTGTACATGCATACTGATTGTAAGCTGTGCATGTGGTGGTGTGCCAGTAGTGTGCAGGTTGCACATGTGGTTTTGTAGGGCCATGTATGGATGTGTATGTACAGGGCCGGGAGGCTAACACATGCGAGTCCTCTCATGTGTGAGACACATGGATGGTGCATGTGTGTGTAAGCTTGCATGCCAAATGCAGATGTGTGAGCACACATGCTTGAATGACTGTGTATGTAAGTTGACATGGTTGTGGTGTCACACATGACTGCTGGGGCGTGGGGGTGCAGGGGGACATGGGTGGGGGCCTGCTGGCAGGTGCCCCTGACTGCTGTGGGGTGGGGGTGCAGGGGACATGTGTGGGACATGAGTGGGGGCCTGCTGGCAGGTACCCCTGACTGCTGTGGGATGGGGTGCAGGGGGACATGTGTGGGGGCCTGCTGGCAGGTGCCCCTGACTGCTGGGGGTTGGGGGTGCAAGCTGACATGTGGCTTGGCTGGGGGGCATGCCCATGGTGGATGGGCTGCCTGTGGGACCTGACCAGGGGTGGGGGGTAGTCCCCTGTGGTGTGGGCTGCTTGCAGGTGCCGTGGGGGGTGTAGAGGGAACACCTGGGAGGACCCACACTGCCAATTCACGTGTAGGACTCACCACGCACCCCTGATATTTTGTCCCTTTCAAACGCTGAACCTGTTCAGTGATCTCCGTAGAACTATTAAGGCTGGATTACATAAACAGACATGACTTGGGACTCACAGAACATTCGAAAAGTGACAGATAATGCGCAAAGCAGTAGTCTGCTCATGGACAAAAGAGGTCACATTACTTCAGCTATACACACTACGCCTTCACTGCAAATCAAGCAAATAATACAACTCCAAGCATTCAGTATCACTCACCAGGCCTCAGACAGAACGGTTTGGATATCCAAATAAAATCATACAATGATGCAGGACCAGCTCACCTTTCAGAAAACCTCCAATACCGGGATCTTTTCCAACGATGAAAATTGTACACATTGCACTGAAATTACAAGAATGAATGACACCAGCATCAGCACAATTCTGAACCACAGAACCCTTAACCCACACCTGCAAAAGCATCTGATGAAGTGAATATGCAAACACATCAAAAAGAGTCCAGAAAAAACAGGTGGAAATTAAATCAATAAATCAATCATACATCTGATTACGTCAGGGCAAACCAACTATAAAGACAAACTTTGACTCAGATCTATCTATGGCAGCTTCCACACAACAGCAGTTAAATTATTGAAAGGAACCCCATGCCATAGTTCTGCATAAAGGTAATACTAACTATCAAATAACTATAAACCTCCCACCATAATCAGATGATCGCACTGTATTCCACCATAAAAGTGAAACATTCCATTTCAAACACCCTTGACGACTACTTATAGCAGACACACCCCGACATAACTCCACGACGCCATTACACTTAAACACTCTAAGCAATACACCTTTGAATGCTATCCCACAGAACACACATTGAATCAGTGTACCCAAAATGGTCATCATATCCCTCCAGCTTACTTCCAAGCATCTTTTCACCAGACAGCACACCCAAAAAACAACTAAATCTGTACCTGCACACTGTCTTGTGATTGCATGAATCATTAAGGCAGCAACAGCAACCTTGCTCAACTCCATCTACTCCTATTAATATTCAACCTCAAACAGCTCTTGCAAGTCCTGAAACAGCAAGACCATCGAAATGCATTTTTAGTCATGTGTAAATGCCAATAACATAACATAACATCACCAAATTTGTGCCAGTTTTCATGATAAGGAAGAACGGAACATACACAAACACAGACACACACACAAAAACACACATTTATATATATTGGTCTTCAGTTTCTCAAAAAGGTTTACTTCAGCAAAGCAAAAAGAAAATAATACAATTTAAGTAGGCCAAAGAAGATTAAGCTGTAACCACTGAACACTCCTAAGATTTGGAACAGTCTACTCTACAGCATGTGGTAAGTGAAGAGAAGCAATTGCTATATAAAACAATGCAATGGGCCTCATTACAAATCGCCCGATATGGAAACAACGGTGGCGGTAAACCCGCCACCACCGTTGTTTCCATGCTGGGCGATCACAACTCCTGCAGGCGGGAGGTGCTCTTCCCGCCAGGTCTGACCTGGCGGGTTTAACACCGCCCGCCTGCAGACGGACGAGGAAACACCGGCAGCATTACGAGATGCTGCCGGTGTTTCCATGATCCCCATTCTCATTGAGTCCCATAGGACTCAATGGGAATGGGGATTAACACCATTCCGCCTCTGTGATTCCCGGAAAACCGGGGTTGTAATGCCCCGGTAATTCCGGGAATCATGGAGGCGGAATGATAATACGAGTCTGGCGGTAACCAGGCGGTTTTACCGCCTCGGTTACCGCCGGACTCATAATGAGGCCCAATATCTCTTATCAGATACACAAGCCTAAGCTGATCAGATACCAACGGTAATGCACCAGAGGTCCAAAGTCCAACCCAAGGTTAAAAAATATCCTTAAAGTCTAGTTTATGAAAACAAAAAGGTTCCCAATTCTCCTCCCAGGACAGTGCTGAGCCAATCTGACTGGCTCAGTGAATGGAGTGTCCCTGCACACTTTCATGTTGTTTGTTGAAGAAAT
Source organism: Ambystoma mexicanum (assembly GCF_040938575.1). Lineage (NCBI taxonomy): Eukaryota > Metazoa > Chordata > Amphibia > Caudata > Ambystomatidae > Ambystoma > Ambystoma mexicanum. Next base: position 798,681,222 of record NC_090924.1, on the reverse strand, counting down.
GATCACATAAGGCACTGATCCCTGCATTACTTCCACTTTATTACTTCCAAACCATGCTGTATTGAATAGGGCCTGGACTTATTGGATTTAGGACACCAGGTTCTTCTTGACTAGTAAATACGCTAGTTTTGCTTTACCCATTGTGACACCTGTTTTATGATAGAAAACTCCTATCTATTGTTTTAAAAATACAGATCCTGCCATCACATAGGAGTAGTCACATCCTTGTGATTCTTATTGGTAGGGTTCTGTGCTGCAGGCTATCAGCAGACAACTCCTGGGAAGATGGGCTGTGGAGTGTATAGAACCTTTCCAGTTTCCATGTATTCCACTGTGTCTCAGAGGACATTGGCCCTCATTACGACCCTGGCGGAAAGTGACTGACCGGACCGCCACAGCGTAAATAGCGTTTCCGCCATTGCACGAAGGAGCAAAGTGCGGCCCATTCCGACCCATCGGGCACGAGCACCACGCCATGGCGGAAGTGCAAAGTCCGCGATGGCGGAAATGACCCCAAAACGGCCCACACCGCCGCCGTACGGCGCCCTAGGTGCAATACCGCCACCCCTCTTAGCGGTCACCGCAGTGTGCGCCTACCAGAAAGTACGGTGACCGGAAATATACGGAAACGGAAGTTAAAACATGGCCCCGGAACGGGAAACATCCCGCCGTACACCTATAAAACCACTAAAACCACACAACCACTAAAATCACTACCCTGAAACACACCCCAACCCGTCATCCACCCTAGCGAAACCAAGAAAAATGGGAAAAGTAGCGAAGAAAGCGTGCGACCGCAAGCGGCAGGTCCACTTCTCCCGTGAGGAACTCACCGTGCTAACAGAGACCCTCCAGGAGAATGCTGCCGTCGTCTTCTCCACGCAAATGACCAGAACGGCACTTGCAAACAAGAAGGCCATATGGGCTCTGGTGGCACAGCGGGTAAGTGCGGTGGGGACCGCACCCCGCACCCCACAGCAATGCCGCAAGCGATGGGACGACCTGCGGATACGCGTCCGCAGCATACTCTCTGCCAACCGCAACATTGCCACAGCCACCGGGGGAGGTCCTGAATCACCCATCAAGTTGACCCCCTGGGAAGAAATCTGTGCCTCCACCATCGGAATGGAGAGCATAGAGGGAGTCGGAGGGATGGAGAAAGGAGTGCAGACATCCGAAGATTCAGGTAGGGGGGCCAAATAAAACAATGCCAAATCCACACAGTCCATCCATGTGAAGTACCATGCGTCCACATAGTGCTACAGAAACACATGTCCAGGAGAACGTCCACACACATAGGCCTGATAGCGCACGTTAAAACCCACAATAAATACATAAATAATTAAAAACCCCTAAAACACGCACTACACGTGCAGCAGGCACACCCTAACTGCAGGCTGCCAAACAACTGCACCCTCACTCCACACACAAATGAAAGCACCTCCAAGGCCCTGACCCAAATCACCCTCAGGTACCACTCCAATGCATGTGATACAATGCCATTCCAATTCCCACAGACCCATCAATAACCCTCGCCCTCCTTTACTCCACCACAGGGTCCGATCCAAACGACGAGCTTCAGGACACCCCTACCAGCACACCTGCAAAGAGGGCCAAGACCAACGGCCAGAGACCCTCCACCTCAGCTGCACGCATCAAGACACGGCAGCAGCACAAATCAGGTGGCAGCACAGAGGAGGGAACATCAACAGGCACCCCAGCAGCCAGCATGGGCACACCACCACCACCACAGGTCCCCCCAATGGATGCCACAGAAGGCACTGCCTCTGGTGGCAGCAGCACCATAGGTGACACCCCATTGATGGCAGCATGCTCGGACACCGAAGACGGGGATGTCGAAGTCAGATCCATCCATGACCTGTCCCAATCCCCCTGTCTGTCCCATCCCGTACAACATGAGAATACCACGCAGGGGCACCCACAAGACGACGACTGGCCATCCCCCACAAGCCCTGTGGCAAGGCAACATGAGGACAACAGCCCCTCTGTGACACCCCCGCAAATGGCCATGGCCCAGCAGAGGCAACAGTCCCTCGACCAGTTAATCGTGCAACAGCAGCAAATGGCCACGCTCCTCAAGGACCATGCCGATGAATGTGGGGGCACTAAGGCAGACATAGAAACATCAACTGAGACACTTAGGGCAGAAATGGAGAGAGGTACAGAGACGCTAAGGGCACAAATGGAGAGAAGCACCGAGAGCCTGAGGGGGGAACTGCATGCGACGTCCAAAGACATATGTGCCGAACTTGCCGCAGTGCGCCGTGTGCTCACTGAGCTCTCGCAAACCCTTAGGGACATGCATGGACGTGAGCAGGCAGAGACATCATCCGTTGCAAGTTCCGTCCAGGGCAGCCCCCAACGTAGATCTGGGAGGAACCTGCGCTCCACAGGCAGGGGTGCCCCTGATACCCGCAGAGGGGGCTTGCAATAGCGACTGCCCACTGACAATGAGCATCTTTGGACACTGGTGTTCGGGGGGGAGGTAGGAGGGTGGAGGGGGTGTGTTGGGCTCACTTGGGTGGCGGGTCGATAGGGTGTTCAACATGATATCACATATGCCATAAACAGTGCACGATCAACCAATGAGATGTGTGGACATTGATCTTTGTGTACTAGGCCATCATAGGCGTACAGTCCATATTGTGCATGTCCCAGACACACACAGTGCCACGAGTCCCGTGTCCATGTATCAGCCACCAGGCGTGAGTGCTAGAAGCATGCATCAATGAGATGCTGACGAATGTCACGGGCCTCCGGTGCCTCGCAGACTCCATGAGGTGCTGCCACATCCCCACCCTCATCATGACCATCATCAGGTGCTTGCAGTTCTGCGTCAGGGGGCATGGGCACATTTCTACGTACGCACATGTTGTGGAGCATGACACATGCCATGACCATCTTTGCAACCTTCTCATGGCGGTACAGGAGTGCCCCGCCAGACCTGCTGAGGCAGCGGAAACGAGTCTTCAGTAGGCCGAATGCCTGTTCAATGACTACACGGGTACGTGAGTGGGCATGGTTGTAGTCCTCCTCATGCTGGTCCCGTGGGTTCCGGACTGGTGTGAGGAGCCATCTCTTCAGTGGATACCCAGCATCACCTGTATGTGGACGAGAAACGCATGATGTGGAATGCCATTGCTACGTACGCACACCCCCCCCCTTCCTGCCAGGTCATTGCCAAATCACATACCCCACATATTCATGCATGTAATGAGACTCACCGAGTAGCCAGGATCTGTTCCCTGCGTGTCGCTCCATGTAGCGTGGTATTGTAGAGTTCCTCAAGACCATAGAATCATGGGTTGATCCAGGGAATCGGGCACAACAATGTGTAATGATCCTGTTGGAGTCACACACCATTTGTACATTCAGGGAATGAAATTGTTTTCGGTTGCGGTACTGGGCCTCCATGGCATGTGGGACGACCAATTCAACATGGGTGCAGTCGATGGCACCAATGCAACCCGGTATGCCGGCAAGTGCATGGAATCCCACTTTTGTGTTGGTAATTTCCTGCTCCGAGCGTGGTAGAGAGATGTAGTCGTCTGCGTGCTGCAGGAGGGCATCGAGCACTTGCAATAGTGTCCGTGAGAACAGTGGCTGAGAAATGCCATGCAACTGTCCGACTGTGTGCTGGTAGGTGCCTGTGGCCAGGAAGTGGAGTACAGACACCACCTACAGTAGGGGTGGGATGGCGGTTGGGCTATCTATCATGCTGACAAGGTCAGCCTGTGTCATGTCCACAATGGCGGCTATGGTGTCCCGGTCCAGACGGTAGAGGGTGTGGATCTGCTCATCAGTGAGGTTGAACGGATGTGCTCGGAGGCGTGGGATTGCGGGCTGCCTGCGTGGTGGTAGTGGCTGTGCTGGCGGCCCTTGCTGGCCCTGCCTTGGCCTCCTCCTCCTCCTGCGTCTCCTCCGTGCGGCCGGTTGTAGTTGGTGTTCGTCTTCTTCTTGGAGTTGGAGTACTTGCAGTGCTATCAGGTCCCCCAGGGACAACATCGCAAGTCCTGCCGGTAGCATTTCGGTGTGGTTGTGGGAGGAGACTGGCTGTGCAATTTATGTGTTTTCAGGCTGTATGGCCTCCACCTGTGGTGATTAATTCCACCTGTGCAAACTGCTCTCCCCTTTGGCCGGGCACGTCCCGCGCACAACGCTGCAATTCGGGGAATGGCATCTTGCTATTGCAATCATGTATTTGTACCCGATGGCCGTGTAAGATTGGTTGATATGTTCATTCTGCTGTGGTCCCATTGTTTCACATACTATCTGTGCAGTCGCGAACAGACTTGTGAAGGGTCGGTGGAACGTAGTACTCGAGTAACGGTGGGCCCTCATGCATCACTGTACCGAGTTGCAACGACGGGCGGGGCGTCCCATTTGTGGGTGAAGGCAGTTGCCATTTTCACACACAGCCGCACTCGATGGAATAATTAGTGATTTCAAACGGCCACAGATGCCTTTTCGACGTGATGTTGCAAATGAGGAATTCGAAGGGCGGCGCTTTCGGTTTCCAGCTAGCGGCGAGGAGATGCCCACAGGTCTGACTGCAAATATAACGTTCTATTGTTCAATGTCCTTGAGACAGGGGCCATGGCGAGGAAGCAATGATTGATATGAATAGTTTGGGATGCGCAATAGCTACGTGGCCGATGAGGCCGGCCGTTCCCAAATACATGTTACTTCACGACACTGGAATTACGGGCTGGGGCACTGTGGATTTTGCAGGCTGCATAACGCACAGACTCAATGGATGTTTCTAATGTCATGTGAGTAATTATTCAGGCGTTTTGATCCCGGGATGAGGGAATGATGGATGGATGCATGGGCAGGTGATTTGATACAGAGTTTGCCATGTACAGGGCTTCTTGGGATCTATCCGCCTCCCCTACGCTATGTGATGCAGGGCTGCCATAGTGGGACCATCGTCTATCTGGCCTTGTTGAGCCCTCCCTGTCTCGACGCGCCCTCAGACACTTGTGTCCATGCACGTTAACATTCCCATCTGATGGATTCTGTTTTGACAGACGCATGCACAGGTACACTCGTTTGTGATGGTGTTTGCACCTCGATATAGATGGTTATGAGTCGCAAGTGGTTTTGGGGTGGTGATGATCCTTTGGAGTGGGCTAGCATGCATATGGCTGTGGATTTAGTGTGATCATTGAAGTGAGTTGTTGGAATGTAGTTCTGATGGCCATTCAGTTCTTTTTCTTTTCTTTTGGTTGACAGGTATCTCCTCCCCTTTTGCCACTGCCATCTGTATGCCACTCCTGCAGATGGATTTTACTCCCGACACCTGCTGCTTCGTGTTAATCAGTGGAGCAGCATTACGATCTTATGGGACGATCGCCAATGGCCCACATGCCCTTACGCAGTACTGGTGGCTCGGAGCAACATTTCGGCCTTTCAGCTGGACTAGTGCCTCCCCATTGGGACGGCCCTGCGGTTGTGTGCGCTTCCATGTTGCCTTTTCGTACGTGATTGTGGCTCTGTGTACCATGAGGGAACAGGGCGTCACACAAGTAGTGGCTGGTCATTTCTTGCGGATGCAGCACACAATGGTGAAAGGTGTTTTGGAGTTCATGGCCTGATGGCTGTATGGGCTTGGTGATTTTGATGTGCATTAAATTTCTATTCTGATTTGGCCCGTGTAGCGTTTTTCTTTGCAAGTGATGTGGCATATGCCTATTTGGGGGGCGATGTATTGTGGGGAGATCTGCATTGGGTTCCAGCTTCGGAGTTTAGTTGCGTGGTACTGTACTGGGCGCGTTTGCCTACGAAGCCCGTGAGGTCAGGGATGGGGGCTGCCAATATGACAGTTTGAATGTTGTCATGCTCAGGGGCGGGGGATTGGGTTTTGTGTGACAGATGCCGGTCAGCCAGGTGGACTGGTGGAATGATGTGATTCTCGGAATATTGCTGGTCACAGGTGCCTGTGTTTGCGTGCGTTTCTTGGTGGGGGACTGTGGTCATGTCCATTGGGATGGCTTCTGTATTCGTGCCATCTGTGCCCTGCAGCTCCCATTGGCCCCTGTTGTGTTTCTTTTGTTCGTTGGCATGCATGGGTGACTTGTACATTTCAATGGTTGCATTGTGACTTCATTGCACCTACGGGGAGTTGTACTTTGTGGGCAGGGAGCGGTGTACAGGCACTCAGTGGGGCCGTTTACGGTTGATTCGCGATTGCGTACTTCTCACCATGGCGGAATGGTACATTCCGCCATGCTTCATGGCGTTAGGTACATGTCCGCTAGGGTCGGAATTGGCGTACCCTTGCGCCATGGTGGTGTTTGCGGTTTGGCATGGCGCGCGCGTGCTTGGTGCAGTTAGCGTTGGCGTTCACTACGGTGTCGCTAATGGCTTCGTACTTTGCGGTGACGGGTCATAGTCGCACCGAGCGCTATTCGATGGCGGTATTGCATTTCCGCCATCGTTTTCCGAATTCCGCCAGGGTCGTAATGAGGGCCATTCACTTTTTGTTATTACCTAATGTAACCTTCTTGAGCTGATAAATACAAAATGCTTCTATGTGTTCTGTTTTTCCCTCTTGGTGACAGGTATCACCTGTAGCCCAGATGGGTGACCTGAGCCTTTTGGCTGAAAATATATTTGCCACAGGAGTAACATAAAGCAAGGGGAAACATACTTGGTGGTAGATGAAGTCAAGGAGGGAACTGGATACTATAGCCTTAGGACTGATATCTATATCAGCCCTTTTCATGAACTGCTGGCCAGTACTGATGTTGAATTTCACTGTTATGCTGACAACACCCAACTGTTTTCAAGCTCACTAGTTGTCCCTCTGCAGACAAAAACAACTATCTGACATCCTAACTCAGATGAAGACCTGGATGTTAACTAATTGGTTCTGTCTCAATACTGTCAAGACTGAACTTTTGTTTGTGCTCCCTAGTCTTCACTCTCAGTTTATAGCTTCACCGTCGACCTCTTTTAGATTTGAATGTTGCACCTTTCCCATTCTTAACTGGGTACAGTCTCTATAAATTTATATTTTGATCCTACTCTAGAGCTTTCAATATAAATAAACCGGATTGTGAGTAGTACCATGAATATCTGAGGCTATTTACACACATTCACCCTTATATTTCTAAGGATCATTTGGCAGCAATTGGATTTAGTGTAATTGGCTTGAAGTTAGATTACTTCACGCTTGCCCAACTACATCTCTCTGTCTGACACGTGATCCTACTAATTGATTTTGCCAGGCATCTACACTTATGCATCTTACCCCACCTAGATTCAGGCTTAATTCAGCTGGAGATAGAAGTGTTTCTGTTTTTGGTTCTAGAATCTGTAACAAACTTCCCACCTCATTAAGAGCTGCGACCAATTTGAGTAAATATCGTAAAGCACTAACAATTCACCTGTACCTTCAACATTTGGGTGAGGGTTTGAGGGTTTGAGCAGTCTCAAATAAACATGAGCATAAACCGAGTGCCAAGAAGAGAGCTGGGCACTGTATCCTCCAATCTCTAAATTCAAGAATGAGCTTAGTGTAGTACCCCTGAGACAGCGATTTTGAAACAAGAAGCTTGCTTGATGATATAACCCTGAGACTGTGTTTAAGGCAATCACAAATGGACCAATGGTTTCTTAGATAAGCTCTGGCATCATTGTGTGCTAACCAAAATATCATTATTAGTCATAATTATATGTTGTTCAGGAGATATCAAATTCAGGGAATCCTTAGGGAGCCTCCTGCTCCATGTCTATGTTCATGTCTCACACTGAGTTATCGAACCTGGTAACTTTATTATAGTTATTATTTTTATTCTTCAGTTAAAAAATGTGTATGCCAAATTGGCTTTCGCATCACCCAATCCTAGTATTTCGTAATAAAAGCTTTTGAATCATACTTGTGGGTCTTGTGTGTTCAGATGTTTCAATAGGTTTAGCAACCTCTCCAGCAGGGTGTCTTCCCTCTGGCTTTAGCTTGGTATCTACTTCCAAACATCGACAAGGTAATAGAGCAGGTCCTCCACATTTTTACAGGATTGGGTGAGGACTGGGACATAAATTCAATTACTGTGCTGCACCCGTTTCAGCAGTAGCCCACACAATGGTGGTTGACACTTACCCATTTTGGAGTCTTCTTAATAGACAAAAGTTCTGAATGTGCACTAAGTTCAACCAAGCTAGTTGCAGTGGCCAGCTCTGGTATGGGCTCTCTGTGTCTTCTGGATATCCTAAGCAAGTAACCGCTGACCATGTCCAGCCATAGGACCACAACATGGATTTTATAATAGGGGGAGTCCTCTTGGTGATCATGTTGAGTAGAATCATCTTTTCTCCATACATTGATCAGAATGGACACCAGCAGCCACATTGATCCTCCTTTGGTACTTGCTTGGGCAGTTTCAAGTTACGTGGAAAGACTTCTGCCCTTAAAACATGTGTGCCAACAAGATAATTGAATATTTGCATACCTGTAGAGCTCCTGAGTCAGGGCGTGCCCTGGACCTGGAAGAGAAACTACACCAGATGAAGGGAGGAATGGGGCTAGCATGAACAATGAGAGGGGTAATTGCAGAATAAGGCAGGCAGAGGGACTTGGCTTTTCACCCAGTAAATGAAAAGTTACCAAAACAACCTGGGCACGGTGATGGGGCATACGGATGCAAAACATACAAAAAAGAGGAGTACGAACATAAAATCACATTCAAATTTTGAAAAAAGGAATGCAGAGAATATTTAAAATGAAAGCATCACGGCATAAATAATCTGTGGAAATATATTGTCAAACCAAAAAGTCAAAACACATTCTGCACGTTCAAAATATGTGTGTGCTGATAGCATTATTGATTGGCCCAATCCTCAATAATTTTACAATAGAGCAATAAATACACATTTGCAGGTTACCTCCCAGCCACTATATTCCCATGTAAATAGCAAATGGATATCTCATGTGAGGGAAGGGTAATAAATTCGTCCTTATTGTTTACTATCTCCATCACTAGTGTCATTGCAAGGCTTCTTCACCCATGCGATTGCACTTTGTCAGTCTTTGCTGGTGGAACGAAGATACAAACAGGGCATATCATATCTTCCACTACAGAACTTTCATACATATTCCTAGCTGCCTTACTGCAGGCATGTTCTTTTTAAGTCACACGTTATACCAGAGTTCTATCCGTACATGTATTGGTGTTGTCCACTTCCACAGGTTCTATTGCACTAGTTCTACCCTTGATGCACTATCCGCTAAGATCCCCTTAATTAAAATGAGGTAAACACATCTGGAAAAATGAATGTTCCTTAAAGTAATGGCCTACTCCTTTGCCTCTTCTCCATAACTGTGCACCTTCCCGGGACCTTAATGAAATGTTGTTCAATCATCCTCATTGTTCATGTTTTCCACACTGGCTGCCAGCCAATGCCACCATCAATATTTGTCTCATCATGCATTTGGCTCCCGGGGCCATTTGACGATGAATGCTCTTGTGATACAACACGTTCATCAGACCCTTCTTGGTGACACGTACAGCCATCAGAGCTTCACACTTGCTATGCGTGCTTGTTCACCCATCTATTATCACGGATACTCAGAAGGCCCATCCACAGCCTCGCACAACAAAAGGCTTTAGCTGCGGGCATGTTCTTCCTTTCTGTTTCCTAGTGCTGGCCAAGGCGTCCTCTTAGTATACTTCCATGCTGTACTTCAAGGCTCCTTTCTTTCTCCATTTGATACCACGATTTAACCACATCCACCACATTCTCACTCAAGTTGCAGAGCTTTCTCTGCACTCTTCAGTGTAAGTGTTGTGCGTGCTAAACTACATCCCATTTTTCGAGTTCCATAATCCGACACATTTATAACCAAGGAACTATAAAGTGTGTTCCTTTGAAACAGCAACGAAGGCTTTTTGGGGGTGATTATTTTACAAATGATGTACTAATGGCTGGCACACACAGTAGCACCCCATACCTACTGCAACATTTTCAAGGCGCTGTGAAGGGGTTCTTTAGAAATGGTGCCCAAACTTGTTGGTGGTCATTATTTTACATACAGTTGGTGGATGCAAGGATGATGGATGAATAATGTGGTACACAGAATGCCCTGGAGTTACCACAGCATTATATAGGCACTGTGAACGGTGTTCATTTCACAGGACGCCCAAACCAGTTTAGGTGATTATTCTGAGAATGTTGGTTGAATGTATGGAAGCTGCATGGATGACACATGATAGGGACTTGACTATGTTGGAGTTGTGAGGTAGGAAAGGCATAGTATATGCTGTGTTTGAATTTCAGCAAGGAGGCTGTGCCAAAGTGAGCCACAAAGCTGCTGGTTTGGATGGATTTTTGCAAAAATTGGTGTGATAGTTATGGTGGAGTCATGGTATAGCTCTTTATTTGCTTGAGTAAGTGTGATAGCCACAAGCAGAGTGATTTATACATTTTTGGTCCGCATTGCTGTCCTGTAGCTACTACACTGGTAACATAAAATATGTTTCTTTTTAATTAATGATTTCTGTGGGTGGATATTTAATGGCGTATGCAATCTGTACAGGTGCCACTGATGCAATAGAAAACATTGGTTCTTATAAAGAATCATTGTTGTTAAAACTATTTCTGTAATGAACCGTTATAATTTTGAATGGCTATTAATTCTTGTACATTTTCCGTCCACATCGGGGTCCGATTGTGTTCACAATTGTTCAAATGCCAGCCCTCTCAGTACTATCTTGGGAGACTATTTGTATGTGTGATACACCATATGATTAAACCATTGTTTAGGTCACTTATTTTTATTTTTATTTTTTGCACCCAAATTGGTGATATTTCATTGCATACTGTGCATACAATTTGTGGATATATAACAACTAAAAGAGTATTGGAGAGTTTACATTATCAAAAATGCTTAAATAATTCCAAATAACATTCAATGATGAACTACTTAAGACCGTACAATGGTTAATTGTGTTATCATCATCTATTTAGCCAAAATGTGTAAGAGGACATTGGGCTTCATTACAACTTTGCTGGTGCGGAAATAACGTCCCAATAACACCGTAAACCTGCACATTGCCTCACCGGCAAAGTACACGTTTGCCAGTGGGGTTCCAGGAATTACCTCTAGCTAAAAGCTGTCAGACATTCAGCCACCGACGGCCAAAAATGCCAATATTACTGGTGCCGGTATACCTGCAAATCACCCCATAGAGTCCTATGGGACTCCATGGCATGGGTTGTTATCTCTGTTACCGGCACTTGGAATGTTAAACGGAAATCATATTATGCATCCTTTTGAATTATATTGGTGTAAGCCTAGTTGCTCTTTGAAGAAAACTGCGTTGCAAAGTTCTGATTTCTGATCGACTTCGCCGCCATTTTAGAATCATCGGCCATTTTGATTTCTGTTCGTATGATTCTCTGTTCTAAAATGGTGGACTGTGTTTCTAACTTGCAACCAAGCCTCCTGACCTTTGAGTTCTGTTAATGGTTAGACTGTTTAGACCAGATAAAGAGATCTTTAACTACAAATGAACTGTCGTCTTAGTATTGTCTATGCTAACAAGCCTCATCCACGAATACACATCGGTGACAATGATGTGCAAACGCCAAGCGTGGACACAGGCTGAACTACATTGTGTTGGTATATAGACTAAGGCTTACTGTGGGATCCGAGAATATACATCGCCATTGTAACTTGATGGAAATGCAAACTCATGTAATCCCTCTGCATATTATTGTATAAGCTGTATGTGAACTAGGCACAAACTCTAAACCACAGATTATTAACACAAAGAGGGGCTGGACAATATTGTGGAAATGTATAAAAAGCATGAATGTTCAGATGTCCAGCACTCTCTCTCCTCTCTTTGATGGGCCTTTACTCATTGTGGGGTGGTGAGAGCCAGATAGCTATCTGTTTCTATGTTTCTTTGTGAACTGCACAGAATAAAAGATCTGTGAATCTTTATAGCCCGTATTTGATGTATTTCAGTTTGTGGTACTCAGCATCGATATTTTCTTTTGCTTTAACAGGAATACATTGGACATTCCACTGGACTGAGTGTCGCTAATGGTATTACTGTTTGCCATTATCCTGGCAAACCTATAATGAGTTCCATTATCTTTTAATTTAATCATGGAGTATCACAATGTAAATTTGCTAAGATTGAATTAATACATTGACATCAATGTCATATTTATTGTAAGTACATGAAGTGCACAAATCGCATTTCTCATCAGAAACAAACGACATCTAGTCAAATATCGACATGAAGACAAAGGTACAAATGGTTTAAAACAACCTTCAAAGAGTGGTTACTGCAAAGGTCTGCACATTCGAATAATTAACACATCTTGTAGAACAGTACACAGATTTCTTTTATGGCAACTGTCATCATTCTAGAGTAAAGTCATGCTGATGCTATATATTAGTTATTCGTCTTCCTAGGGTCTAAAATAATTATGGTTGGCGTGCATTACTAGATACAATATCACCAACTTGTTGGCATCCAGCAGTTACACACCTTCTTCAGGACCAATAGTAACCCAGTTGGTACCCCCTACATTGGTTAAAAGTTAAGGCGTAAATACCAAACACCATTCCACAAATAAAGTTCATGTAATAATGTTGCCAAGTAATTCGATGCTGGTTACAAATTCGCTGGTGTCTATGTTAATGTTTACTGGGATGCTTTTAATGAACCTTCATATTTTGTAGGTTTAGAACATTGATGAACAAAATGACTAACTTGAACAGTGTGGGGAAGATAGTAAGTATCTTGCATAGAGAAGAAAACTAAAGCTGAAGTTTCACCTAGGGTTCACATTATGTTCATGAGGAACAATTTATAAATGTGACTGAACGTCTTATTACAGGGTGAGGGATCCTGAAAGAATAGTAGGACAAACCATCATTAAGTAGGTCTTTCAATAGAAGATTATATGTGTACAGAGCAATCAAGTTTAGCTTCAACACTTACTGGTGAGTTACTCAGGAAGATTGTACCTTTTCAGTCCGCTTCCGTTCACATGCATGGTGTTTGGACAAATTCAATTGAGGGAATCAATAAAGGTTTCGACTCTATAAAAAGGTTAGAATAGTGTTCTAAGTGAGAGGTATGTGTTACTGATAGTATTTCTTTATAAGGCATACAAGATATGACAGTAGAACTTTTTGGATAATTCACAGTGAGAATGAAGTGTACCTAAGACAGAGTAGAGTCCGATATATAAATATGAATGATGGGCACTCGTATTTATACTACATTCAATATAATTTGCACTAGTGTGGAGCACAATCAGAATACTGATTAAGAATGTTCTTCTCACCTTTTTTACTGGCATATTTACTTCAGTCTGTGTTGGACTAAGTCTGCTGGCGTCTGTGAGTTACTGATCACCATGACAGTGAGATAAGTATATGTAACAAACGTAATGACGTAAGTCACCAGGTAAGTATGTAACCAATTTCGCAATTGGCCTGAAGCTCAATCATATGCACTGTTTGTCTCACTGGGTCGCCAATACCCAGGAAGCAACAATCATAGTTAAGTCCATTTACTAAAACTTATATGTTAGGTTGTTTTGTAACCATAATGCTTACATATAAGGTGCAAGAGTCGAGCACAATCATAGCGACAAAGCTATTATTCTACATAGTAGACTCTGATACAAGGGGCCAGATTCTCATAAACAAGTGCAAAAAATAAAAAGGCAGAGGGTGCTCCTTTTTTTTAATTCTCATTTGTTTGAGAAATGCCCAGGCTGCTGAATTCTGAACGGTGACATACGCATTTCCATGGATGGACAGTAACACATAAGATACCCTGCCAAACACCTTGGCATACATTAGTGTCAAAGGCACGCTCCCTACACTAATGTAAAACAGCCTTGCAGCACCCATGAGGTTGCTGGGAGCGCATCTCACAGTGACAGGCACTTAAAGACATAGGGCCTCATTACGTCCCTGGCGGTCCCGTAATGAACGGTGCCGGTACGGGATCGACACCGTTCATTATGGGATGCCCTATTACGAGGTTCTCTTGCGGGACCCGCTCAGAACGTCTGGTCAGACCAGACGTCCTTAATGGGGGCAGCAAGGGGACCAGGGAGCTAATAACTGACCCGTTATTAACTGGCCCGTTATTAGCTCCCTCCCCATTCCCATTGAGCCCTGTGGGGGCTCAAATGGGAATGGGGATGTTTTTTTTTAATGAGGAATTACCGGGTCCTCCAAGGTTGGAATGGCCCGGTAATTCTTCATTGAAGGAACCCGGAGCTGGAACTCAGTATGGAGGCAGCCATCCCCTTTTTAAGGGCATGGCTGCCTCCATACTCGTAATGAGGCCCATAGACGTGTAGTTTGACAGCAGTGTTTCAATCCACTGCTGTCACACTTGAAGATAATACACTACATGGTCAGAAATAATCCTGTCATGCCTTGCGCATCTCTCTGCACTTCATACATTCAGGCTCAGGGGGATGCAATTATTTTCTGCGCATGTCAAAGCACATCCCGTTTGTCGATTTGTGACGTGCATGTGCCGAAAATCTCCCTTCTTCGTGAAAATGTATAAAGTGGCATCTGAATGTGCACATTTAGGATTTTGTTAAAATATAAAAGGCCTCAATGACGAGAGTAAACAGGTTTAGGTAGCATCCTAGCTCGATGATCTTCATCCGGGCATTGCTTGCTTTCAGGATAGCCAAAATCCAGGATAGCGGTTTGATCATTAGACGCTTGATGGAGTGGGTGACTTCTTCTTTACAAAGTAATAGGTTACTAAGAAAGGACTGGCAGTCTTGTTATAAAAAATAAAACTTTAAACTGTTAAGATCTTTGGTTGCCTCATCACTGAGCCCTCCCACCCCCGGATTTTGGGTGTTACTATAAAGATGTATTATTGATTTCGAGATCATGCTATGCTCATAACACAGACTCACTAGATGTTTTCTAATTTCTAATTTCTGAAAGGGTAATTGCAAATGTGGCCCTCTCATTTGTCATTCGGGGGAATTTAAATTGCATCCCCAATGCCAGCGTTGATTGAACATCCTGTAATGGTGCACCAGATCAATCTATAATAACACCAGCAATTATAACAATTTGACTTACTTGAACAATGGCAAGATGGATATCCAGGGGAAAGAGGACACTCTTTGTATTCCCGCTATCATAGACAATATTCAAGAATAGCATTGGTTCTATTAGTAGAAAGCCTAATTACATGATCACAATGTAAGTATTTGGGGATCTCTATGTGCGATTGTTGATAAGAATAAATACAGAAAATCTGTTGGGACACCCACACCCTGTACATTTGATTTTTGGCGACGTTCAAGATGAGAGTCTGTTGTGCTTCTAGGTTTAGTACTGCAGGGATTTTCTCTGAGCACTGTTGGATCAGCCACAGTGACTATGTGTGGCTGTATGAAATCCTTCTTTAGAGGTATTAATACACATTTCTGCATATCTCAACACGGCAAAAACTCTGCTGAACAGTGTTTGTTATTTGAGCATTTAGCCCGTTTAGAGGTCGATGATGCACTCTGCCTGTTACAAACTCTGCATGGCTCTCTGGGATCTGTTTGGATAGTGGGGCTATCATGTCTGATCATTCAGGGATCTTTGAGTCATTTTCAAAAATCTGTGGTCAATTTGATAAACAATCTCCTGATAGGACCCAGATTGAGGAGTATTTGACTAGATGCTCACTCACCAGATTGCCATCAAATGCACATGTAATGTGGGCCAGGCTTCTTCTCTTTTCTTAAAGCCATATGAATTAACAAGAGAACTTAAATTCTTAGATTCTGTGAAAGCGGTTGGCCCAGATGATATCCCAATTAGAGTATTTGTTACATTTTGGGACTGTTGTGCCCCGGTTTTCTACCAACAGGTACAAGAGTTTGATGAGTGTCAGCAAATATTATTGATGGGGGAAGCAGCAGACCCCAAGCCAGTGCTGGGCATTTTCCATTGGGTGGTGTGCTGCAGGGCGGTGCACAGGGTTGTGTGCAGGATGGTGTGCTGCTTGGCTTTTTAGTAGATTGCTCAGATCAGGGGGCTATTGTTGCGCAGCATTAGCAATCTGACAATTTAGTTTCAAGCCCTCATGGATGTATTCCTCTAATGAGAAGTACAGCTAGCGAGTATACTGATTGTACTGGTGGTAATCTTATTGCTGTGCACCAGGCTTCTAATAAGAGAGGGCAATATGCATTGGAAAAGTTTGGTTTACACCCTCTACTGGTCTCTCTAGTTCACGTAACCTGCACCATTTCCTCGAATCCACCCATTGCTAATACTCCTGACATAGCTGATGTGAGGGTAACTGTGACAAACAGGTGTGAATGTCATATTGTTTTAGCTGAGTCGGAGGCTCTGAAGAAGTTTATTACATCTTTCCTTGCTGTTCATGGGAGGGACATTAAGACTGTGGAGCCATTATCTTGCGTTGAAAGTGATATGTGGAGTAATATGGGGAGTGATATGGCGGCCATTGACTCTAGCGTGGTGGTGTCTACCAATACCTCTAATGTCAGTGCAAATACGGCTGACCCGGTACCGTACCTTGGTAACAAAGGGAGTAATATAGATAGTTTCAGACCCCCACCTTTGAAAGGGCATCAGGCCCCTAGCCACCAAGCTTCTTTCCTCTATAGCACAAGCTCGTTGCAGCACCCAAATCAATCGTTTATGTCGACTGTCTCCCGGAAGTTGGGCCATGTACCATGTGCAAATTCCCTGGTTGGTCATTTAAATCATGGTGCTGGTAGACTTACCCATGGTATCATTGCCTATGGTTCCTTGTTTGGAGCTCCAAGATTCTTGTACAGGCACAAGGTCTACATATGGCATGGTGTAAGGTCTGGGCAGGGGATCAGGGGCCTTAGTGGCAGGTCTCTATTCCTGCGTAAGGGGCCCAAACTGCCCACAAACCAGATGGAAACCTGAGAATGTGTCAGAAATAAATGCATCCATTGGTTTTGCTCTGTGTGTGGCTGTTTGTCATTCGCGAATACATTCTAAGTAGCACTAGGTTGCACTTGCAGGGAGATACAGTCTTTGATTTTATTAGGTTGGAATTCAACGAGCTGAGTGTTGTTCATGGCCTTTTGGGCATTCATTTAAGATTTTACCCTCCAACCAATTGCACACTATAAATTAGAGCCTAACCACCATGCAGTACTGGCCATCCTGTATTATCTGAAGCTAATTTGGTGCCATTGGGGAAGAATAGATCTGGTAATTTAACCTATGCCAACCTAACGACATCGAGAAGGAAGGAATAGACTTTGGTAGGTGACCCAGCTCTGTTTCTATAAACACGTTCTCTTACTACTTGTATGGTGTCTTCCTATAGCCAGAAGGTATGGGCTATAAGAAGTAAGGTCCTTGCCTTATTTAGGGCTTCCTGTATTGGCAAACATTGATGTGAACCAGACATAATTTAATTTACATTTTGAATCAATGGACTGTTAGTGTATTTTAGTCATTTGAATTGGACACCGAATGATGTGCTTATGCATAATGAAATTGTGAAGCTTTAACATGCCTAGCGGTTCATAAATTGGAATTGACACTGCTTGATCTGTGTCGATGAACTCTTTTCCCACTTCATGATTGGAATGTAATTTGTGCTCCATTCACTGTTATGTACCATTGTTTCTGCTATTGTTCTGAGTGTGATGTTTCGGTTGATATGCTTACTGTTTGTATGTGTCATTAATGTACTTTTATGTACGCCGGCCGAAATAAAGTTATCTATGATGTATATGAAAATAAAAATGGTGGGAATGCATTAGAGGCCATTTGTCCATGCACCCTCTATATGTGGATATTCCAACAGACCAATCACTCAACATAAACAATCCAACCATTTGGGCAAGGCAATACTCTATGTTTAAATTGACATGATGTGAGCCAAATTTGGCCAACAAACAGGATGCCACAGTGGTACCAGAATTATATATTCATTCATATTAGCATTTTGACTGTGCGTCAGGATAAGCGTATAGATTGCCTCCTTCATCTGTATCATGCTGATAGATGGACGTCAACGGTGGCAATGTGCTAGTTTCCTCTTGCAGATGCAGCTTGGATTTCTAGACACTCTAACAAACCGATCAATAATCTCAAGTGAAGAGTTGTTGTTAAGCAATGGACTGCACTCAAAATTACCCTTTCGGGTACCAATGTGTCCCTTCACTGGTGACAGACAATAATTTGGACCATAATGGACATTTTGACAATAGGACAGGATGAAGACATAGGGCCTCATTCTGAGGTTGGTGGTAAGGGGTTAACAGCGCTGGTAAGGGTGCCGGTGCCGTTAACTCCTTATCGCCGCATTACGAGGTCCTTTAGCGGTTCCCGCTAAGGGTGGCTGGTTTTACCAGATGCCCTTAGTGGGAGCCGCTAAAGGACCAGGGATCTATTAACGGGCCCTATGGGGGCTTGAATGGGAATGGGGATGGGTTCCCTGAATGGGAAAATACCGGGTCCTCCAAGGTTGGAATGGCCCAGTATTTCTCCATTCAGGGAACCCGGACCCGGTATGCAATATGGGGGTAGCCATGGTGCTAATAGCACCATGGCTACCTCAATACTCATAATGACCCCCATAGACTGCTGGCTTCACCTTTCTTGTTATAGGACAATGAAGCCCAGGATGCGAGTGAGCTATATTGGCATCCTTGATAACCCCTCATAAACATTCCAAAAATATCAATCAACCTATGACCTGAGATATGATATTGCGGTTTGACAGTTGAAACTTCAGATTTCAGGCAACAGTGACTGTAGACCTATGTTTGAAGGTTAATTACTTGTATGTACAAAGGACAGATTAACAGCCACTATCCAAAAACATAAGACAGAAATGCTATACACAGAACCCCCGTTGGTCTGCCTGGGACTACGCTTGCTGCTGTGGCTGGCCGTTGGTGACCTTTTTCCGAGGAGCATTGAAAAAGAATGTTCGTTCAGTTCGTTAGCAATGGTTTCTATATTTTAGGACGGACTTTATGGTTAATGTGAATGGACGATACCAATGTAAAATGAGAGCGGCACCATTCGAAAGAATGCTTCAGCGGTGAGTTAAAATGTCATTGGTTTATCTGTCCATGTCTTCTAGTTTTGAACCAATTGTTGAAAATGTATGTGGTAATTCTAAGTTACACTATTTCTTTAGTGTGCAACACGGGCCTTCCTTCTGTAAGATAAACAATAATAATGCAGGAATGTGTTTGAGATTAAACGTGCAGTCTGAAATAAAATGCAAGTGCATTTCTGGGCAAATATTACTTTCAATGACATGATGATCGAGCAAGTAAAGTAAACAATCATTTCAAAGCAGTGTGACAGATATTATACGATAGGATACGTTATTTATAAGGCACCTGTACACAAGTGTTTGACCTCAACAACACGCATACATGTCTCTTTAAGGGGATGGTCCAACCAATGGCCATCCCCCTCTGTCTCTCTCTCTCTCTCTCTTTCTCTCTCTCTCTCTCTGTCGCTCTCTCTCTCTCTATCTCTCTCTCTCTCATGAGCGACTCCCCAGCCCCCCAAAACCCTTGTAGAGGCTTCCCTAATCCCCATGATGATGGCCACTGGAGGTCAGTAGCACATACTATTTAAAATCTGGCTGGCTATGAATGGAGACCTAAAAGTTTGAACCTTATCTACCATTCTTCCTCTGGGACTCCTTACGGTACCCTCACCTTGCCACAGACATCAAATGATGAAATTATGTTGTTAAGTTTGTGTCAGACATAAATGCCCTGATTCTTTACCTTGTTTACTCCCTTCATCTTCCATCCTTTCTCCCCCTCTCTTCATCCACTTTCCATCATTTCTTCATGTACTCTTTATCTCTACTTTTGCCCGCACCTTTATCCTCGCCTTCTCCTTACCTTTGACTACACCAATCTCCTCACTTATTACTACACCAGTTTCCTCACCTCCCAGTACACCCCTCTTCTCACCTCACACTACACCCCTCTTCCCACTTCTCACCGCACCCCTCTCCTCTCCTCACCTCTCACTAATCACTTCTTCTCAATTCTCACTATGCCCTCTAACACCTCTCATTACACCGCTCTTCCCACCTCTCACTACACCCCCTTCTCTATATATTTGTTACTGCAATCCCTTAGTCTTCTCTGCCCACACCTCTACTCCCACTACTGCCTTGTACTCTCTCCACACCCTCCCCATACACATTCTCTCTCACTTTCATTCTCTCCTCTCTCTCTCTCTCTCTCTCTTTCTATCTCTCTCCCTCCCTTTCTCACTCACCTTTTTCACGCCCTCACATTACACTACATACATCTGATACAACCCTTTTGCGAAATCAATATCTCACCTTCAGTCCGTCTCCATTCACCACAGCCCCCACCACATCCTCCTCTCCTTGCTACACCCTCCTTGCTGGTTTGTTGGTCCACTAACCTCACCTGAACAACCCAGATGCTGTTTCTCATTCACTCCCTTTATATGCAGGTATCTTCCTGATACTATCTCCCACCTCCCTGATTAGCTCCAGCCCTCACCTGACTCTGTGGGCCAATATATACTGGTCATTTCCCTGGGGGATGTGTTACACAGTGGAAACGTTTTAAAAACCCTCCTAGGTCCTCCCTCTTTTCTAGCATGTTTGTGTTGGCCATCTCTGATAGATAGTGTGTTAGCAGCCTTCGAGTGCTGGTGATTTTTCTTCCCAATTTGGTTTGCAGAGGATTTTTTTGTTTACCTTGCTGCCCTAAAGCCCCCTCTCAGCCTCAGTTCATTTGTGTTGTCCCACCATTCCCGGGGGGCTGTCTGGGGTTGGTAGATCAGGTGTTGGGCCTCTCATCTCTGTTTGGCAGGAAGAATCTCAGTCCATTCCAGTCCTTTTCATGATTCTGTTCCCTTGGTTCCAGTCTGTTTTTTGTGTGCCCAGATGCCTTTTTGGAGTTGCAGTTTTGACACACAAAAACAGAGAACACTGGCCAGAAAAAGTACTGGGAGGCATCCTGTGACAAAGAGTGGTACTTTCAGTAACATGAAGACAAGCGTGAGGAGGATACAGGGACTGAGTCCCCCATGCCGTTTCCGCAATTCTGGGTGGGGTCTCTGTTCCACCCGACAGGTTCAGGACCTTGACCATGTCAAAAAAACATAATGCAGAGTATAACATTAAAATTCCAACATGCATACAAGTGATATGCATCAGAAAAGTAAAGGTGTTGGCATGGAACATGGCTTACTAAGCAAACTGCTTCAGAAGGCTGCACATTCACAAGTAATGACCACGAAAAAGGCTTTGGTTGCTATTGCCAAAGAAGACCCTTCATAATGTCTAGAACATGCAGCAGAAGACCCCGAAAACAGTGTGTACCATCCATATACCCATCGTTCAAGCATGCATCCATCATTTTTAGACTAATAACCTGAAAAAAGCTTTGGTCAAGATTTCGGAAGAACTTCACAGTACATTGAAAATGCTGCACTAAGCCCACATCACTGGGCAAACCTAAACATGAATCCATAATCCATGCTTCGAATCAGCATTTGCTAAATAATCACACCTTCATAGTTTTAGTGGATATATGTGATCACTGCATGGCTCGGAATTCCAACGACGAAAATGTTGAATACGAAAATCGTGCCGTGCAGTGATGACATGGATCATTTTTTCCTGCATCCCTATACCCGTCACCCCTAAACATCCCTACTTACTTTCCGACTCCCCTCTCTCCCTGCGACATCATATACCTTTCACTAATGTTGGTCTGAACTGGACCCGCAGGATCCTTTTTTATTTAATTTTTTATTTCCACTTTATTGTACTCCATGTAACGGAAGCGGGCGACACCCCCGTAACTCCGGAACCATACCAAACAAGGGGAGTGGGATACACCCCTGCAAACCCACACCTCCGTTGATCGGTATAATGGGATTAAGTACTTTGGGAAAAATGCACAATCAGCCTTTTTTGATCGCAGTAATGTAGCGATATCATTTTAGTCATTCTTTCAGAAAGAGCCTGTTGGTAGTCCCTAGGAGTAGGAGTATTCTCTGCACTATTTGTGCCACAGGATTCTTTCATTGTCTATACATCCATCCGTTATTTCTAAAATAATGCTTTCAAAATGTGATGGTGGCTTTTCAAAATAAACTTCTTGATAATCCAGTGGACATGAATCTATGGAGCTGAAAACATGGCATATCGTGTGTTGCCTGTATAACACGTTTTCTGAATATGAATAACAATGACTATCCACATGTGAAGGTGGGCGCCCAAGATATGGCAATGGAGTCAATGTAAAGACCTGGATTGACAAAGGCAATAGGTTTTGACTGTTATAAATGGAGTGCATCTTCAGCTTCCCAAGTAATGCATCATATACCTGGCATAGACACTGGATGCTACGGTGTAACCCCACATGTGTAGATGCTGCCATCTTGGCTAACTCTAGACGTAAAGACCCAGTGTGCCTTCTATAATCACCATACATCACCATCTGTAAGGTATAGTGCTCAGCTCACATGCCAATTTAGCTCCAAATGCCCTGAAAATGCCCCCATCTGTAAGAGTTAGCCATGTCCAGGTGGTGCCCACATATGCCAAGGGCACACTTAAATGCACAATAATGCCATCAGAAGAAGCCTGGTATAATCGCCATTAGCATGATGGACTCAATTAACCGCTAAAATGTGTATTATTAAAATTCCATGAAAAACAAACAACACTTCCTGCTGAGTTAACTGATAACATTAACATGACCTATCTGACTTAATTTTCAATGCTGCAACATGAGGGTAGTCTCACCAAACATTCAGTTAAATGAAATAATATTACAATCTGCGTAAAGTTAATGGATAATTTTAGCAGAACCAATCTGACCTTACCTTTTAGAGCTAAATCAGGAGGTTATTCTTAGAAATGACTGAAGCTCAATTCTGAGGTGGGTGGAAGGATTGGAGGGGAGCTTTCGTGCTTTCCACCTGCAAAAAGCTAATCTAATCTGTTGCTGTCGGAGCAACGTGTGCATCTATGTTCCTACGAGGATTTCTAAAAGGTCTGCCACTTTTCGTATTGACTAAAGTCTTGTTAAATAGTCATTAAATTAGAAAAGAGGCTTTGCCATCCAGGAAAGGACTATCTTTTCAAGAAAAAAAACTTTCTGTTAGGTATCATATTTTATTTAAACATGTAGACGATAGGCTCTGCATAGGAGAATGCTGTTGCAGTGTATGCCCTGAATTAATGATGTTCACTAGGTCCGGTGTCGTGCTGTAAATCAGGCCTATGCAAAAGCCATAGTTTTAATGCTGGGCCGCCACATCAAAGTTTAACAGAATGTGGTATTTCATTTATTTATTTATTGGGTATTTATAATGCACCTATACACAATGTGTTTTCAAGGAGCAACAAGACAAGAGGGTGTGGGAACAAGGGAGGACAAAAACAAAAATGATCCTACAAGACCTTGTGACATTCGGTTCGTGCAAGTGCAGTAATAGAAGTGCAGGGGAGAGGGGAAGTGCTGGTCAGGGTGGCAGGGCCTTTGAGAGAAGCAAGGGCCAGGGAAGGCCAGGTGGATAGAGCCAGGGGAAGCAGAGAGTGCAGGAGAGGACATTTCCATGAGCTACGTGGGAGGTAAGGGACTGGAAGGGCTGCAAGGGTGCAGGCCCAGCCAGGCTAGTGTGGGGGGAGGGACACGGAAGGGCAAGTGCATGTTAAGGGAGTGGGGGGGGGTCAGTGGTGACCAAATGCAGGGTAGACTGGACAGCGGGTGTCCTGAACACTCTATAGTAACCAGGCAGCCAGTCAAGAGGCAGACAAGGAAAATAGCAGGGGAGGGGGAGAGGGAAGGAAGAAGAGAAAAGGAAGGTCTTGAGAAGCTTCCAGAATTTAAGGAGATCCAGCTCAAGTCTGAGAGGGGCAGGGAGGCCATTCCAGGGGGAGGCACCTGTGGAAGAGCAAGATCTACACCCACTCTCTGCTTGGAAAAGCATCTGAAATGCAGAGATTTAGAGATAGATGACCTAAGGGCACTAGCAGATAGGTATTTAGGAAGTGAAAGCTGTATGTAGTGGGGTCCCAGGACCTAGAAGGCCTTGCAAATGATGCAGAGGGTCTTGTAACTTGATCCTTGCAGCAACCAGGAGCAAGTGGAGAGATTTAAGGGCTGGAGAGATGCGGTCTATGGGCCTGAGGCAATGATAAGTCTTGCAGTCCTGTTCTGTATTAAATGAAGGGGCAAAGGGGGGAGTTAGGCAGAATGAGGAAGAGGCCAGTCTGGGGAGGAGCAGAGCTCTGGAGACAATGAGTTTCTGGGGGAAGATGAGGAAAGGAAGAATGCCTCTGAGGTGGTGCAGCTGTAAATGGGCCTTCTTAGCATGGTCCGTGATGTGAGGAGAGAAGGAGAGAGAGGAGTCGAAGGTGACACAAAGGTTTCTTGTCTCACAGGAGTGTGAGGGGAGGGTGGGCAGAGTTTGAGAGGGAAAAAGGGAGCAAGGGTCCATATGAGAAGGATATCTGGCTTACTGGCATCAAGGCAGAGATCATTAGCAGTGCACCATGCCTGAGTAGCAGACAGTCAATCAGTAATGGGAGAGGAAGAGGAGGCGGCAGAGGAGGGAAGTTTGAAGGTGAGTTGCGTGTCATCTGCCTAACACTGGAAGTTAGGAGAGAAGGCGGAAATCAAATGGGCCAGGTAGATGTTGAAAAGCCAAGGCGAGGATAGAGCCCTGAGGGACACCACAGATGGAGAGTGAGATGTTGGAGAGAAAAGGGCCTCGTTGAATCTGGGAAGATCGTTCCAAGAGGAAGGAGGTCAACCAGTCCAAAGCCAGGTCTGTGATGCCATGGGTATCACAGAGCTGTTTTACCAGGATGGCACGATTGACCGTATCAAAGGCAGAGGAACGTTCAAGAAGGATGAGAATGGAAGTAGAGCTGGAATTAACATTTGAGAGCAGGTTTTCACGGGTGTTCAGGAGAGCAGTTTCCATGCCTCTGGCAGCTTTGAAACCAAACTGGTGGTCATGGAGACAACCAGCAAATTCACTGGGATGGACAAGCTGGGAGATGGCCAGCTTCTCCAAGAGTTTGCCCAGGAAGGGGGTAATGGAAATAGGATGGTAGTTTGCCCGACAGGAAGGGTTGCCAGAAGGCTTTTTCGAGGAGAGGGTGAACAAAGGAGTGCTTGAGGATTGAGGGGAATGGTCCAGTGGCAAAGGAATGATTGCAGAAAGTGGCCAAGGCTGGAGAAAGGGAAACAATGTTGTCCTTGATAGTTCTGGAGGAGCAGGGGAGCACCTATTTAGATGAGACCTTCATAAAGCGGACTTGTCTAGAGACCTCATCAGGTGATATGGGAGAAAAAGAGGAGTGTATGATGGGAGGCCTGAGAGAGGGAGAAGGGTATGGAGTAGAGGAGCGTGATGACACAATGTCCTGAGTTTTAGAAATGAAGTGAGATGCCAGAGAAGTGCAGAGCACCAGGGAAAGGATAGGAGATTTGGAGACTGCAGTATGGTTGGTGAGTTCCTCGCAGATTTTGAAATCTGCTTCATTGTACTTTTGATGGTACTTTTAAGAAAGGTGTTACTCCTCAATGGAAAAACACTTTTCTATTTTTGCACGCACTTCTGAATTGGGGTCTGAGTGTCTACCCTGAATTAATGATGGTCACTATGGATGTTGTCAGATAGTATTTAAGACACATGCAAAATCCGAGGCTTTGATGCCCTACCTCCATATTACCAGTTTAACAGATAATTATATTTTTAAGAAAGGTATTGCTCCTCCATGATAAAAACACTTTTCTAATTCTGCATGCACCTCAGAACAGGTTCCTCCCTAAATGTCAGATTTTGTTTGAGACCTTGAACAACAGTGGGAAGGGGCATTGTCCTGCAGTTCATCTGTGTTGCAAGCTATATGCAACAGCAGAATTTGTTCCCGCCTTTCTGCCTTCTGAGAGCAAATGTGGGGATGACGTACTGTTGTTTGTTGTGCCTGTTTTCAGGCTCAGCCGGCATATCCATTCTATTTGTGTTGCAGTTCCCATAGAGTTATATAAAACATAACTACAAATCCTGCACATTTACCTGGCTAGAGCTTAGCATGACTGCTGGATACAACAAAGTAACACTTTTGGGGTTAAATAATTAAATATGCTTTTATCTGTTGTCTAATATCATATTCACAATAATCCAAGCTTACCCGTGGAATAAATGTCAGCTCAGAAAGCCAATTTGAATCCTGAGTGAGCTTCTTGTGCCTCTTGTACATGATTCTCATATCTCACACTCAAAGGGGCCTTCATTCCAGCATGCCCTTGCAGGACAATGCTGCAGTGTTGAGCGACCCCAGGTGTGCAGGAGACTCTGCCCGGCTACACGTAGCACTCTCTGCTACGTCCATGTATCCGTGCCTATAAGAATCAAGGCATGGGCCCTCTACAGCAAAGCCCTCGCAGGACAAGGCAGCAGTGTTGAGCAACACAGGTGTTTGGCAGGGATGGGGTTGTAGTGTTGACAGTGAGTGCGGACAACCTTAACTTCCTCTCTGCGACCACCAGGAAAGAAGTTGCAGGGAGAGTTATCTTGCTTCACTCCGCAACCCCCGTGACTTGGTGCCCCTTCTCACACCTGCACATGCATTGTCTTCCCCCTGTGACCTGACTTCCTGCCCCCTGACCCTGCTGCTCCTTACACTCCCTTGCATCATAGGCTGCTTGCGTTCCCGTCACAATCCTAGATTGAGTGTGCTTCCTTGCATCCTAGGCCATGCGCACTCCCTCGCAATCCTAGATTGCGTGTGCTCCCTCGCATCCTAGGCCGCGTGTGTTCCCTTGCATCCCTGGATTGCATGCGCCCACTCACACTTTAGGCTGTGTGCTTTCACCTCCCAATCCTAGATTGCATTCATTTCTTCACAACCTAGACTGTGTGCATTCCCTCGCAATTCTATTTGCGTTGCTCACTCACGCTTGGCTGCGTGTGCCCGCTGTCAACTCTAGGAAAGTCTCGCTCCACTTGGCCGAACACCCCAATGCATTCCGTGTGAGCCCTCTACTTCCCCTTCCTATCGCCCTTCCCCTTTTCCTTGCCCCCCTTTCCTAGCCACGAGTTTTTGTTCTACACGGTTGTTGGTTATTTTGCATTGCCTACATCCCTGCTGTGCTCATTGCTTTCTTCTAGGTTCCCTGAATGATTGTTCTGTTTGTGTAACGCTCACCTGGTTCCCCCGGAGGCGCAGGTCTTGATCTGGCGAGGATACTGTCTTCAGTGTTAGGCGCAGGGTTCGTTTTGCTTCCGGACTTGGCCCCCTTCCCACCGACAGTTTAAGCTGAAGAGTGAGATGTCTGCAAGGGTAAACCAAGGTTTTAGTGTTTGGAAGGTTCGGAAAGTTCCTAGCCCCTCTCACCCTTTCTTTCCCCGTGGAACTGGGTTGATGTTGCGCTTACCTTATATAGGTAAATGCCGGGCTCTCCATCCTGCGTCTTGTGCAGGGGCGCTGGATCCAGTTGCTTCACTGGATGCGAGCTCTGCCTCTTGATAGCAGAGGATTTGCTGAGAGCGAAGACGCCGTTAATGCACGAGCGTGCCTTGTAAGTATTAAAGTTCCTTTTGCATTGTTCTCTTCTCTTTCAAAAGTCTTAAGTCTGTAAAGTCTATGTCTTTCCCTTTTCAGATGCTGTGACGATGAAGATTATCCTTCTAATGGCACGTAAGTAGAAAGACTGCACTAGCGCTGGAGAATGCTCCGTAATGTCTCTTTTGTCTTTGCAGGTGCTGAGGTGCAGCGTGAACAGATTGAAAGCGACGGGTAAGCAGTCTTGTAACTAAGCGTTACTAACCGATGTATCTTGCCTTGCAGGTGCCGGAATGCAGCGCGAGCTGAGTTGGAACGGGCGTAACACAGGTAAGCAGAACTTGCAGTTGAATATTACTGACCGATGTTCTCTCTCTTTGCAGATGTCGGATGCCGGAAGAGAAAGGCAGAAAAAGGCGCCTTGGATGCTGCCGTTGGATTAGGTAAGTAGATTCGCTGCCTTTACTTTAGCCTAACCTGTGCCTTTGTTTTGCAGGAGCTGCAGAAGACTGAAGAAGACTGAAGATTGGATTCCAGCAGGTTATTTCGTGTTCACAGGATCTGGAGCTGGAGGTTTCCTGGAGCTGACACGGTGAGCGTCCTGCTGCAGATGCAGAATAACGCGAAGCACGTGAAACCAATCGGGTGTGGTTTAAATAGCCTTCTGTAGTGCTTAGGCGTCTCCTTCCACGGCCCCACCCAGGTAAGAAAAGAGTTCCAGATTTCTAGAAGAGTTCCTGTGTTCTGCTTCCAGGGAGTGGCTCCTGCTCCACCCAGACAGAAAAAGTAGTTCCAGGCAGAGAAGGATCAGGAGACCAGTTAGCTGGTAAGTAAGCAGCATGGTCTGCTACAGGTAGGTCCACCAAGCACTCTTATCTAATATGAGCCCGGCGCTTCCTGTGCCGGGACCAGTCACCATCATGAGCCTGTAGCCACTGGCGCCAGGACAAGGTCCAGAGGGTCCCTATAGGGACTGGCTGGTTCCTGGGATCAGAGTCATGGGCCTGCTTCCAAGGTCGTGGGGCAAGTCCTGACCCCTTGGAAGCAGGGATCATGACAGTTTGTTGGCATTTTGTTATCCATAGTTGTTATTGCCTGCATCCCTGCTGTGTTCATTTTTTTCCTCTAGGTCCCCTGTTTGATTATTCTTTCTTGGCATTTCTTATCCATTGTTGATTTCTCACATTGTAGTGTCTGCATCCCTGCTGTGGTCTTCCTTACTCTAGGTTCCCTAATTGACAGTTTGGTTCTTTCGTTTTCTTTCTCCTTGGTAGTTTGTTTACATTGTACTGCCTGCATCCCTGCTGTGTCCATTCCTTACTTCTAGGTTCTGTTGGCAACTGACTGCTCTATATAAGGCATCTGATTTTCTGTCGTTGTTCTGTGCACTGTGTGCCATCTCCTTCTGTGTCCCCCTGCCCTAGTGTTTTCCACCCTCCACCTGCCAGCTCCCTAACCCACCCATCCACTCTCCACTCTCTTCTATCTTCTCCAACTGTTTTTCTATCGACTATCCTATCCTCCTCACTAAGTCTGGCAAGAAGAAGTTCAAAAGGGATATCCTGATCACCAACCCAGGCCTCCCTATAGATGATAGCTACACCATTGCTTCCTCTAGACCAGGCGTGTCCAACCTTTTTGAATGTGGGGCTGAAGCATTAACTTTTTGTCACCCGGTGGGCCGGCGAGTCAAAAGTCAAAAACCTCACCCAAAGCAGTATATTAAAAAGTGAAGGTGTGTGACCTTTGGCACAATAGCATCACAGGCAGTGATAGCCATGCAGTCCCAAAGATAGCTTTGGATGTCAGGGGCAGTGATCAAAGGTTAGTTGCTTGCGATTTCTTCCAGTGATATTTTTCTCAAATAGTGGGGGCGACTGAGCGTAGCGAAGAAGCTGTAAGGATTTAGGGAGGGTTTGGGGGGATTCCCCCAACCCTCCCCCAAGATTATTTTTCCAAATATGGGGCTGAAATGGTGGATTTTACAGCAGGCAAAGTGACCAAAAAGCCATAAGTTTACAATCAGTTCTAAAGTGGAACATGAACATTCCATGTCACCAACAGCAGACAACAACAATGTAGAACACAACACATTTTAATGATCACTGTGTCCACCGTGTAAGACAGCACTGTCACTAATGTAACACATTGGCATGCTGGTTTTGCCCAAAATATGCCTCTGTAGCAACATGTGTATGCTGGCTGTTCCCAATTTAGGCCAGGATTGTCCTGTACAAAGCATGATTGATGCTGCCTGAGCATGCGCAGTGTGCCGGATAGATATGCCAGTCTATCTCGGTGATACACATTAATTACTTCTGTGTTAATGATGGATGCTGCTTGTGCAGTGTGCCCAATACATATGGGAGCTTTGTAGTGCTGCAAATTAAAGGCAAGGCTATAAACCAGTACACATAAAGGGTGTCATTCCGAGTTTGGAGGCAGCCATGGTGCTATTAGCAGCATGGCTGCCTCCAAACCCGGGTCCGGGATCTCTGAATGGGGATTTACCAGGTTATTCCAACATTGGAGGACCCGGTAAGTCACCATTCAGAAAACCATTCCCCATTCCCATTTGAGCCCCCATAGGGCTCAATGGGAATGGGGAAGGAGCTAATAACGGGCCCGCAAATAGCGGGCCCATTATTTGCTCCACGGTCCCTTAACGGGTCCCGCTAAGGGCGGCTCGTTGGACCAGCCGTTTCTGGTGGGACCCGCTAAGGGACTTCGGAATGTGGCGGTAGGGGTTAACAGCACCGGCATCCTTACTGGTGCCGTTAACCCCCTACCGCCAGGGTCGGAATGACCCCAATGTCATTATATGTCGATTTGCATAAGTGGGGAGGTGCATTTTTTTTCACGATGCTTCTTTGCCAAACTATATATCAATTCCACTTTAAACCACTGCCATAGCGCTGGTGGAAAGAGGGGTTTCAGTTTCCGATCTAACAGGGCCTCCAGCCATGTTTTATCATCATCTTTGGCCGATGATGCTAAAGAATCATCACCAAGTGACAAGTGGGAACTGTGAGTACCAAGAGGCTCAACAATGGGTACAGTAATAGCCACTGGTGAGTCTCTTGTGGTGGGGGTACTAAATATTTCAGTATCCTCATCCAATGGAGGGGCAGCAGGAGGACCCTGCCTCAAGTCCCCAAAAAGTCATCCTCAAAGTAGAATGCCCTGTCCAACCTCCCAGGCTCACAAATGAGGTCAGGCACAAAGTTGGAAAAAGGAAAAAGAGGTTTAAGTAACCCTTCAATACCCCTCCAATAACCTTAATTAGGGGAGAGGAAAAAAATTACCTTGCACCCCTCACTTAACAGAAGGTTCAATATTGCCCAAGCGGATGAATCATACAGGGTGTAGGAGAAGGGAAGTATTGCACAATTAATATATACAGTTAATATATAGAAAGTAGACATTGCCCAGATAAAAATAAATAAATAAAGCGTGCCGTGGCTGAGACCTGTAACTGCCTCTGGTGCTCCCTTCAAGTGGGCACTAGAGGCAGTAACAGTCCTCTGCCACGTCCCGCTTCTCTGTCACGCCCCGGGTAATTTATTTCTGCAATGTTGGTCGGGTACCAGTATATAGGGTAACCTGGGCCGAGGGTGGGCTATAATCTTCAGGAGGGGCGTGAGCTGACAAAGAAGCATACAAACGGCAACAGTACCGTGATACCACCTGTCCAGCCAAGGTCTACTACACTACAAATTCAAGTAATTAAAATAACTCACCTCTGCACATGAAGACACAGAATATACAGACTTTTGAATGAAAGGGGGCACTCTGGGTCTTGTGACAGGGTCAGATGTGGTGGAGTAGGTGATATATCGGGGAAATGCCAGACCTAACTCAAAGATGGTGCGACAGCAGAGCGGTACCCTTATCCCAGGCTCCCCGTTATGCGTAGTCTTGTTGTAGTCTGGATGGTAATGCAGGATACAAAGTGATCACTGCTGAAGGCCCTAATGAATGTCCCTTGGAAGAATCCATCACCAAAGGCAGGAGATTAAACTAGCTTGGGGTAGACCAGGTAGCGATTGGTCAAGGGAGGCAGCTGACCCGAGTACCCAATGGGAGCTTAGAGAACATTCTAGACATGAAGGGGAGGGGCTATAAAAACCCAGAACAGTCAGTCAGCGTTCAAAGAGAGATGTTCGGGTGAGATAGGCACAGGTACAGGAGGACCAAGAGACCAGAAGGGAGTGTGCAACGGGGGGTGAAGGAGTTTGAGGAGCATACTCTTGTGTGTAGAGAAGACGGTAAGGTGTTGGTATTGGGAAAGTGGATCCAATTCTATTGTATGGGAGTGTGGGAGAGCCAGTAAGTGGGAGAAGAGTAGGAAGATCTGGAGGGAGAAATAGGGTACAGATGGGAGGATTGACAAGCGGCGTAAGATCAGCAGGGAGCAGGACAGTAGAGCTAGTAGTGGGATGTGGCGAGATGGAGCAAGGCCCAGAGAGAGTAGAGAATTATGTAATAAAACAAATCGAACCAGTACACCATCGCAGATGGCATCTGCAAGTTATAATCAGAATCAACCTGAAGCAGCAGGCGAAAAAATGCACTATATTGCTATTGCTGCAGGTAAATTCCGAAGCACCGACCTGCTCACCCCCGTAGTGAACTTGCCCACACTCTGCATTCTCCACCCCCAGGACGCATGTATTGGGGCTCATGAACATACATGATTCAACACAACTCACAGCCCAGTTAGCCCTTTAACCGAGAACATGTCAGAGAAGACCTGCTATATAGCTCATGTAAAAACCCAATGATGCATCACATGTGCTGGCAGGACACGGAATAAAGACGTCAAACATTCACAATATCATGACTGTGACCCCACAATACATAAAACTGGCATTGGACACCTTGTGATTTGAAGGCATATGTTCTTACAATTTCTCATGCTAAAATAATGCACCCTAGGTAACCTGACTAGGGTCCACGTGGCGGATGCTACTGCTGCTATTTGACACCTAAAAAGTGACTGAAGCCTGTAAACCCAGTGTATATATTTATTTAGTGTCTGTCGGGTCCGTGGACTCGATTAATTTATGTTTCTTTTGCAATGTTGGTAGCCGACCTGATAAATAAATAAATAAACTGGGTTTACAGGCCACAGCCTGGTTTATTTATTTATTTGGACAATGTTCGTCGGGTCCGTGGACTTTTAAAAAAAATGTATTTATTTCTGTAATGTTGTTAGCCGACCAATATTGTAAAATAAATTAATTAATCACGTCCACTGACCTGATAAACATTGCCCGAATACATAAATAAACCGGTCCGTGGCTGAGGCCTGTAACTGCCTCTGGGTACTTTGCTAAGACCCGGGTGATTTATTTATTTATGCAATGTTGGTAGGGTACTGTACCCGACAAATATTGCAGAAATAATAAAATTAATCGGGTTCACGGACCCGACAAACATTGCCCAAATAAATAAATAAACCAGGCCGGAGCCTGTAAACATGTTTTATTTATTTATTTGGGTAAGGTTTGTCGGATCCGTGGACCCGAGTAATTTATTTATTTCTGCAATGTTGGTCGGGTTCCGAACCCAACCAACATTGCCGAAATTAATATATAGAAAGTAGACATTGCCCAGATAAAAATATTTTATCTATCAACCAACCAACCAACCCACCCAACATTGCCGAAATAAATATATTAATAGGGTCCACGGACCCGACAAACTTTGCCCAAATAAATAAATAAACCGGGCTATTGCTGAGGCATGTAACTGCCTCTGGTGCCCACTTGCAGGGGTCACAAGAGGCAGTAACAGTCCTCCGCCATGTCGGTTAATTTATTTATTTCTGCAATGCTGGTCAGGTATTGTACTGACAAACATTGCAGAAATAAATAAATTAACCGGGTCCGCACGACAAACATTAACAAAACTTACCATATGCAGGCCTCGGCTGCTCGATCACACGCAGGCTGCTGCAGAAGTGTGAAGGTAGCGCTGTAGGCCCTTCACTCCACCCACCCACATTACGTGCTGTGATTTCCATTGGCTGAGAAACATTTTTGATTACCTGCACTTCTCCACTTCCCAGCACGTGCACGATCTGTATGACATAAGGCCTAGTAAGATTGCTGTTTTGTCCTCTCTCTGTCCCACCCCGTCCTGTCGCACCTAGAAACACTTGTGCACAGGTCTGTTATAAATGCCATATCTATCCTGTGTTTGTGCACCACATGATCTAACTTCAGGTGCTGTGCAAATATGATGACATCGGTTACATAGTTGTGATGAGATGTCATGGGTTGTTGCTATGACAGTTGATGTCAACACAAACAACAATTTTCTTTGAGTTTCACCACTTGTAAAGGAATTGTCAAAAGAGATCAAAACTGATCCCAACTGCAAAAGATTCTTTAAAAGAAAAAAAATCAACAAACGGAACAAATACTGTCCAAAATTAGATTGAAATCAATGTGGGGAGTAAAAAAGGTAGGATGCACTAGTCTAACCAACTTTAAATATTGGTTGTTTGCAGCAGGAGCAGCATAGGAGGCCCCCTGATCCCCCAATACAAATATACAACAAGAATGGTGTTGCTGATCCGCCAAATTCTTAAGCCATGCCATTAATAAGTAAAGTCCATAAGTCCTAATTCAGTATATTAGTCACACAAATCTCATGTGATAAATCTGGTTTATTGGCACAGACGACACATGTTTCGACCAATTGGTTGTCCTCGAGGCAATTACTTGAATAGACAGGTATCTTGTCAAGGGTATGGAGGCTTCCATTGCTTGTAAACTAAGTGCGGGGAACACCAGGTGTTAACAACAAACTGCTGAGTAGCCAAGCAGGTAATACATTACCTACATTAACTTAATCTGAAAACACAAGCAGTTATGGTTTTTCATGACAATGAAAATTCACAGAATTTACGACACCCCTTCTGCTGAGGCATGACACAAGGACTCAGAAACAACAAGCAGATATGGTACCAGTATACTGGCGAGCCACGTACAAACAACAGGATGCAGAAACAAAAATGACAGAGCCACATAGTGGCCCTCATTCCGAGTTTGGTGGTAGTCATGGCGCTATTTGCGCCATGACTGCCTCCCATACCGGTAACAACTCTGGTTTGGTTCAGTGGGAACTTACCGGTCCATTCCGACCTTGGAGGGACCGGTAAGTCCCCATTTACCAAACCATTCCCCATTCCCATTTGAGCCCCCATATGGCTCAATGGGAATGGGGAGGGCGCCAATAACGGGCCGGCGTATGCTAAGCCCGTTATTGGCGCCCAGGTCCTTTAACAGGTCCCGTCCTTAACACCTGGTCAGACCAGGCGTTAAGGAAGGAACCCACTAAGGGACCTCATAGCAGGACGGTAAGGGATTACCGGCACCGGTCTCCTTACCGGTGCCCGGTATCCCTTATCGCCCTACTCGGAATGAGGGCCAGTGACTTACGTCCATCTGAGAGCTGCTGATGAGAGCGGAATGTGAGGGCTCGTACAGTTGGGCTTGGTAGTGCACGGCAGACTCGTGCCGGTTGCAGCTCCATGGGCATCTGGGATAAGAACACAGATGACATGCATCACCCTTAGAGGAATGTAACTTGCATGCGGAGAGGAACAAGTGAAGACGTGATCACGTGATCCCTATGACAATCACAAATAAAACGAGACCCAGGAGAGATCAATGGGAGAAACCAGTCAGAGGAGGCACGGCTCCACCGGACAGTAGCAGACGGTAGCAGTTAGAACATTTCCTTGACGGAAGCCGGGCTGTTTGACTAACGAAAGGCCTCAGCAACGACGGAGTATCCAGGTAAGAAATAAGCTGGGGATGTAAGAACAGATACAGTAGACAGAACGGGTGATAGTATAGGTCAGCTTTGTTGTACTTGTGTCTCCCCCAGTTTGAGAGCATCCTAGAATCCGCAAAAGGAAGGCTGAAGAATCAAAAATATATTTGTGCATTGCACGCGGTCCACAATTGGAATTGGAATTAAGCAACCTGGTATTGACAGGTGATTGGAAGTCAGGCATTCCACATTGATTTGCTAATGGTAAAGAGATCACATGTACCCATATTCTGCCATACAGATTGTACACAAGTATAATTAATGAAGCTTCTATGTGTAGCCAATTAACAATAGGTTTGTTGTTAAAAATTCTTTTTAAGAACTGGTGACCTGGACAGACACAGAGTGGGACACCACACAGCATACCATGCACATTGAGGTACAGCTGGATTGCCAAGAGGCGAGATATAAAATTAAGGAACGAGAGCCCATGTTGAGGTAGTTATATAAAAAATGTTAGCCTATATGCTTGCCATTGGGTGTACTATGTTCCAAAATTAGCTGGGTAGAGAGTAGGGGCGGACAATATATCCTAACCCCTGAGATAAGGGTAATTAGGAGGTGAAATGTGTCTACTGAATCACTTATGTGAAACCTGTTCCCAGTCCCAAGGGAAATGAGTTTAAGTTAGATGACAGGAAGGAGGTTCTAATTTAATGACTCCCTTCCACTGTGATACAAACACAGCTTGTTGTGATTAATAAAAATTACAACTAAGAGTGGTAGAGTAATAAAACCACCTCTCTTTGTACTTGCTTCCCACAGATATCCACTCGGTGGTCTTGCCCAGAGGAAGGATCCAAGGTGGACAATCAGAGGATTGCCCCCCACCAACGAATTCAAGAATACAAGATTAGCGTGTACATTGTAAACCAGTGTGGTACATACCCCTGAAGAATTTCCTAGCTAACTGTGTGAAAGTATAAGGAAAGAAACATGTTGGGCGTGTTGAGAATGTTGTATGATTGATTGAAAGAGTGACGGTCGCAGGGCTAGTCAGAAGTTGTATGGACTGTGTATGCTATGATGAATATGAGATGATAGCTAACAATAGATCCCTTATGGAAACTTATTCTGTCTACCAAAAGAAATGTTGATTGATTAATGTACCAAATAACATTGTCTATGTACAGTACATGTTTGCTTACATTTTAAAAGCATTTTTAGATCCTTGTTGAAATTCAGATGATAGATCATGTATATTTTTCTACTGAAAGGTGTTTTATGAAAAGAAAATAAACTGATATTTTTTGATAAAATTTGAGTGGTATGTTAAGATTCAATAGACACTAATCCATACGATTGGGTAGACTGGACTGGTGTTGGGGAAGCAAGTGACCTTTTGAACAAATTATATTGTTTTGTTGCTATTTAAAGAGGGCTGTTCGAAAGTGGTCCAGGTAAACATGTCCTCTAGTCTCTCTGAGGTTTGTGGGAGGACTTGCAAACATTTTGTATTGCATGAGGATTCAAAGCTAAACAGCGCAAGGAGCCAGGAGCATTATAGGAAAATGGTGACACAGTTGACAACATGATCCATTCCAACCTGTAGGTGTTTATTCATTTCTATTTTGTATCCTTGCATTCTTGTACTTGTAGTCCTGTTTTTACCGTTATAAAACAAAGGCTACAAGTTCAAGAATGTAAAGAATAAAGCAGGACTGTATCAAGTTGTCAACAATCTGGCGATGAGCACCTAGGATGGGAATTGCTGAGAGCTCATGAAAACGTGTGTGATACCTCATTGAAAGTGTGACTGCAACTCATTTAATTAAAGTCACTTCTTTTGAATGATTCGTGCTTTGTGAATAGCTAAACAGTGAGCTTTCTGTGTGCGGCTTTGCTGCAGTTGGTTACCAGACGGTGCACATACAGTTTTAAAGAAGAGTAGGAATTTCTATATTTACCTTAAAAATGGACGTCAGAATTAAACATTCGTATTATCCCCTTCAAATTACATTTAGTGTCAACTGAAAGTTACTTAAGAAACTGTGCTCCTTATGATGGATATATATTTTGTGGAAAATGTCCAACAGAAAAACAAATGATCAAAAACCAGAGAAATATATTTCCACGCCCTAATCCTTCTAATATGAACGTTTGCAGTTACACAGGTAATTTATTGGTTACATTTCTAGTCCTGAAGACCTTTTAAGTGGATATATCCACACCGTCAGCGCAATGCAATACTGATCCCCCCCGAGCAATTCTCTACATTATTATACCCATTAGAAAGAAGCTTATGGTTTTTTTAATGGACATCAAGCGAGCCATTTTGCATAAAATGTATTTCATTGAATAGCATGCTTTAACATTTTTTTCTGCAGAGCAATGCCACAGAATGAGTGACATAAGTAGAAAAATAATTTGATTTTCGATTCTCAAGAAATGATACACATTATTCCTCGGAAACTATAATTGGAAGTTAACCTTTAGCTAAAAGGATCAGTCACAGAAGTAGAATTTGTAATTCTATTAATCTCTCTTAGCCCATACACACTTGCATTGTTGACATGTAATGCTTTGACAGTCCCACTGGATACATTTATCACAGATGTAACTCTATCTATGGTGTTGCATAGCGCCCTTCTGCCACTGTTGGTGACTTCACTGCCCATGGTTCTGTAAGAAAAAAGGAGGGGTGTGGGGAAAGGGGGCCATTAGGGTTGATGGGTGCAGGTAGGAAGTACCCTGTTCCTTTGGGCATATCTGCTTTCTATGGATTTGGCAGAGATAATTAGGAGTATGCTGTCCACAGGGAAGAACCCATGAGCTGATGGACTGTACGTCTTTTTAGCCGCTGATTTTGGAATGTGTGTTAGTGCTAAAGAGGGGAGCTTAGTCGTGGTTCAGTTTATTGTTGATCTGCTGATGACTAGGCCTTAGTGGGGACTTGATTAGTCAGGGGAAGGGAAGATTGAGCCTTACGGGGTAATACAACCTACAACCCTGCACTCCTACCCCAGGCAATTTGCAGACAGGTTCAATTTTATTAGTTCACAAAGCCTTCTGTTGATTCTCTATCACACACTCTCTCTCTGTCCTGTAGATACATTGTGTTCCATTAGGAACAAAACAGGCATCTACTAGTTGGCAGATGAGAGATAGGGGCAGTCTGGAATTTCCAGACATTACCATGAGCTACCACCTGCTGAGGGCTACGTGGGACAAGAATATTTGGTTCGGAAGAATGCCTGCTTGAAAGTTGAGGACCACGGTCACCCATTTCTCATTCTTGTTGGTTGGCAGGCTGAGAGATGCATCAAACCTCACTCTGACATGGTAGGTGCTGTGCTCAGTGGCCCACGGACAGGGAAGGTGTTTGTTAGACATTCATCAGGCATTGGTCAAAGGATGGGCCATAGTTCCCGCTAGTTTCCCCCAGAGGTCTACACTGTTGTCTCCAACAAGCCCCAAACTTCCCTCCCTTCCCCCATTGGCCACAGCATGATAGGCTTTGATGCTGCACTACGACATTAGTAATAGAGTGATGCTGCAACACTGCCAGGGGTTCTTCATGATGGAAATTAGGAGCAGAAAAGATAAAAGTTGGACCATGGATTCATGAAAATGTGCAGCACTGTGGCCTAAAAAGGGGCAGGGGGAGTACAGCTTCACAAGATGGTGAAGAATATTATGCCTGCAGTGCATTAAGGGGTTTTGGGTTGGGGATAGGATAGTCTTTCCAATAACAATGCAATTTCAAGTTTGAAATCCGTATGTCCCCTTGCTAGGTAAGGGTTTTAGGGGCACTTCTTAATACAGCTGTTTGACAAACCTAAATGATTGAACCAGGAAAAAAACAACCATGATTTATTATTTCAGACTCTAAAGTCCATCCTTCCAAGGGTAGGAAGGGACAGTTACCGACTAGTGATCTGTCCCCTACAGGGATTCTCCTGGCCAGAGCAATGCCAGAGATTACTTCTAAACCTACCAGCCATCCCCTGTTTTGTTTTGCTGTAGCCACCCTGAGTGGGACGGCTATGCCCAGATGTGAGTCCCGAGCCTGCTGGGCCTAGAGACTCAAGCTACTCCTCACTGATAACGTCCAATGAGGTCGAAACATGTCTGGGATTACCTGTGATCTCATAGTGAAGGCATGTGATTTAGCAGTTTGGACTTGCCTGCCCCTTTTGGGGTGGGACGAAGCCTGATTTGCATATGGTCTTTTGTAATGGATTGGCAGGCAAAATAATGATGGTCTGGAGGGTTGCCTAGAGCAATTCCAGAAGTTAGGATTCATTCCAAACCTTCCAACCATTACCTCTTTTGCTTTGCATAAGTCACCCCAAGTTGGATGGGTATGCCCAGATGTGGGTACGAGCCGGCTGGGCCTCCAAACCCAAGCTACGCCTCACTAAGGATGTTCAACAAGGTCAAAACATGTTTGGGGATTCTTGTGTTCTCATGCAGAAGGGATATGACCTAGCAGATTGGACCGGACTGCCCCTTTTTGGGTGGGACCAAACCGGATTTGCATATGGTCTTTTGTAATGGCTTGGCAGGCAAAGGCGATGGTCTTGTGTGTTGCCCAGAGCAATGCCAGAGGTTCGGATTCATTCCAAACCTTCCAGCCATCAGCTCTTTTGTTTTGCATAAGTCACTATATATCACCATCAATGCAGGCCCAGCTGTGGATCTCTTCAAAGCTTAGCTTAAACATTGCATGCTTGCTAAAGTTGGAGCTCCCCAGCCCTATCCCTCATCCTCCCTACCTCACCCCACCCCTCATTCCAGTGACATATAATGATGCCTTTTAGTATATTATATAATAGTCCTTTTTAGTTTTAAGCACTTGCCCTCTTAGGTTAATGTTAAATGTTTTCTTACATACATTTGTTTGTTTTGTTGTTTTGTCCCCGATATATGCCCCACTTTTTTACACCTTCTTAAACTGGCTCATCACTTGTTCTCATCTTTGTGCTTTTGTACAAGCACCCTTTATGGATATGCCTTTGCTATCTGTAAATGTATTATTTAAGTAATTTCTGATCAAAACGGACACAAATACAATCATTATTCATCTTCTATGCAACAAATAAATAGTAACTCTAACAAAATAAAAGAATCCAAATGGCCAAATGAAACAGCAAACTATGATGCAATGCGAGCTAGTTCACTTAAACAGTAATCCATGGCCGCATATAGAAGCATTACACCTGCAGTTATGCACTAGGAGTGTGTGGTAACAATTTGGAAGAATGAGAACTACAACTTTTCATTGGGAGAGAGACTTAGCAGATCTCATTTGAGCTCCTAGCATTCAATCCACAACGTTTTCATTTGCTCACAAATGAAGTTCTGTCAGTAGGAATTTGAAATGAGTACACACAATTAGCAATTAAAAACATTTAAAAAAGGGAACAAAAATGAATAACATGCAACACGCATGCATAGTTTTATTATTAACATTCCGAGGAAGAGATCTGCATGCAATCTATCTGCATGAGATTTGCACTAAATCTAAAAGAGTAGTTAAGGAACAGGATACCCTTACAATGCAGTGAGAACTCAAAAGGGTCGGGTTAACTGAGAGAGAACTTCTCCTTTACCCATTGGGATGGGAACACGGTGATCGAATTGTGTGCGTAAAGCAATTCTGTAAAGTAAGCAACCACACATTCGGACATTTTATTATTGCACGTGTGTCCCAATCTCTGATGTAGATGAGATAGAAAGAAGAGAAGGTGCATATTTTAGTGAAAGCAACTAAGGAGCCAGATTAATGTAATACTTCCCAATTATTGTGCACAATGGAAAGTGATTACAAATGTTGCTCATCTGTCTCATGCCAACTCATAATAAAGTGGAAGAATGTATGTTTAACAACATAAAGTGCCATGTACCCGTTCACTCGAATTGTAACAGGACTAAAGTGCTTTATGTGATTCTATGTCAATGCAATTTATCTAGGTGGCACTTACAACATATACATTTGAAGCCAAAAGAGAGGAACACCCATCGAGGAGTTCAGCAGCATAATCACATAACTGGCAGATCATTTCTTGAATTAATCCCACTTCAGTGATGACCTCAAGTGGCTTGTGCAGCAAACAATTACAGTTTCACAGGGAATGGATAATATAGCCTCAATATTGACAGTCATCACTCTGACAGCTTAATTATACATGTTATGAAATTGACAATGAATATGTGATCACAAGGAATTCACTAACTTGACGTAGTGGGACAGTCACTGTCCACGAGCAAAACCAACAATACCTGGATCTATAATTCCCAAATTCAACACAGCAGGTGGACCCAATTCATGATATAGAAAAATGTACTGGTTTACTTTTTCATGGTGTGTAGATGACATCAAGAGAC
The DNA here is from genome assembly GCF_040938575.1 of Ambystoma mexicanum. NCBI lineage: Eukaryota > Metazoa > Chordata > Amphibia > Caudata > Ambystomatidae > Ambystoma > Ambystoma mexicanum. Next base: position 798,639,439 of record NC_090924.1, on the reverse strand, counting down.
TGGACATGCTGAACCGCGACATGAGCGTATAGACACCAGACTCACACTAGCAACCATAGCTGTTAAACCAAGCATCAACAAGTACACATTCAGCCAAGTTTAACTCACGTTCATGAACTTAAATGGAGTTGTAATTCACTGATAATACCTAAAATATAGTTCTTCTTATAACCTCACCCATTTGATCCTCCTGCTTTTTCCCCCAATATCACTCTCTCCTTAGTGAGTATGCAGGTTTAAAACACTTGTGAAGTTATTTTCCAGGAATTGCCCTAAAGTATACCTTAACATACCTGTTCCCCCTCTCTCCCCGTTCTCCATAACATTATTTGGGTATACAGTCCTGTCCCTATCACCCCTCTTTCCTGACTTAGATCGGTGGTCATCTGGTCAAGGATCCCTTTCTAGACCCATCCTAGAGTAGTGGAAGTAGAGAGCTACTTATCTGAACTTTCATTATCTTTTTGAACTTTGATTCACAACCATTGGTATTGTCCAATGGATGAATGTGATTATTTCAATGCTGAAATGTCGAATCCGATAGTTACAAAATCGACATTTTTTCGACAAGGCAATCATCACAAACATCACCCCCGCTGGCTATCTCCTCTTCCATCAACTACCTAACCCTAATACTTACCTCCGGCGCCCAACTTACCTTATGTCCTTCTCCGCAGCTCTCACCCTGCAACGTGAGTTCGACCTCCCAATTGAGAGGGAACACTCCTGCAGACCCTGAAGTCCCAAAATGTCTATCAAAGGGAGCGGGAGACACCCCCGCAACCCCTACTCCCCTTGATTGACATTATGGTACTTTCGTTATTTTTCAAATGCCAAAATCAGCTTTTTATTCGTGTATTTTTGTTTTTTCTATGGACACCTCGTCCAATCGCATAGTAGACCTATTTGAAAAGTATAATTTTGAAACAGATGCCTTTAGGGCACAAGGCTCCAAGCCATCTTAGGGCTGGACTTACTAAGTGATTTGGAATTGTTTTAGTGTTGCTCTGAAGTGCTCCTACTTTATTTCATGCATCTGACTACTTACCTGTATTACACTGGTTATTGAAACGTATGCTTTTCCAACTTCTCCTAAGGATGAATGTATATATGTTTTTATTGTAAATGTGTGACAATATTTGCCTTGCCGTTTAAATGCTCAGTGTGTATTTTAAAGGCCTAATAAATCATTGTATATGTTTGCACTTACCTATCTAATTGTAATTGCTGGTGTTGCTCTGTGTGAACTCATTGTAGCCCTAGACCACTCTCACAACCACACTTAAGTCTCAGCACTAACGCTCTGCTACCTTCCTTGATTGGGTTTGACTACACTTTAGTGTCTTTCCTGTCCACTATAATAGGTTGGCCTCCCAAATTCCTCCAAGTTGTATTCTGGAAATGCACTGGTAAATATTGTTTTTATTCGTTTGTTTTGTCTAACATTAATTACTTGCTTTTTCAGAGCAAAGTATAATTCTGACCATGTATCATTTGATCAAAAGCATTATAATTAATGAAATAATTTATGACAGTACACTGAGCTCTGTGTGCTGATCAGCTTCTCGTTGTTGTTTGTGCAGAGCAATGAGGCCTGTGCCCAAAGGGGTACCTCATGTTTCTGTATTTCTAAGATGCTGCTATGATGCATTGGCCAGGGCTATGTTATGTAGTTGGCTGTAAACTGCAGTGTTGTGATGTTAATGTCTATTGGGTGGGATGCTCAATTGCCATGTGCATGTGGCTCAGTTTGTTATGTATTATGTTTGAATATAGAATTAGAGCCTGTTTGTGTGGGCAGTAGTCAAAGAACTCTATGGGAAGATTGGTGAGGCAGGAAGACAGTTATGAAACCAAATATTAAATGGTAACATGGTACAGCAAGGCATGCATTAGGTGTAAACTTCGTCTCAACAGGCCTCTTTATGAGTATGGGACAAATGGGCAGTAAAATGGTTTTTATGGATTTACTGTCACTCTACTGCCAGTTCCCTGCACCACATAGTTCGACTTTGGAGGTAAAGTTTAGGTGTTACCCACAGAATATGGTAGGAGGCAACTCCTGCACTTTAGATGCCAAAAATGAAGGATCTAGCCCATTGAAATGACTTCCCACTATAAATCGTTTAAAATTCCCATATGGTCCAATGGATTCCAAAAATGGGATCTAACTCTGTCATTACCCTATGTATACTCTATCAGCTGGCCCACCAGACCGAGTGGCACTACTCTACTGCCAGTTCCCTGCACCACATAGTTCGACTTTGGAGGTAAAGTTTAGGTGTTACCCACAGAATATGGTAGGAGGCAACTCCTGCACTTTAGATGCCACAAATGAAGGATCTAGCCCATTGAAATGACTTCTCACGGTAAATCCTTTAAAATTCCCATATAGTCCAATGGATTCCAAAAATGGGATCTAACTCTGTCATTACCCTATGCATACTCTATCAGCTGGCCCACCAGACCGAGTGGCACTAAAGGTAAGTTTCTGTTAGAAATTCCCAGTAGGTTTACTGGCACCATTGTTAACGGACCAGCACACGTATAATGAGGCCAACTGACACTTAACATTAATTCACATATGTTGGATGTTAAATAATAAGGCTACTTGTTCTCTTTTGAACCCATTTGAATTCATGTTGTTTTCTGCTGTAATGTAGGTATTGTGTACAAGTTATTTTCTTGTATTATTGTATAACATCACTCTCTTACCTAATGTTGGCCTTGCTACATGTGGCTCAGTAAAAAATGTGAGCAGTGGGACTCGTGTTTGTGAGATAGTGTAAAGGTGAGGCGTAGTAACTCTGTCATGTTAGTGAGTGCAGGTTGGAAGCTCTTGTGTGTGGATTGTGCTGTGTTAGCATGGGTAAACATGCTTTGTGATTTGTTAGCAAAAAGGGCAGTCCCAGACTTATGATGATATTTATGGAAGCATATGTGTAGGGTGAGGTGCTGATAGGGAGAGGGTAAGGTATGAATCTCCATAGAGTGTGATAGAACTTTTGGTTCATCTTCTCAGTGGTGGCTGGGGGGGTAAAGGTGGTAGATTTAGTGGTGAGTGAAGTGTAGGTGGTAAGGAGGAGTGGGGTCCTTGTTTGGTGATTTTGTAGGATTTTCCATATTATGTTTACTTTGTTTCAATGCCTTTATGAGTTGATATGTTGATTTTGATGCATTGGGCACCAGTAAGCTTAAAGGGGTTGTTCATTTGTTCATTCAAAAATGTTATTGTTTAAAAATATTGGGCATAATGAAAAATATATATACAAATTATTTGTACAAAAAGTTCCTATGTAAAGTTTTTGCTAAATCAGCTTCAAAGTTTGAGGTCAGATCCCTTCTGCACATAAAACTTAAAATAAAAGGCATTTATCAAAAAGCATTTATAAAGGATTCGCCGCCCGCAGGTGGCAGAGTCTCCATAATTGCTGGTACTTTTGTTTTAAGTTTCCAGGTAAGGCGGCAAACTTAAAATGAAAGTCACAGCAATTATGAAGACTGAACTGCCTGCCGGCAGACTCTTCATAATTGCTGTGGCTTTCATTTTAAGTTTCCGGGTAAACCCTGGAAACTTAAAACAAAAGGCACAGCAATTATAAAGACTCCACCGGGGTGACAGAGGGCCTCATTATGAGTGTGGCGGAAACGTTCCTATGGTCTGAACAGGCGTGCATACCGGCACCCACAAGCAGAACTCATGATTGCACCAGCACTGTTATAAATGGTGCCGGTGCAACCATGTTCCCAAGCCCCATTCTGCCCCGTGGGGCAGAATGGGGATCGGGAGGCCGGCCATAACGGCACCCGCAAATTGGCAATTACCGGGTCCGCCAAACTCGGCATGACCCGGTCATTGGCCATTAGTGGGTGCCGGAAAAAAAACAACTCCGGCGGCAGCATGCCCTTAATAAGGACACGGCTACCGCCAGATTTATAGTGAGGGCCAGAGTCTTCATAATTGCCATTACTTTCCTTTTATGTTTCTGGGGAAGACAGGAAAACATTTAAAATGAAAGTCAAAGCAATTATGAAGACTCTGCTACATGCCACAATTCTATATTAATGCACAGAGACAATCTAAGTTCATTTATATAGGATTGCGGCAGCCACAGTAAATGCAAATAAGGGTGGGGACAGCACTCACCTGGGGCCCAGGAACATGCCTCCAGCTGTAGCCTGCAAGCATTCTCTGCTCTCCGGCAGTAATAATCAAAAAACTCCCAGTAGGGGTTTTTGCTTCATTAGTGCTGTGCGAGCAGAGCTTTACATTAACACAGGAAGCTGCATAAATGTACAAAATGGATGCCTCATAGTGAATACAAATCCTGACTTTGAGGCTGATTTGTCAAGTATTTTACATAGGAACGTTTTGTAAAAATGATCTTTATATATATATTTTTCATTCTGGCCAATCTTTTAAAAAATGAAATGTTTGAGTGATCTACCCCTTTGACAGGTCAAATGAAGCTGATGAGAAATTTCAGAATAGTCTGAGTTACTTCTTGTATATTTATCATGTATTATATAGTTTTAGCTGAATATCCATGTTTTGAGCTGTTTCCTGAATGTTTGGTTTTTCGCTTAAATGCAGAGATGTTTGTGTAGGGAACTCCAAGGTTTAGTAGCCAACAGATTAATTTATGTATTTATTTATTTATGTATTTATTAATTTATTACAGAATTCATATTGCTCCGTTATTCAAGGTGCTGTACATATTCAAAAGGGTACACAAATTAGTAAATGCCAAAACAAACTATTAAAGATTCTTGGCATAGCCACACGTCAAGGAAACACGTTGTGAGGAAATGCAGACAGTGAAGGATAAAGTTTGAAACATGATTTAAAATGTATTAAATTGGAACAAGAAAGTTTATCCAAAGGAAAGGAATTCCAATGTTTATGGGCCAATAGTTGAAAAGAACAAATCTGAGAAGATGCACATGGGGAGGGGGGGTGCAGAAAGATGAAACTGGGATGCAGACTGAAGGGCCCTTTGAGAATGATACAGGAAAACCAAAGAACACAAATAACCAGGAGCTAGAGTTCAGTATGGATATATTTGAATATTTGCATCCAACATAATTGGATTCAGTAGGGAGAAGAATGTTGAAGTCCAAAAAATAACCTAACAGCAGAATTAATATTACGACAAAGAGGAAAAAGACCAAAGGCAGGAAGGCCAAAGTACAGAGAATTACAATAATTAAGATAAAACAGTGGTTTGTAATAGTATTTTAGTAGAGTAGAAACAAAACTTAAAAGGTGACACATTTTCTTAATAGTGAAAAGATCAAATTAACAGAATCGAGCTAAAGTGAATATTGAGCATGCAAAGTAAAAGAGGTATATAAAACAAAGCCCAAATCACAAAAGCATAGCCCAGCATAGGCTTAATGGAGGAAAGAAAATAGAAGGAGACAACATAGTCGAGGGACATGCAGGAAAATAAAGAATGTCTTTTTTTAGGATTACGACATAAGAAATGTGAAGAAAGCCAAGATTTAACAGCCAGGAGATGAACAGAAAGACATTGATAAATAGTGTCTTCAAAAGAAGGACAATTAAGAAAAGAAAATGTGTCATTCATGGTAAAGTGCACATTGAAGCCGTAATGAGAAATCAAAGAAGCCTTCAGGGATGTGTAAAGAGTGAAAACAAGAGGGCCAAGAATAAGAATTCTGTGGATCCCCAAAAGCGAGAGTAAAAGAATATGATGAAGAACCCTATCATGACACAACTAAAGAATGATGAGAGAAATAAGAAGAAAACCAGTGGAGATATGCCTCAGAAATACACGTTGATGATAGAACAGAAAGCAAAATTGGAGTTATCACCACGTCAGAAACTGCACTAAGATCTAACAAAACCAAAATAGGATACAGTTTCAAATGGTGAGCATTAAGAATAGAATTTGAAATAGAAAGTAGAGCAGGTTCTGTACAATAGGTATTGCAAAAACTAGATTAATTAGACAGAAGTAAATGATGCATATTCAAGTAGGAAGTAAGGTGAGAGTGAAGAATGCATTCAAGAAGCTTAGATTAAATAAGACAAATGACAAAAGATAAATAGGATGAAAATTAGCAAGTTCACTAGTATTCAAAGAAGGTTTCTAAAAGAATGGGATCAAAGTGGCTATTTTAAAAGAACCAGGAAAAGTCCTAGATGATTAAGAAAGATCTAAAAGTATATTTGAAACTGAAGTGTATAAATGTAAAACATGTTTAATTAAGGTTGTTAGAATTGGGTCTGAAGGAGTAGCAGTAGGATAAAAGGATATATGTAATTACACTTTCAGAAATTGAAACAAAAGAGGACAATGAATTATCACAAGCAGTAGATATAGGGACATCCCAGGTATTGTAGGCAACAGATGAATTAGCATAGTATCTGGAACCTCTGATAGCTTTCACTTTAGACAAAATAAATGTAGCAACATCATCAGAGTTAAAGATAGAATTGGATAAAGGGTTAAGAGGAGGTGGGGGCAAGAGTTCATTGAGAGTGGAAAATAAAAACACATGGGAAGAAGACTGTGACTGAATAATAGACTGAAAGTAATTAGCTTCAGCTTGAGTAAGAGAAAAAAGAATGATGATGAGAAGAATAGACTTAAATTAGCCACAGTCCGGTATTGTAGCCATTTCCGTTTCGACCTATGAAGAAGGGTCCTGAGATGTTTGAAATAATTGGACAGCAATGGGCGTGGTTATCTGCACTTCGGAGTAAAAGCAGATAAAGGGCATAGAGAATTTAAGAAATGACAGAATAGCAGAGTGAACGTCATTAACGTCTGAATAAGTGCGCGAACAGCAGAATAGTCAAAAGGAGAAAGTTTAGAAGAAATGGGGTTAATAAGAGAAAAATGACCAAGATTAGGAAAGTCAAGGGTGCATATATAGGGCAGTAAAGAGATTCATCTTAAGGAATATAAATAACAATTCGAAAGACAATCAACTTTGCTCTTCCTTTTCAAGTCAGGGAGGAGGCCTAGAGAAGTGTTACTTAATCTGAAAGTACCAGTCAGTGTATGCCTTTGAAACATCCTTGTGTGGCAAGCTGGGACATTTCCATGGCATGCACGGTTGTCAAAGCAGAAGGTTTTGAAGTGTAAACTTCTTTTTACAGGGATCAAATGCATCATGCAAAGTGCAGGGGTTATGTGTTTGAACCTCATTATCCTAAGGAGTAGTCTTGCTTCCCTGTTTTGTGAGCTTTGCAAATTAAGTAATCTTGAATCTGTGGTTATTGATCACTTTATTTCAAACTCTGCATTGTCCTTCCTATTTACATGCCATTTTTACTTGGATTTTTGTTTCTAGTTATGGTATGAATACTTTTTTAAATATTCTGTCTAAAATAATTGAAACAATGCAATTGTGTATTGTTAGACCATTGCAATACTCCCACTATATAAATATTAAGCGACAATTCATCCCTACACATTGTGCAAACAAGTTAGAAAGTTAGAATTTGTTATAATGTCCTATATGATCTTCCTTTTAATGCTCCATTGTAAATACACTATCTGTCATTGAAAGGTGTCATATTGGGCACCACATAAAGCATGATTTACTTTGATGTGAGAACATTTGTCAATGTGAAAAACCTACAAAACATTTCTTCCTTTCGTCACCATCATCAATAGGCCTACAGCCAAATTAAAATCACCTCTCCACTCTCACAAAAGTGTGCCGCTAGACACAAATTTAACTGCTCAAGAGAAAACTTTTATCCGTACACAAAATGTTGCATTTTGGACTGTCCTGCAGGAAAGTCAGCCAGTCACATTCCCAAGATGGTGCCAGGCCCACTATGGAATATCGTGATAAACTCTAAATGTTTATTCTTGTACACACTTCAGGAGCATGTCATTAGTAGTGTATGGAGCTTGGTTTTGAACCCCTACACACCTTTTATAATGTAAACTTGTATAGACTGAATGACCATTCGCTTTTTGAGACTGTTGTTCCAATGGGGACTACAATGTAAAACAAAACAATGCCTTATGGAAAAGGGTGCTACCATTTGCAGAGAAGGTGATCTAACATTATCTCCAACAGAATTTCTAAAAGTCATCATAGGATTTATTTATAAATACACATCTCATATAGGATTAAAGCCCACACTTGCCAAATCTTTTCTAGTATTTTAAACAGACTGGCCAGATACAAAATAAAACAAATCTATATTTACAATAAGGAGTCAATTAGAGGGAGGGACTCGATTGGACGAGCACACGCGAGTGTCAAGGAGCTGTAATTTAGGTGGACCAACACAGGAAAAGGAAGGAAATCCAAGAAATAAAATAAAAACATTGGCCATCTACGGAGTGCAAATTGGGGGCTCTTATAAAGTTTCTCTCCAGCTGTCACAGCATTTGGTGCCCTTGGCTACCAACAACATCTGCTACCAAATCCCCAGTCTATTGATTTTTGTTTTTATTAATCGGCATGACCAAAACCACATAACAAACATGTGGTTTTTCTTTTGTCTTATTTTCAACTAATGGCCAAATTACTGTGGATGGTGGAACCCAGGGGAAGCAAATAGCCACATGGACTCCATAGCTGAGGGGATGTGCCCAGCTTTCTGATAGCTGGAGGCATTTCATCAATAGGTCAAAGTTTTGAAGTTCAGACCCGGGTTAGGAACCCTTTATTTTTCAGTCATGCAGTTTGTGTAAATTGTAGGCCAATACAGTATGACAGTACAGTAACTATAATATAAATAGTCAAACATCCTATTTGAAAAATAATAGTTTTCAACTCATCATCATAATCACATTATTATTATTATTATTATTATTATTATTATTATTATTATTAGTAGTAGTAATGATAGTAGTAGTAGTTGTAGAGTACAGACACACGGGGCGATGGATGGCTAGGAAACACCCTAACAGGGCATCTTAAACAGACATAAAGATGGATTGTTTTGAAATGTTATCAAGGACATCCAACCTTCATGATATTTAAGAAGTGGAATTGACATACATCAGCTCTATAGATTTTTGGAACATCGGTGTAAGAGACATTGGGCTTCATTACGACTTTTGCGGAATGGGTTAACGGGCTCTGCTAATGGAGGCAGACCCGTTAAACCCATTCCGGTCCAGGGAGCTAACAACGGCCGGTCGTAATCGGCCCATTGTTAGCTCCCGCTCCCATTCCCATTGAGCCCTATGAGGGCACAAATGGGACTGGGGAAGGTCCGGGCCTGGGTTCCCAGTAGGAGGAATTACCAGGCCCTCCGAACTCGGAATGGCCCAGTAATTCCCCATTCAGGGAACCCGGACCCGATTTTGGAGGCAGCCATGGCGCTAATAGCGCCATGGCTACCTCCAAAGTTCGAATGAGGCTCATTGACAGTAGCGTTGGCAAGTATGAGGACCTGAATATGGGAGATATGGGATTTTGGGATGTTATGCGTGATAACTACAGTAATTTCGAGCCCCTTGTTTGCCTTGATAAAGACCAATTGGGTCGCAGCACGTGTCAGCGGGTGCTATTAGAAAAATTGAGAATAAGACCTGTCTGATGAAATTCTTTGATTTGGGTTCCTTCTCTGTTTGAGGATTTATATGATTTAATCTCTCTTTGGAAAAGCACCATTTTTCTGGTCTAAACCTTCTTAACTGTGAATGTGTCATCAGGTAGGGGCTTAGCCTGATTAGACCAGGCACTGCAGATACCCATAATTTGATACCATTTCACCATTTACTGGTACCTACAAGCACCGCATTGCCTGGCTTAACCCCACAACATGTATTATTTTTATTATTATTATTAATAATAATACGATTTTACTTTACTTATAGGCCATTATTGGTCATGTATGCTCACATTGAAAGCTTATTGCTTCAGTGATCAATGTGACCTGCCGCAAGGATAGCTTTAGATACTCCTGCTATGGTTTAGAGTCCTAGGAGACAAAGTTGTGATGAGATGGCCATTTTGGTCAATAAAAAGGTTCAGTGTGTACAAAGATCAATTTCAAGTAGAGTAGCTAAGACCACAGATCATGATAGATGTTTTCCTGTCAAAAATAGCTCATTCACTTCACACAAATACATTATCCAATGCCACAAGCATTTAGGTTGGAACATTGTTGTATATAAAGGGCAAAGAAACTACACATGCATTGCAGCTACCTGTGAACCAATAAACAAGAAGAAAATAGGGATCCAGCCTAACCCCATGTTGCCTTTGGTATCTAAATGGTGGCGTCATTTTCAGCATGGACATGGCATGCGATTCTATATGAGTGGCAGGATTCAAACGATGAACATAAACATGATCATTGAATATATCAATCAATTAGTAGCCCTTTTCAGAATACCATAGGTTTTCACTGTCTCTATATCAGGATGGTCTCCTTTCTGCTGCATACCAAATAGTACTTTTCATATTCTGGCTTGTAGTCCTGCGTGTTCTTACAAATACGGAACTACAACTCCCAGTATGCAATCTGAAAGTAAATTAGACATCAGGACTGAATGGAGATACGACCCATTAATGGTCCACTTGACAGCTAAGGATACTAGTGAAAATGTTATACTTTGCAGCATGATCACATCAGTTATAATGGAAAGTAACATTATGCACACGTGTCCTTTTAAACAAAACAGCATGTTGTTTTGTGATTGTTGGGAGTCTGCCTATCTGAATGGAAAGGGTGTGCAGGTTGGTGGCTTCTGTTTGCCAGTAAGTGTTCCGTCTTTACAGACTCTGCACCTCTCTATTTCAACGCTTACATCTCGATTTCAAATATAGTCTATCATTGAACAGTGCCTTTAATCAGTCATGTTATTTTAATGTTTTGTACAATTATGCAACATGTGTTTTGCAAGAATGTGCACGTATCTGTCATGGGGAGTGGAGCCTATGTGTTGAAGATGACATATGTATTGATGTATTGATATCTTATTGATATCTTATTAATTCCCACTCGATACACATATCTGCAGTATGTTTCTAAAATGGCGATTTAATGAGCCTACTTCTAGTTTACTCAGTAAAGTCAATATTTAAAAAAAGGCAGAAGCAATGAAAAAGGAGTAGGGTTTCCAAAGTGCAGTAATTACAACATGTAGGGGAGGTATTACAGAAACATTGCACCAGTTCAGTTGAAATTAGCACAAAACATAACGTTTCAATGCATTTTTGCATCAAGGCAATGTTTGCCCTAATTGCATTCATTTTCCATGGTGCAAAAATGCATTCAGTGAATATGGGGCTGATTTACAACGCGTTTTTCAATGGGATTGCGCTGTTGTAAAACACTTTTGTAAATCAGGCCATATATGTTTTTTGTGCTGCGGAAACTTTGCGCTACTGCTAACTGCACTTGCACTGGTGCAAAGTTTCTGTAATAACACCCATGTATAATGTGACCGGGTGCATAATGTAATGATTACATTGTATTCTGCATGTGTGTGCCTGATGGTCCACAATCTGCATGACGCATAGTGAAAGGAAGTTTTGGCGACAGTATGATGGACAATAATCACGAGGATCATGCTGTCAGTAACACAGGGAAATGAAAAGGAGACTACAGCAAACATGTTATGCTATCAAAGGATGCAGTGAACGCAGGTATTCGTGTTCATGCCATATACCGACATATAGTGAATGTTCAACAACAGAACAATAAATGCAAACTATTCCTTGAACAAAATTCCCAAAACGTTGTTGTCTATATATTTATGCTTCCGATGTTAATAATGGGTTCTCTCATTTCATGGGGCTGTCATAGTCGGTTGTCTGTTAGATATTTTTTTTCATTGCATAATGCATCTACATTACTGATACAGGAAGTTGAAAAATGCCTGTGTCCCCTCGGTTGAATGTCTTGCATATGTTCTGTTTGTTTGAGGAAGTGGCATTCTTAGATGCTGAGATTGGGTCATGAATAAATAATGTTAAGGCAATTGAGTTCGTTTTTAGCACACTGAATGTTGTGTAAGGCTGCTTCAGAATGCCTCTGAGATACGTAGTAAGTAAATACATTGTCTGTGAGTATAGCACATAATGAGGTTGGAGTATGTCTTTAGTGAGATTTTAGGCAGAAAGCGGACTTGAAGAGACATATTTGCAGAATCCTTCTTCAACCTTTAGCAATTTGAAGAGTGAATAACAAGTGATGGGGCCCTGTGCTGCCAGTCTGCTTCTTACAAAACATGCTTTCTTTATTCTACACATTTTCAAAAGTTGGGCTGAGCTGCAGGTCCTTTAGGAGCCTGAACCTGATAATGCAAGGTTGACGTTCATGATCATGTTTGTAGTCTCCTCGGTGTGTCACACAATTTACTTTCAAGTGGTTACACGCAGCAAGTTAACATGTTTGACAAGATTTACATTTAAACGTTTTTTTAGCAACAGTTTGGACTGTAGCACATGGGCAACACCTAGATTGGGGTCTGCAAATTGTGACCCTTCAGATATTTTAGACGGCCACCAACATGATATCCCATTATTGACTATTCTGGTTGCCTTGAGGGAGTAGTAGTCCAACATACTTAGAAACCAATGGTGCCATCCTCCCTGTCTAGTTGACATGTGATGCAAGCAACTACACTCTGCACTGTTGTACTCAATTGCCTGCTATTCTTACAGTGTCCTGACCATTCTAGAGGAAGTGCCACATTTAGAGCACATCTAGAGTCCAAGCATGAAGGAACAATTAAGTAATATGGCAATATTGTGATCTGACTGGTATTGTTTGGTTATAGTAACCAGTCAGTCAGTCTAGAAGTTGCCAACTGGAGCTGAGCCCTTCTTCAACACTTCAGTGCAGGGGTGAATGTGCATCCAGCTGCCTAGGTCATCTACTCTTCGTCTTCACACTGCACATGTGCATAAACCTGGCTGATACCATACGTTATCAGAGTCGATACTAAGCTGTCCTGCGAATGCTGTATCCAAACAGGTCTGGGTTAAATGCCTTTCTCGTGTTCCTTATTTTTGACATGGTCTTCCATCCTGCTACATCTAAATCATTGGTATTGGGGGTAAACTGTCTCCCTAAGTTAAACCAAATGAAAGGATGAGAACAAAATAGAAAAGCAACAATAAAACCTAACAAATACACATAATAGTTATTTTGCAGCACTCCTGTAGGTCCCTTCTGTTGCTTTGTTATGAGAGAAATGTTAGGTGGCCTGTGCAGGCGAATGGAAATCAAATAAGTTATAGTGAGATCACATATTATTCCCATTATTCCCACAACCTTTATTTTCCTGCAACAGGTCTTTTCCTTTGTCTCTGTGGATGTCTGTCAAGTGAATCCAGGCACAGCGCTCTTCCACCTTCACTGAGTTAGGGGTGCAGTCTTTCACTGTAAAGTGGCTGGTAAACCTGGTGTAACTCCAATTCCTAGTGAAGTTCCTGATGTAAATCTTCTCCCTAGGGTACATTGGTGATGGTTTCACAATGTCCTTTTGTTCCTGTGGAGTTGGGCTCTCTGCAGAGGGGATGTTCAGCCTGTTTTGATGCGGTTTTATCTGGCGTGCAAAAAATCTCAATGAATTGGCCAACTGTTTAAGGTACCCCTAAAATTGGTCTCCCAGGACCTGTGCAGCACTGTGGGTGCCAGAGATTGTATGTGCAGGAGTGGGAGCCATATGCATTCTCCTGCCTGTAACAAACGTGTGAGGTGTTAGCTGGAGGTCAGAGCCAGGCATGTTATGCAATGCAAACAAAGCAGAGGTAGACAGTGAAGCCAGCTCTTGTGAAGTGTGTCTATGAACATTGCAAGTCACTCCTTAAGCAACCCATTTAAGTGTTCCACTTTGCTGATAACTTGAGGATGGTAAGCAGAGCACAGTTTGTGCTTGATGCACAAGGATATAAATTCCTTAAAAACATAGGGCCTCATTACGACCCAGGCGCTAAGTGTTTAACGCCGCGTAAAAGGCGGCATCGCCGTTAAACAATTAGCGCCTAATTACGAGGTCCCTTTGCGGGACCCAACCTTAATGGCTGGTTTTTCCAGCTGTTAAAGTAGGGACCCACAAAGGGACTTTGGTGCTAATAACGGTACCGCAATTTGCGGTACCGTTATTAGCGCCTTCCCCATTCCCATTGAGCCCTATGGGGCAAAAATGGGAATGGGGAAGGGCCATGGCGGCATGGGGAATTACCGCCCCACCAACCTCGGAATGGGGTGGTAAATCCCCATTCTGCCATGGCAGACACCGGCATGGACCAAGGTGCTAATAGCACCTTGGTCCTCCGCCTGGGTTGTAATGAGGCCCATAGAGTGTCAATGGACTGCCCATAGTTACTGTTGAAGGCTTCTCTATTGCAAATGCTGCTGTGGGAAGTGCCCTGCATTACTGGGTCCAGGAGAACACTGCAATGGGCTAGAGGTTTGTGTCTTTGTGGCTTCTGCTGGGAGAGAACAGCTGTGATTAATGAAGCATCAGAATGTGAGAAAAGAAAAAAAACATGTTCTTAGACTCTGGGCTTGCTACAACTGGGACATTACTGAGTGCTTCTTTTAACTCTCTGAATGAATCACTCATTTCCTGTGTTCACTCTATGGGGCCTTTAATTTTCTATGCTTCCTTCATTACTTTTATGAGTCTATGTGGAGCAATGAAATGTATGTGGAGTAATCATATACCCAGGACCTGCAGTAATTACACAGCTCTAGGAACTGCTGCATTTCTATAACTGTGTTTTGCCATGGTTTGCCGTGCACTGCTGATGCCCTTTCTGAGGTAATCCTTCTTCTCTCAACTGACATTATCTTCCATAGATACACCACTTTCTTTTGACAATATTGTCATTTTTCCTTGTCAACTTTTTATCCCTTTTTTGCCAAAAGTGTCAAGTGTTTCACTGAATCTGCCCTCCACTGATCTTCTGTGGAACTACACTCTGGGAGGTTATAAACATACTGAATCACAGTGCTGAGTCCATCTGTATCACACTGTTTAAAACACTTGTGGACTCACAATATCCTTGTAGTTAACGAGTGTGCTGGAACCTCGTTCCCACGTATGTAAACACAGTGAGGTACAGGGTCCAAGGGGATTGAAAATAAGGGTAAATAGTCATGTTGTATGGGGATTCTGATGTTTGAATGATGCCCTGTTGCCACAGGGTGTGAAGTGTTTCATATACCCCGTTATCTGATTCTCGTGACAATGGGTATTGCTTCATATGAGACAAAAGTGCCCCTTCTTTCAGCTATATGGGGACTGCCCCAGCCCCTTTCAGCAGACCCCCATCATGGGGCCCACTGGTCTTACTTGAAATACCTATTCAAGCGCCTCTTCCAGACAGACCCTCACCAACATCCTCTGTGTTGTTCCTTTGCCGGATCTATGAACCCCCCATGTGATCTCTGTGCTCTGCCCTGTCTCCTCCTCTCCCATTAATGGTGGCACTCAATGGGAAGTCCTCATGACTTCTTTTGACTCCTCCAGAGTCATCCTTAATGTCTACCTAAATGGCACTGTCATGGTCCAAGGCCCTCAGGCCAATCTCCTCCTCTTCGATAGGCGGTTCCCTCACCTCATCAACTTCCTTTCAGCTCCAGCTGTCCCCTCCTCTTATTCCTCCGCTACCTTGCCCGCTCTTCCCTCCTCCTCTGCCCCTCTTCAGGCTACCTCCACAGCTCTGCAGGGCATACCTCTTAAAGGTCTTTAAGGCTGGCAACCTTCTTGATCTTGCCATTCTTAATTCTCGCTCTGCTGTCAAACACTCCTCTGACATCTGCCAGCTCCTCGAAGAACTGGAACTTGATGTCCTTGGTCTCACCGAGACATGGTTCATGGTCAGCTCTGTCACAAGCTTTCACACTCTCCTCTGTGATGGCTACAAGATCCACTCTGCACCAGAGCCACGCAGCCTGGAGGGGGTGTAGCCCTGATCTTTCCTGAGTGGATTTCTGCCACTATCATTCCCACTCAGATCTACTCCTCTTTTGAATGCCTTGTCTGCAGGCTCTCTCTCTCTTCTAGCCACTCTCTTACTGTTGCTACTCTCTACCGGCCCCCTGGTCAAATCACCTCTTTTTTCTCTGAATGGGCTGACCTCTCTTCCTCCCTCCTGGCCTCAACCACTCAACTCCTCCTCCTTGTTGACCTCAACATCCACCTCGATTCTCCCTATCCCTCATCTTTGCTCTTTCGTGACCTCTGTGATTCCCTCTCCCTCTTTATCCTCCCCTCTCGCCGTTCGCACTCTGCAGGACACACACTTGATGTCTTGATCTCCTCTGGCCTCCCCCTCTCCATCCATCAGACCACTCCTCTCTCCTGGAGTGACCACTGCCTTCTCGCCTCTCATCTCTCACTCTCCTCCACCCAAGCCAAGTCTACCCCAACACTGCCACCTACCTTCTCGGACATCCGGCCCATGAAGAGTGTGTCAGTTGAGGCTTTCGCTGCCACCTTGTCTCCCCTACTGCATCCTCCTGCTGTCTCGCATCCAGATACAGCCCTGTCCCTTCTTTACTATTCTATTTCTGATACTCTTGATGCTCTTGCCCCTGTCAAGAGGGTCCACTTGAAGTCCAAAGCCAAGTGCAATTCCTGGTATGACTACGACCTAGCCACACTTAAACGTAGGTGTAGGGCAGCTGAGAGGAAATGGAGGGCATCTTGTTCACCCTCTGCCAAACTGGCCTGTCGCCTGCTCCAAAGGCAATACCGACTCTCTGTCCGCACCAAGAAGAGAGTCCACATTCAATCCTGTATCTCTGCAGCATCTAACAACTCGGCCAAACTCTAATATCTGCAAGGAGCTTGCCAACCCTGCTGCAGTCTCTACCCCTCCTCTTGCCTCTCAGGCTCTCTGCAATGCCCTGGCCTCTCACTTTATCTCAAAAACCCAGGACATCCTGTCCACTCTCTCCTCTCCCCCACCTATTCCCTTTCAGTCTGAGCTTGCTGACCCTCTTTCAACCACTCCCTACCCGCCTTCTCATCCTTTCGTCTTTTTCCCGTGATGAGGTTGCTAGACAAGTCCGATCTATAAAGGCCTCATCAAAACAGGTTCATCCCTGTTCCTCTAAAACCATCAAGGACCACATTGACACCCTCGGTCCAGCCCTTGCTGATTTTTGCAACCAATCCTTTGCCTCACTGTCCTTCCCTCTTCTCTGAAGCACTCCCTTGTGCATCCTCTTCTCAAGAAACCTACCGCTGATCCCTCTTGTCTGGCAAACTATCACCCTATTTCCATTGCTCCTTTTCTAGGCAAACTCCCGGAAAAGTTGGCCATCTCTCAGATTAACCTTCATTCCGATTCTGTTGGCTGTCTCCATGACCATCAGTCTGGCTTCTGAGCTGCCAGAAGTACAGAAACTGCTCTCCTGAACATCTGTGAAGATCTGCTCTCCAACCTTGAATCTAACATTCCCTCTGTCCTCATCCTACTCGATCTCTCTTCTGCCTTCGACACGGTCAACCATACCATCCTGCTCAACCGTCTCCGTGATAACCTTGGTATCACTGATCAGGCTCTGGCCTGGCTGACCTCTTTCATCTCTGATTGACCCTCCCAGGTCCAACTTGTGTCCTTCCTATTGTCAGTCCAGAAAAAGTAGACACCCCTCGATCGTAAGGCAATGTGTTTTGTTGGCCGAAGACCAACCGCCTCATGTGTTTAGTATTAGAAATATGTAGCCATAAGCTTGACTGAAGTGCAGCCATTTTTAAGGTGACTGAAATCACCATTTTGTTTTCCTTAATGGTTGACTTTTGCCTTCTGTTAAAACTGCTTTGCTGAAATATTATTCTCCTCCACTAGTGCATAACGCAAGGCTGCGAGAGACATGTTGAAACATAACGCAGTAACCACGACAGTACTGTCCGGTCTTCCTCCATGGAACATGCGGGGGACACCTCCGCAACCCCCTAATTTTTTTTTTTCTTTTTTTCTTTTTTTACATTTTTTTTTTTTTGCCCCTGTCCCCATATATATGGTCACCCAAATAATATCGCCACAACATTTTTGCGGCGATATTATTTACGGCGACCATATATATGGCGATATTATTACCTGATACCACATATCCTTGGAAAGTAAGCAGCAAGGCATTCTAATCAGTACAGCAGGTGTTACCTAGTCTCGGAAACACAGTAGAAATGCTAGAAGTGAACATTAAATGACTTGAATTATCCTCTTATTTGCTCTTCTTTGCAGCCCCCCGTTCCCGAGTCCTGTTGAACTCTGGGGAGCAAGTTGACCGCCAGCACACAAATAGAAACCAGGCAATAGCAAGGCCTGGAATGTGTCTTTCCCCTACGCACAGCTTGCTTGCAGAAACAGAAGCATTGTGTTCTTTAAAACAAAGACTTATGTCTGTAGGCTCACAAAATTGCAAACTGTTGCTAAATGCATGTTTGAAGGTGTCATACTTGTCACCATTGTCAATCATCATGCCCAGTTCAAAGGAAATGTATTAGGGGTGGTATTGAATGTGTCACTACCGATAGTAAGATGCTTGCTTTGTATATATGTAACAGTTGTACGTTTTGCTCTGGCTCTTGCATCCCCCGAGGTTTGAAAACACATATTACGGGACGTAGGACCCAGTTGGCAAACTGAGACTATTTGCTTGGCAATAAACCCTAGATTTTGGGAATATAACCTCGTGTCTGGCGTATCAGTTCGTGTGTGGTGATTGTGCCTTGTTTCCATACACGAGGGCCCCTCAGGGGCCCCTTCAAGATGGTGCTCATACAGGGACCCTCCCCCACTTGTTCCATGGTATACGTTGTAAGATAAGGAAGGTGGAGAGAACGGCGAGGACGGGACGATCGAGCCAGGATCAAGAGGTGTTCGGGGCACCCCTGCGAAAGTGATGAGAGACTCCTTTGTTGATCTGCACACAACTGATCCCTGATCGACGTGTCCAGCCAGAGAACAAGGAGGCGAGGGTCCCGAAATGAGGCAGAGTGAGCCAAGATACGCAGACACAACGTCATTGGTTGCGTCAGTATATGGACAAATTGCATTTTAAGAGATGATTTGACTGATCAGGTGAGTCGTGCCCCAATTCAAAGTAATCCTGATATTGGTTGAGAGTTGATTTTGCAAAATCAAACACCCAGTTTGATTAGCCAAGGGAAAGGTTAAAACATGCCTGGGGTATTGTCCACCCTAGCAGGATTTTTCCGCTGTGGTAGACAATCTTCGGAAACTGGCCAGGTTGTGCCACCCGTGGTTATAAGATGTTTGTGAAATATGGTGTGGGAGTGATAATGTTTTGAGACTTGGCATAGGCAAACCAGAAAACAGGAGGATCTTCAGTGGCCAAATCATGGGAGTTTTGAGATGACGAGAATAGATAATTTGGAGAAGGTGTTGATGAAAAAGAAAGCATGCCCTGCAGCATTTTATATCCTTAGGGACTGGAGAAGGGAAGCTATGCTTCACTGGAGAAGTAGAGAGAAACAAGCGCGCAGGCATACGTCGAAAGCAGAAAGAGTGAAAGAAAAGGACAAGGAGGAGTGGAATGATAGTTTGAGAAAGTCAAATAGACGCGATCAGTTGAGCATAGAAAAGATATACCCACAAGGAGAGTTGCATTCATCAGACAAATTGATAAATAAAATATTAACTGATACAAAGCGAGGCCCAAGGGGAGGGACTAAAAAACAGCGTCTGTAACTATTTCTCAGCCCCCTCTAGTTGCTTAGCCCCTCCCAACTGACCAAATCCCAGCACAGCCACAGACCGCACAGTCAACACCTCCCATTAGCCAGTCAGCGCTGCAACAGTCATTTCCCGTTCCCGTTGTCCCATCTGCACCTCCCTCCCTAGAGATTGTTTCTGTCCCAACTGCCCCTCCTGTGATTGAACTTGAACTCGTTGAAACAGAAGAAGCGGCCGGACAAAGTGGATGTGCTAGAGTGACCCGTAGTGCGATCAGCAAGGAGAAAAAGCGAGAGTTGCAAGAACAGCAAGTTTTCCCGTGATGAGGTTGCTAGACAAGTCCGATCTATAAAGGCCTCATCAAAACAGGTTCATCCCTGTTCCTCTAAAACCATCAAGGACCACATTGACACCCTCGGTCCAGCCCTTGCTGATTTTTGCAACCAATCCTTTGCCTCACTGTCCTTCCCTCTTCTCTGAAGCACTCCCTTGTGCATCCTCTTCTCAAGAAACCTACCGCTGATCCCTCTTGTCTGGCAAACTATCACCCTATTTCCATTGCTCCTTTTCTAGGCAAACTCCCGGAAAAGTTGGCCATCTCTCAGATTAACCTTCATTCCGATTCTGTTGGCTGTCTCCATGACCATCAGTCTGGCTTCTGAGCTGCCAGAAGTACAGAAACTGCTCTCCTGAACATCTGTGAAGATCTGCTCTCCAACCTTGAATCTAACATTCCCTCTGTCCTCATCCTACTCGATCTCTCTTCTGCCTTCGACACGGTCAACCATACCATCCTGCTCAACCGTCTCCGTGATAACCTTGGTATCACTGATCAGGCTCTGGCCTGGCTGACCTCTTTCATCTCTGATTGACCCTCCCAGGTCCAACTTGTGTCCTTCCTATTGTCAGTCCAGAAAAAGTAGACACCCCTCGATCGTAAGGCAATGTGTTTTGTTGGCCGAAGACCAACCGCCTCATGTGTTTAGTATTAGAAATATGTAGCCATAAGCTTGACTGAAGTGCAGCCATTTTTAAGGTGACTGAAATCACCATTTTGTTTTCCTTAATGGTTGACTTTTGCCTTCTGTTAAAACTGCTTTGCTGAAATATTATTCTCCTCCACTAGTGCATAACGCAAGGCTGCGAGAGACATGTTGAAACATAACGCAGTAACCACGACAGTACTGTCCGGTCTTCCTCCATGGAACATGCGGGGGACACCTCCGCAACCCCCTAATTTTTTTTTTTCTTTTTTTCTTTTTTTACATTTTTTTTTTTTTGCCCCTGTCCCCATATATATGGTCACCCAAATAATATCGCCACAACATTTTTGCGGCGATATTATTTACGGCGACCATATATATGGCGATATTATTACCTGATACCACATATCCTTGGAAAGTAAGCAGCAAGGCATTCTAATCAGTACAGCAGGTGTTACCTAGTCTCGGAAACACAGTAGAAATGCTAGAAGTGAACATTAAATGACTTGAATTATCCTCTTATTTGCTCTTCTTTGCAGCCCCCCGTTCCCGAGTCCTGTTGAACTCTGGGGAGCAAGTTGACCGCCAGCACACAAATAGAAACCAGGCGATAGCAAGGCCTGGAATGTGTCTTTCCCCTACGCACAGCTTGCTTGCAGAAACAGAAGCATTGTGTTCTTTAAAACAAAGACTTATGTCTGTAGGCTCACAAAATTGCAAACTGTTGCTAAATGCATGTTTGAAGGTGTCATACTTGTCACCATTGTCAATCATCATGCCCAGTTCAAAGGAAATGTATTAGGGGTGGTATTGAATGTGTCACTACCGATAGTAAGATGCTTGCTTTGTATATATGTAACAGTTGTACGTTTTGCTCTGGCTCTTGCATCCCCCGAGGTTTGAAAACACATATTACGGGACGTAGGACCCAGTTGGCAAACTGAGACTATTTGCTTGGCAATAAACCCTAGATTTTGGGAATATAACCTCGTGTCTGGCGTATCAGTTCGTGTGTGGTGATTGTGCCTTGTTTCCATACACGAGGGCCCCTCAGGGGCCCCTTCAAGATGGTGCTCATACAGGGACCCTCCCCCACTTGTTCCATGGTATACGTTGTAAGATAAGGAAGGTGGAGAGAACGGCGAGGACGGGACGATCGAGCCAGGATCAAGAGGTGTTCGGGGCACCCCTGCGAAAGTGATGAGAGACTCCTTTGTTGATCTGCACACAACTGATCCCTGATCGACGTGTCCAGCCAGAGAACAAGGAGGCGAGGGTCCCGAAATGAGGCAGAGTGAGCCAAGATACGCAGACACAACGTCATTGGTTGCGTCAGTATATGGACAAATTGCATTTTAAGAGATGATTTGACTGATCAGGTGAGTCGTGCCCCAATTCAAAGTAATCCTGATATTGGTTGAGAGTTGATTTTGCAAAATCAAACACCCAGTTTGATTAGCCAAGGGAAAGGTTAAAACATGCCTGGGGTATTGTCCACCCTAGCAGGATTTTTCCGCTGTGGTAGACAATCTTCGGAAACTGGCCAGGTTGTGCCACCCGTGGTTATAAGATGTTTGTGAAATATGGTGTGGGAGTGATAATGTTTTGAGACTTGGCATAGGCAAACCAGAAAACAGGAGGATCTTCAGTGGCCAAATCATGGGAGTTTTGAGATGACGAGAATAGATAATTTGGAGAAGGTGTTGATGAAAAAGAAAGCATGCCCTGCAGCATTTTATATCCTTAGGGACTGGAGAAGGGAAGCTATGCTTCACTGGAGAAGTAGAGAGAAACAAGCGCGCAGGCATACGTCGAAAGCAGAAAGAGTGAAAGAAAAGGACAAGGAGGAGTGGAATGATAGTTTGAGAAAGTCAAATAGACGCGATCAGTTGAGCATAGAAAAGATATACCCACAAGGAGAGTTGCATTCATCAGACAAATTGATAAATAAAATATTAACTGATACAAAGCGAGGCCCAAGGGGAGGGACTAAAAAACAGCGTCTGTAACTATTTCTCAGCCCCCTCTAGTTGCTTAGCCCCTCCCAACTGACCAAATCCCAGCACAGCCACAGACCGCACAGTCAACACCTCCCATTAGCCAGTCAGCGCTGCAACAGTCATTTCCCGTTCCCGTTGTCCCATCTGCACCTCCCTCCCTAGAGATTGTTTCTGTCCCAACTGCCCCTCCTGTGATTGAACTTGAACTCGTTGAAACAGAAGAAGCGGCCGGACAAAGTGGATGTGCTAGAGTGACCCGTAGTGCGATCAGCAAGGAGAAAAAGCGAGAGTTGCAAGAACAGGCCGAAATGTATATAAACGGGAATGATGCAACATCAGCGCTAGCTTCGATGTATGACTTCAGAAGGAGCAATGAAAGACAGGTAGTGTTGGAATGCAATGGGGAATATTTAGTGGCGAGATGGAAACAGTTAATTGGAAAGCTACCGCCGCAACGATTGTTGGATTTGAATGCATTAGCACGTTGTAGAGGGAGAGATGAAGAAATAAGGGAACATGTAGACCAACTTTTTGAACTTAAGAATGAACTTGATGATGAATATGCTGAAATGTTTGCCACAACAGGGTATAGGAGTCAAGATATTAGGAGAGATAGGACGGAAGCGGTGGAGCCCTATATACAGCGGGGATATTTGCCGTCGTCAAGATAGACAGGCGACAGACTAAAAGTATGTTTACGAGAGGCGTTGAAATGGATTTCAGATCCTAGTATCCCCACAATGGAAATACATGAAATGTTTGATGAATACCCCTTGTCAATGAGGATAGAAGCACTACGAACAATGGTTGAGGTGCTACTCCAGCAAGTGGTGGGACACAATAGAGGGAGAGGAAATGCACAAGGCAGAAGAAATTTGAACATGCATGTAGGGCCTCTGGGTTTGAATCAGTGTGTGTATTGCAGAGAGGAAGGTCACTGGCGAGCACAATGTCCACATCTGCAAAATAGAAATGGGTATGGCCAGAGAAGACAGCATAGGGGGCATTCAGGAACTAATGGGCAAAATAGAAATAGCATGCAACAGCACCAGAATGGTGAAGGGAATGGTACTCAAAATCAGAACCAAGCTCAGAATCAAACTTCTTCTCTGAATCAGAGCCATCAAAACACGTAAAATGGAAATAGAGGGAGGGGCGGGAACATTTTTTACACCCAATCAAACATGTATTATAATAGCAGCGATTACACATCGGATGATGTGGTGTTTCCCCAATAGGACAGCCCAAGACAGGGCTCGGAACCAGTGTCTATTCCCTTGAATCAGAAAGGACCCTACTTAGAAATGAAAGTCAGGAATGGAGAGCATAGCTTTCTCGTAGATATGGGGGCACAAAAGTGCTCAATAGATCATCACTTGGTTCCAGAAATACCACTGTCAGGGCAAAGAAATATTTCAGTAGGGTTCGCAGGCACCCCAGTGATAAATCCTATGTCCCAAACAGTAGCAGTGACAATAGGCCCATTCACTGAATATTGTCAATTTCTCTTAACAGAGAATTGTGGGGAGAATCTTTTGGGGTTAAATCTATTGAAAATACTTAGTGCAGTTATCCACTGTATGCCAGATGGAGTATTTTTGACCATTTCTCCACAAAATGTACCGGTATCTGAATTTGTGTCCAAACCTTTGCCAGGCGAATTGAGTGAAGTATCAACTTGTGTATGGGCGATGAATGACAATGATGTGGGATGCTTGAAGATAGAGCCAGTGAAAATTGCCCTGAAAGAAGGAATAACATTACCACGTATTCCACAGTATAAAATCTCCGCAGAAGGAGAGAAAGGATTGAAAAGTATTGTTTCTGATTTGCTAAAATTGGGAGTGATTGAGGAGATTACAGGCAGTACTTGTAACAGTCCCATTTTTCCGGTATATAAGAAAGGAGGTAATGAGGTACCATATTGTTTCATAATTGATCTGCGTGCATTAAACAAGGTAGTGAATCCTCAATTCCCATTGGTTATATGAGAGCCTCATAATTCAAACAGTGCACCCATTTCAAGCAATAATACGCCTTCAACCAAAAACTGCAAAATTACCTCCCTCTAAATTAGTGAAAGGTATTCGTGGAAAAGTAGTGTATTTACCATTAGATCTAAAAGAAAATGTGCACACTCTAGGAGTGCAACGTCCAATGCAGCAATCTTTAATTATCTTAGTAAATGGAGTACCTACAAAAGACAAAAGAATTTGGCAATAGCTGGTAGATTTACATAAAGTTAGAGAAGCCTTGCAATATCTTAAAGAGAATAATGAATATTACAAAGAAATTAATATTGAAGAAAACTTGAAGGATACAACTAAAATAATTCAAGAGACACAAGAAACTGGTGAATTTGTGCTCCTAGATCCTGCTACAATATCAAATACTTTAGACCATTATACAATTCATCCATTGCACTCTAATGACACCATAGAAGATTCACTGGAAACGTACCAAATGCGTCAAACAAAAGGATCACCAATCAGCAGATGGGAAAAAAGTATAGAAGCATGTGCTTTTCCTCTACTCTTTCCTACTGGCAACTGGAGGAAGGTACGATGATAGACCTTTTCAAATATCAGCATCAGAATACCGCTCATTACGGATGTATTTTGAAGATCCCAGATTTAGACAAAACCTACTCTTTGAAAGTGAACTAGCAACTTTATGTTACAGAGTTGCACACATATTAAAATCAGGATCACACTTTCAAAATATGACAGCTACACAATTATTACAAAAAGTTCAACAAAAAGATGAGGTATTACAATCAAATATTACAAATCTATTAGAAAATATGCGTGGTACTAAAGAGTACTGGTTTCGACGTCATGGAGATGTACGTTGTATGATCAGAAACCTTGGCCCACCCACATAGTTTGTTACATTAAATTGTGCAGAATATGCATGGGAAGATTTACATGATTTCCTACGCATATCAAACAAAAACAAAACAAACATAGATATACTAAAACCTGGAGAACTTTGTTCTCTGGATCCTGTTAATGTTTCAAGATATTTTCACCATCGCTTCATTGCTATGCTACATTTTATTTGTCATAAAATTGTTCCTCCCCTTGGAGAAGTGCAACACTTCTTTTGGAGAAAAGAATACCAACCCAGAGGGGCACCACATATCCACATGCTTTTATGGATTAAAGATGCTCCTAAATTTGGTCAAGACAGTGATGCCACTGTTTTACAGTTTATTGAAAAATATGTCACTTGTGAAATTCCATCAGAATCCACAAATAGATAGTGATCTTCATGCACAAATTTTACAATTTCAAAGACACAAATGTGGTAAATAGTGTTGTCGCAAATACAAAAACAATGGGAAATACTACACCAAATACTGATTTGGTTTCTCTAGACCAGTTACAAATACAGGTCAAGTGAACAACATCGTGTCTTCAGTTAGACATAGGGCCTCATCATGACTCTGGTGGTAACCCTTAAATCCAGCGGTAGAGCTATTACCGCCGGATTTAAGGGTCTGCCAAATCAGGACTTTGGCAGATTTCGCCTCAGCTCTGAGCTGGGAGGAAATCCGCTGAAAATGTGCGCTATTACCGCCGGCGGGAAATCCACCGGCGGTAAGAGCGCATTCCTGAATGTGCTCAATGGGGAATGGGGATTTACTTTAACGGCGAACTCGTGATCTGGCGCTATTAGTGCCGGGGAGTTCGGCGGTAGGGCTAACACCACCGTTACCGCCCAAGTCGTGATGAGGCCCATAGTGTTAAAGGTAAGTCACCTAAAAATACATATTGCATAAAAAGAAAAGAAGAAGAAAAATATATCAATGATTACATTGCAATCATTGCCCACTTATGGAATGCAAACATAGACGTGCAGTACATTGCAGACAATTCTACTGCAGTTGCACAATATGTCACAGCATACTTAACCAAATCAGAAAAGACAGAGCTCCAAGACCTCTGGAATGACCTGTCATCAGATAAAACAGTGTCTTTTTAACAGTGAAATTATACAGCTTGGGCATAAAAATGCTGTCCCATAGAGAATGTGGATCCTATGAAGCAGCTGATCGATTAACTGGTACTGCATTGTATGGTAAATCTGCAAATATAGTATGGCTAAGTCTTGGTCCAGCTAAATCTAGAAAAAGAGTTCTAAAATCATACAAAGATATAGAAACAATAGCCAAACAAGATCCCACAGCCAAGACATTTTAAAAAACAATTTATTGGACACATACTACCCAAACAGGAGTACCACTTTGGAAACCATGAGCCTATACCACATAACCCAAAACCACACATACAAAAATAATATAAAACCTGATGAACAAAACCGTAAATACAAAGTGACAAACTGTGAAGGCAGCTTAGTAAAACTCACCAAACCAAATTTAATTAATCATATCAAATTGTCATTACAGACTCCTCAACATAAAGAAGTATATTACATGTCCCTTCCACAACTCTTTAAACCATGGAGAAAAGAAGAAGAAATACTAGATAACTATGACTCATATGAAGACGCTTTCAAAGCAAATGAAAGCAGTATAACTGATGTAAACTTTGCACAGTACAAAACAATGTTGTACAATGAACAGCAATACGAAGAAGAACTCCAGGCCCAACTAGATAAGGACACTCCTGACAGTAGTCAACCTTCTATCACAGGAAGCCAAGAACCTCTGGGAGACCCACTAATAACAAATGAGGCAGAAATAGCTATGATAGAAGTAGAAAACACCAACAGGGTAATTCATAGAATCCAGCGCACAAGTAGCGCACGCGGCTGGCGCACAGCGTGCGCCTGCGATAGTCTGCGCCAGGCACGTGCGCTAAAACTGATTTCCGCGCACAGCGTATTCATGGATTTCATGCTCCCAAACCAGCCGTGGCGCAGAGAATCGCAGCGAGCCTGCAGCAGCGCCAGTAACGCCCCCAAGAACGCCCTCGCGCAAGGAAAAGCCATCAAAATCGCCAAATCATCGCTAAGGGCTGCGCTAACCCTGGACCACTTCACAGGGCAGGCAAACAAGGAAAGCAAAGCGGGCAATCTTCAAATCAGGAGTACGCGGGAAGTTCTACACGCGACTAGGCAGGGAACCTGAATTACAGGGGTACGCGGGAATTATCACACGCGAACAGCCAGGGAACGCGTATTACAGGGGTACGCGTGAAGTAGAACACGCGATAGGCCAGGGAACGTGTATTACAGGGGTACGCGTGAAGTAGAACACGCGATAGGGCAGGGAACGTGTATTACAGGGGTACGCGGGAATTATCACACGCGAACAGCCAGGGTGCGTGTATTACAGGGGTAGCGGGAAGTTCAACACGCGATTGGCCAGGGTACGTGTATTACAGGGGTACGCGTGAAGTAGAACACGCGATAGGCCAGGGAACGTGTATTACAGGGGTACGCGGGAATTATCACACGCGAACAGCCAGGGTGCGTGTATTACAGGGGTAGCGGGAAGTTCAACACGCGATTGGCCAGGGAACGTGTATTACAGGGGTACGCGTGAAGTAGAACACGCGATAGGCCAGGGAACGTGTATCACAGGGGTACGCGGGAATTATCACACGCGAACAGCCAGGGTGTGTGTATTACAGGGGTAGCGGGAAGTTCAACACGCGATTGGCCAGGGTACGTGTATTACAGGGGTGCGTGGGAATTATCACACGCGAATAGGCTGGGTGGGCCCTCACAGGTGTACCCTGTACACCCTCCACGGCCCCTGCAGGCAGCCCACAAAACAGGGGACTACCCTGCACACCTGATCATGTCCCCCTGCACCCCCATCCACCAGGGGCACCCTCCACCAGGCCCCCACCCATGTCTCCCACCACCCCCACCCCCCAGCAGTGCAGGGGCACCTGCCAGCAGGCCCCCACCCATGTCTCCCACCACTCCCACCCCCCATCCACCAGGGGCACCCTCCACCAGGCCCCCACCCATGTCTCCCACCACCCCCACCCACCAGCACTGTGGGGCACGTGGCCAGCAGGCAGTCAGGCAGCAGCAGATGGCAGGTGGGAGCGTGCTCAGGGCTCTGGGGGACTGTAATTTGGCCTCCTGGCCAGGAGCGTGGTCTTTCGTGTTTGAACGCGTGGACAGCCTGATAGGGAGTGATTTTGCACGTGAAAACCCCACACTCAGCGAATCGCGCGAAAACCCGTCACCAGCATATGTGCGTCTATAGTTACCTGCACGTGCAGTGTCAAAGCGTGTGATTGGTGAAAATGGATCTACACGCAGGAGTGACAAAGCGTGTGATTGGTGAAAATGGATCTACACGCAGGAGTGACAAAGCGTGTGATTGGTGAAAAGTGAGCTACACGCAGGAGTGTCAAAGCGTGTGATTGGTGAAAAAGGATCCACACGCAGAAGTGACAAAGCGTGTGATTGGTGAACATGGGCCAAGCACGTACACGCCGTAAGTGACGCTGTACGTGTGGGCCTGTATATAAGGTAGTGTAGAACACCATTTCCTTGTACGTGCTTTTCGTGGAGAGCGAATGGGTGAATTCTGTACTTCTTGTCGTTTCACACGCGATTTACTTCACGGCGTTTCCAGTTCGTACTCCCTGTTACCTCTGACAGCTTTTTCTCTTTTTCCTCTTGTACTGGTTTACCTGGGCCTGTTCCCTCAAACAGTGTCCCCTTCTACTGTTGTCCTGTCTCCTCAGACAGCGTACACATCTTCTTTTGGCGGGGGTGTTGCCAACCAAACGCGCTCATTTTTCACGCTCTTTTACCTGGCAGACGGTGAGTCACGCACGTATCTAACTTCTGTGCTTGCCCCGTGTGTAGCCTACCCCTTCAGAGGTCATTCTAGGCTGCGTGTGACACGCATACTTTCATTGTGTTACTGGATGCCACAGCGTAGTGCAGGGTTTTCCATCAGCACACGTGGTCTAGGAGGGGTATTGTGCACGTTCCTTAACTTTTCTGGGGTGCCTGTGCGTTGCGTGACCCGTCATCTTTCCCCAGGGGTGTCATATAGCCTTGCCACTGCACTAGGGTACGAATACCATCTGGTACCCAACCCCTTTGACACCCAATTGCCCAGGACAATTGTGCACACCGACTCCCATACGCACAATAACATCAGTGCCATGGTTGGGAGGCGTGCAAGCTGTAAGGGTGGCAAAGGTGGCCGAGCCACACGTGGTGGCCGTGGAGGATCCACTAGGGGACGTGGTTGTGACTTGCAGGGTGCCCCTGTCCCCCCCAGTCTGGAGGACCAGTCAGGGACACCCATGCCCCCCCCCCCCAGTTGAGGGTCATGTGGCTGATACCAACCCTGATCAGCCCTTGTCGGACCAGCCCATTGTGGCAGCAGACCTGTCCGAGGGTGATCCCATCGCTGACATCCAGGTCAGCAGGTCCACTGCACGTGCACCGGTGCACATTGGTGTCATCAGGGCACGCGCATCTATGCCAGATAGGTCATCTGCTGGCCCCCGTAGCCAGGGTGTGGCTCCATCCACCCCACCTCTCATACACCCTGCCAAGACTGTGTCGGTCCTAGTTCATGCACCTCAGATCAGGCCTGACCCCATCCCACTACCCCCAATGCCTGCACCTACTCCCATGCTGAGTGTGCAATCCCACACACCCAGTACTGAGTCCACCACGGCTCCTGCCCCTAGTGTCCACAGCGGCGTAGGACACTCTGGATCCCCACCCCCTTCCAAGCGCAAGAGGAAGAGTGCACGTCCGGCACAGGCTGATTCCCCAGGCACGGCTGCACAGTCCGGCCCATCAAGGAAGCCAAGCTTCACAGACGCCGAACTGAATGCACTTGTTCAGTATGTGTCAGATCATGATAGGGAAATGGTCATCGTTGCAGGGTCCAAGACCACACATGCCAGACGCCAGGCACACTGGCAGACCATTGCTGACAGAATAAGTGCCCTTGGAGTAGTGAGGCGCACAGCTAGTGATTGCCAGAAGCGCTGGAATGACCTTAAGCGCAGGGCAAAGGATAAGCTGGCCTCAAGTCATGCCGCAACCTTGGTGACTGGAGGTGGGTCCCCAGCACAGGAAATAGAACTCACACCACACGAGTCCGTAGCTGGATCCTACGTCACCGAGGGACAACTCCAAGGTGTGGGAGATCTCCCTGATTACGAGGCATCATCCGGTGAGTGCACATGCATGTGTGTATTATCCATGTGCATGGTGTGTGTGTGAAGCATTCATGTTGGGTGCCTGTCAAGGGGGTGTGTGGCAGAGTTGATAGTGGCACCCATGTGCCTCATCCAGTATGTTCAGTGCAACACCATCTGCCCACAGCACTATCCCAACTGGCAACAGTGCACATATGGCCCTACACCATGGAAGTTGCCCTTGAATTGTCATTTTGTCACTACATTGTTGCTCATACTCCCCTGTCTATTCATCTGATGTCTTACATACCATTCCTATACTTTCCCCCAGCCAATCAAGTTTCATCTTCACATGCCTGACATGCAATGATACCACATGCTAATGCGTCCTCTGTATATAAATGCCAACCAACATGCTGTCATACTGTGGATGTTGCCTTGACATCCACCTCCTACCTGTGTGCTTTGGTACCGTCTGGTTTCGAGCCCCATTCCCTCACACTCCATGCTGCTCTTCATGGTCTATCTTCCCTGACTTCTACAGTTCAGACCATCGTGCCCTACTCACGACACCTGCTTGCTAACAGTCAAATGAGGGCACCCTGCCCTCCAATGCGACCCACCCTATTGCTGACAAGTGCATCTGAGCCTACTCAAAGCCAACTCTCACTGACATCTGCTCATACATGCCTTTGCCTGTCCCATAGACCCTTCACATGGTCCCTGTCCTCTCTCCTTGCTCCTCTTCCACCATCAATGGTGGGACCCGTTGGGGTGTACTCCTGGCCTCCTTCCAATCCTCAGAGGCCACAATTGATGTGCATGGTAATGGGAGCATCTCAGTCCAAGGCCCTTAGGCCAACCTCATTCTCCTCGAGAAATGCTACCCACATCTCATCAACTTCCTTTCCTCTCCTGCTGTCCCCCCTCCTCTCTCCTCATCAATCCTGCACTGTCTCCCTGCACCCTCCCATGATCCTTCTCCGCCTCCCACTCCAACTCCTACACATGCTGCACCTCTGATCTTTCGCACTCCCCGTAAGTCCTCCAAGGCTGTCAACCTCCTCCACAATTACACTCCTTTCACTGCGGCTGCATCAGGCATTCCTCCGATATCTGTCACTTACATGAGGTTATGCACCTTGACATCCTTGGTCTCATGGAAACATGTCTGACGGCCAGCTCTGTCTGCATCCTTCACACACTCCTACCTGATGTTCAGGAGACCCTCTCCTTGGCCCGCCACTACTGTGCAGGGGGGGTGTGCCCTTGGCTTCCCTGAGGGTATTCCTGCCACTGTCACTCCTACTTAGACCTACTCCACTCTGGAATGGCTTGTGTGACGTCTCTCTCTACCACACCTTGACATTCACAAACTGTGCGTACTGTGTCTGGGAAAACTGGTCAAATGTACTACTTCCTTTCTGAGTGTCCTCACCTCTCCTCCTCACTCATGTCCCCAGACACAGAAATCCTCTTCCTTGGTGCTGTACGCATCCACCTGCATGCTTGTTGACCCCCCCACGTGACCTTTCTGTGACCTCAGCAACTCCCTCTCACCCTCTAGACTCCCGTCTGTCCCTACTCATTCTGCAGGGCACACTCTTGATGCTCTGATCTCATCTGACTTTCCCCTCTCCGTCCATCTCTGCACTCCTCTCTCCTGGAGTGATCACATTCTCCTCTCCTCCCAGCTCACCCTCACCACCCCACAGGCAAAGCCACCCTCACCACTGTCACACACCTTCTTGGTATTCCAACCCATGAAGTGTGTGTCAGTCGAGGCTCATGCTGCCAAAATCTCCCCCCCATCCAGCTCCCCCTTAGGCTCACTCCCATCCTGACAGGGCCCACTCCATGCTCCAAAGGCAATAGCGCCTCACCCTTTTCACCAAGATGAGATCCCCAATCCAAGGGCACATATCTGCGGCATGTGACAACTCTGCAGGACACATAGAAATCTGCAAGGACCTTGCCGAGCAAGATGCAGTGTGTACCTCCCCTGTCCCCTCCGAGCCCACAGCACTGCATGATTGTCTCTGTACCCCTATAGGCCACCCCCCCAGCACTTGTCGGCGCCTAACACCATCTGCCCTTGACGTTAAGTCCTACTTACCTTGTACAGCACTTCCAGCCGCCACATCCCCTTGCACTTCATTGTGCCACCCACCCCTGCACTTGCGTGACATGAATGACACCAGCACCAGTAGGATTGTTGACTGGCATCCCCTACTGCCCCACCACCCCTCAGTGCTCCGCTGTACCTTCATACATTTCTGGACCGGTGCTTCACGAATGCTATATGATTCCTTTACAGGTGATGGGGAGGTGGAATCTCATTGTTTACTGCATTTTGTTGATGTAGACAAGGCACTGTGCATCGTGGCCAATTTGGACTAGCAGATCCATGTACAACATGTTAACTTATTGATGTGATGATGCAATGTCAGGACCAGAGTGGTTGAAATCCAAAAAAGTTGCCCTCCTCTCCCTCTTCACTTGGTGGCTATGTCACATGCCATGTGTGTGATGGCATGTGCCTTTGACATGGCAATCACCGGCCAATGTGTGATGGCAGTGCTAGGCAGCATGGTGAGCAGGCGTTGCTCTCCAATCTGTACATTGTATGCCCTGAGCCTCCCCTACAGACCCAGTGATGGTGAATGCATAGGAGGTCTCCCAGTCATGTGGGACATGTGTCGTAGAACTACTGCCTCTGTTGTTCATCAGCCCTTGTTGCATGCCATGGTGCTAATGCCTGTTTCCATTTTTCTCTTTCATGTCTTTGCAGGGGACGAAGCACTTGTTGATGCTGGGGATGTGGTGGTTGAGCCGTCCCAGGAGGGCAACCCGGGCCGACCTTCCACAAGTGAGGGACGTGGTGTGTTTGTGGGTGAAAACCCACAAGTGCTGCAGGTCGTGCTGTCGAGGGGTGTCTCTGGGGGTTCCTCCCCCGAGCAGTATTCAGGTGTAGACTCGGAGGATGACACCTATGTGCAGTCGCAGGTGAGTGTTCTTGGGAGAGAATCTCCTCTGTCCGACCCACCTGCAGCCGGGCCATTGCCCTCAATGGGGATGTCAGTGTCGGCAGCTCAGCCTCCGGTGGTTACGGATGCAGGGCCACACCACACAATCTCTGATCCTGTTCCTGGGGCTGCAGATCAGAGAGGGAATGCAGTCCTGCAGCCTGAGGCCTTGCCGGCACAGCAAGGCGCAGTCCGCCTTGCCCCAGGCAGGTGTGGTGCCCATCAACGTGGTGGCCGTATGCCACCTGGCAATACCGCTTGGGAGCAATCCATCTACGGTATGGCCAACCAACAGGCAGCATCATCCGAGATGATTGCACAGGCCATGGATAGGGTGGCCACTTCCATTGTCCCCCCAGAAAGGCTGATGGAGCGACTGGAGCAGGCTACAGAGTCCATCTGCCAGGCACACAGGGAGGATATGTTGGCGTCCAACAAGGACAGGCGGGCGGCACTGGCGACTCTGCGGGAATCACTTTCCATGGAGTCCCAGCGCCACAGGGAAGGCCTGAGGGAAGAATTCCATCACCTCAGGTCGACCCTGTTAGAGCTTGAGGCTTCATCCCATAGAAGGACAGAGGAGCAGCTGGAGCGTCTGACACGGACGCTCTCGGCCGAGATGCAGGCAACTCGTGCGGAGGTCAGGTCATCCCGGAAGTTACTGCATGGGGACCTCCGCATGATTATAACCCAGAACCAGAACTACCAGACCCGCCTGCTTGCAGCCATGGAGGAGCAAACTCGTGCTTTGCGTGGGCTGCCTCCCATTGTCACACCATCTTCTGAGGCAGCTCCCCCACCTCCTGAGTCAGCTGCAGGGTCTGGCCAGAGCGATAGCGACTCATCTCCCACAACAGAGTAGCCGTGTGGGCCACGAGCCTATGGGGTGTTTTAGTTTCCCATGATCCACACAGGTGGATTGTGGCGTGCATCCTGTCCTCGGACCTCATAGGTGCCCCCCCCCCCCCGCCGGCCCTTTCATGGCCATTTTTTCTCAATTTTCTTTTTTCTTTTCCAAGAGTGTTGCCTTGTGTGGGTACCTGGGCATACACTGTATTGTGGCTGGGCACATGCAGGCTTGTCCTGAGTTTGGTTTCGATGCTTGGGTAGCAGACATCCACACCCCTCCTGCTTCCGTTTCCATGGGCTTGCAAAGGGTGTGCCCAAGTGACAGCAAATTACACAGTGACATTGGACTCCCATGAGCTGTTGGCCAGTCCATAGTCAATACTGTGTAGACATTCATAGTGTACATTGTTGTTGCACCTAACTATGCATGATGGTTTGATATGTGCCTCTACTTACATATGTTGCTCATGTTTTGCAGGTATTTCACACAGTTCTTCACACGGGCATACTCTCTGGAGTCAGACTACATGTCGGTAGATGTGCACTGACACTTTTGCGTGGCGCCATCACTGTACATCTGGACGGTGAGGACATACCAGCAGAATCAGGTAATGAGACTACCATTGATTACATGCATTGTGTCTTGTTTGGGTGGGCTTCAGGGTGGGTTGGTGTGTAATTTGATTGAAATTACTCTTACACAGGTGTGTAGTAGTGGCTCCAGCGCGGTTAGCTGTTCAAGTGCGGCTATGTTCCATTTGGGCCACTGCTATTTGTGACACCGGTGTCATGTTGTGATGGCCAGTTTGTTTGCTCTCACATACCATGACATGGTGTCCTCAGTGGCGGGACTGTGAAGGGAATGGGTGACATGGCAATGTTGTCATGTAGTGAATCGCCTGTGGCAATGCATATTTGATTGATGGAGTTGTGTCTTTTCGTTGTGATGCATTGCTGGTGTATGTGTAGGTAGGGGTGCACACATAGTGACACTTCCATGTTAACAATCTCAGGCTGATGTGTATCTGACAGTTTATTGTCAAGTATTTTTGTGACATTGTCAGGTAGTGTCATCATTGATTGTCAGATGGTATGTGCCAGAGCAGTGTGCACTAGCCAGCACTGTGATTCCTAGGTGAAGAAGTTGGCCACCAGTTGCGTAGGGCTGCCACCCCCCGTGCCCTTTCCCCTCCCATGCGCAGCGGGCGTGCATGTGGTTGTGGATGTGGGGGCACCACCATGTCCACGGGCAGGCCCTGGCGTGTTGCAACGTTGTGCAGGACACATGCTGCCACTATGATCCTGCACACTATTGGGGGAGCATATAACAGCTGCCCGCCAGAACGGTCAAGGGAGCGAAAGCGTGACTTCAGCACTCCGAATGTGCGCTCCACTATGCCCCGTGTTGCAATGTGGGCTGTGTTGTACCTTACCTCGGGTGGCGTGGTGGGGTTCCGGATTGGGGTCATCATGTGGGGGCTGATAGGGTAGGCACTGTCCCCTGCGGAGGTGGTGATGGGTATCATTAGTGGTGTTGTGTCATGACCCAGTATCTGACATGCATGCATGTGCAGTGGCATTCATGCTCACCAAGCAGCCATGTATCTCCATGCTGGCCAGCCTCTAGGTCCCGGCATAGGGTAGACATTCTGTAGATGAAGCTGTCGTGGGTGGACCCGGGATAGTTGGCATATACTGATGTGATTATTCCCTTGGCATTGCATACAACTTGCACGTTGATGGAATGCCAGTGCTTGCGGTTTCTATAGATGTGCTCTGTTGCCCTGGGTGGACGTAGAGCCACATGTGTGCAGTCAATTGCACCAAGCACTTTGGGGAATTGAGCCACACCATAGAATTCCTGGATGCACGTCCGCCTTTCTGCATGAGTCCTGGGGAGATATATGTGCCTGCGGACTGATGGCCGTGCAGTGATGATGTTCAAGACCTGGTGTAGGCAGCGTGACTGCGTGGCCTGTGACACACCACCCACTATGGCACTTGTCCGCTGAAAGGATCCAGTGGCCAAGAAGTGCAGTACATTCAGGACCTTCTGCAGGGGGCTGAGTGCTTGGGAGCACAGGGTGGGTGATGTGAGGTCATCCTCCCACTCACTGACCAGGTCCAGTATGATGTGTGCTGGAAACCTGTACCTCCCATACACCTGGTCATCAGGCATCCCGAATAGGCTGGTTCTGGGTGTGAATATTCTGGCCCTGACTCTCCTCCTCCTCCTCCTTTGGTAGCCCACTGCCACTGCTGCTAGGAACGGTATGTTCATCCTGGCATCTGGCTTGTTTATTGATAAGTGCGCAAATTAATGCCTTGCGCGTGTTCTAGGCGAGCGTGTGACCCTCGCACCCCTGGAATCTAGTTCCCACTCCAATAGCGTGTGGAAATTCCCACGCAGCAGGCATACAGGTGCGCTGACGTACTTGCGTGTGTAAGTGCCCGCGCACCCCTGAAATACACGTACATAGGCCAATGGCGTGCACGCGCACTTTCGGCCAATTACACGCGATGAAATACACGTACATAGGCCAATCGCGTGTACGCGCACTTTTGGCCAATTACACGCGATGTAATACACGTACATAGGCCAATCGCGTGTACGCGCACTTTTGGCCAATTACACGCGATGACACTCTGACGTGCAGTATTTCCACGTGTGCTCCGTCATCACGTGCTGAGTGGGGAACGCCCGTGCGGATCACGTCAGACGCGCTTACGCGGTGAGGGACTCTGGTCCAATAGAATCGCGTATGCGTGCTGACGCACTTACGCGCTAAGGGCCTTTCCTCGGATTTCACGCTGACGTGCAGGAATTTCACGTGCCAAATCACTCCGTATCAAGCTGGCCACCCGAAAACACACGGAACACCACGCTCCTGCCCAGAAGGCCGAGTTACTGCCCCCCCAGTGCCCTGAGCAGCCTCCCACGTGCTATCTGCTGCTGCCTGCCTGCCTGCCTGCCTGCTGCCACCGTGCCCTGCCATTTGGTGCCTGCACATCAGCCATCTGCAGGGGTCCAGTTGCTGTGTCCACCCCTGCTGGAACTGAAGACTCCCAACTGGGATTACATCGCTCCACAGCCCAGCCCCAGGACCCAGTTGCCCACCCACACCTGCCTCTGGGGTTGCCATGTCGGGCACTTCCACATCTGGCACCAGTGGCAACCCCAGGCCAGAGGGGCAGAGGGGCACCAGCTTCACTGCCACCGAAGTTGGTGTCCTGGTGGAGCATGTCCTGGGGCAGTATGATGCCCTCTTTGGATCGTCCCGCGCCAGCAAGGAAGGACGGGAGAGGATCTGGGCCGACTGTGTGGTTGCCATCAACGCGGAGGAAGTGGCAACCCGCAACGTCCAGAAGATCAAGAAGCGCTGGGAGGACTTGAGGTCCAGGACCCTTGTGAAGGCCCGGCGCCTCGTGGAGGGGGGCCGGGGCCGCATGAGTTCCATCCAGAAGAGGGTCCTGGAACGCGTACGCCCAGCGCTCCACGCCCAGGTCCTTGAGAGGGAGGCCCGTCTGGAGTTGAGCGGTAAGTGTGCAAGCATTACTGTGTGAGACAGGGTATGTTGCGGTGTGCTGGTTCTATGATACTTGCCTGTATGTGTGCCATGGGCCATGTATGCATGTATGTGTGCAGGGACATCATGGTAATGCATGTGCGACCAGTGATGTGTGACCCACATGGTTGTTGCATGTGTTGAAATGCGGCATGGGGAGCCCTATGCAGATTTAGGACATGAGAGCATGCCAGTCTCTGTACCTGGACATGGATGGGGGTGAAGGATGGGTGCTGATGCCAGGTACATATATGGTAGCCATGTCTGTGTGCCTGACCTGCGTGTCTGTGACTTGTGCATGCCATGGATGCATGACACATGTGTGTGACAATGCACAGATTCAGTGACGCACCCAACTTACCCTTGTTTCGCCTGTGTTCGTAGTGTTTGGGGCCAGATGGATGTAACTGAGGTGAAGTGTGTGCATGTGATATGCATGAGCCATGATGCATGTGAGTTACATATCATTGAATGTTTCAAGAGTCAATTGGACATGCATGGAAATGTGCATGGCATGCACCATGCCTGTTACTGTGTGTGTTTTGCCTGGACTGACCCATGTGTTGTGGAGGGACATGATGGAAGTGTACTTTGACAGGGGTGCTCATCTGCTATTGCTTCCTGTCTAGGGGACCATTTTACAGTAGCCTGATGCTTGTGTCCTTTGTCTCCCTCTACGCAGCGGCTAGTGAAGAAGAGGGCGGAAACGGCGCTGTGGAGCAAGGCGGCGGGGATGACCCCACGGCTGCAGCGGAAGGGGTGGGTGAGCCCCCACAGGGGCCTGCTACGGCGGAAGATGGTGAGGAGCCATCCAGGTTGGTGGTTTGCACAGAGGAGGAGGAGGCCGACACTGGTGCACACATGGGGCCTGGTGGGAGCATCCCTGCTGGTGCAAGTGGTGCAGTCCAGGGCCAGGGGCAGGAGGCAGCACAGGTCACCGTGGAGGTGCCTGTGCATGTCGCTGTCCCTGACCCTGTGAGTGCACCACCATGCACCAGCAGGGATGCCCCGTCCCAGGCCCGTCCGCAGGTAGAGGGGATGTCCATGTCAACTGACTCCCCTCCACCTGCGGCCGTGGGAACCCCTGGCCGCGTGGAGCAGGTCCTGATTGGGGTCGCGATGCGCACGGCTGTGATTCGTGATGCCGTGCGTGCTTCCCGGGAGGAGCACGCACGTCATCACGAAGTGCACCGTGCCGACGTGGCCCAATTGGGATCGGCCATGTTCGGGGGGTTCCTGCATGTGTTGGCCAATCTGACGGCCCTCTCCTCCTCTGTGCAGGCTATCCACCGGTCGTTCTCCTTGCCGTCTTCCGGCCCAGATGCCACCATGGCCCCCTGTGGACCTGCCCCGACCAATGCAGCCAGCTCGGTGGGGATCCCATCCCTGCCACAGTTGGGAGTCGGAGGTCCAGCAGGGGTGGACAACACAGCAAGTGGACCCCAGCAGATGGAAGATGTGCCGGCATCATCGGGCAGGGCACGTGCACGACGGCGTCGGTGGTTACCATCAGCCTGGATGCCGTCGTGCTGGCAGAGGCAGTGGCGTCGGAGGCAGCAGCGGGCTCGACGTGGGAGGCATCATGGCTCAGGGCCATCAAGATCAGAGGGGCAGGCATCGGCCGGAGGGCAGGGCAACCCTGGCATGGCGGTGTGTTCCGTGTGGGAGGAGTTTGGCCAGCGGATAGGTGCGGAGCGGCAGCGGGCGGAAGAGGAGCGGCTCGCCATGGCCAGGGCGGAGATCTCCATGCGTCGGGCATTGAGGCGGGCTGAGTGCCTCGAGGAGGCTCGCAGGGATTTTGGTGAGCACATGGGGTTGTCCCTGCGAGACCTCGGGGCCAGGACAGAGTCCCGCCTCCAGGACATTGACATGGAGTTCGAGGATGCCCTGGCCAGCATCACCAAGTGAGCCGCAGGACTAGCCCGCTGCCTTTGTATATAGTTTTTTAGTTAGTTAGTGCTAGGTTTCCTTTATTTATTTTAATTATTTTGGACCGCTCGGACAATGGCCACTTTTTTGTACATATTTTTTTTCTTAGTTAGTATTAGGTTTCATTTGTGGTGTTGGGCTCATGGACCCTGGAACATTCCTGTATATATTGTTATTTTTTGGGAGATACATTTTTTTATTTTCTTATTGTTTACACCATGACGTAATGGTTTTTCTTTGATTTCCTACTACATGGTTTTGCTTTGGACAAATGCTATTGATTTTTTAATCCTTTGTTTTTTGGTTTATCATTTTTGTTCTCGGACATGGACCTTTTATTTACTTTGCCACATAGTTGTATGTTTTATTGGTTTACTTAATTTTTGTTTTTAATACATTTTTATATTATCTTACACTTGTGTTATTTTCTCTTTGGTTTCTTACATGTCATGATATGGGTTTTGACATTCACTTGCACCCATTGTGTATGTGTGTGTGACGGACATGTGTTCTTTTGCATACTTGCCTTTGGGGTTGTGTCATGTGATTGCATTCACTATGTGGGTGCATGCAATCCTTGCCTGGGTGTTTGTGCTGGGTATGCTGGCCATTACTGCCATGATTGTGTATCGTCAGGACCTGGGGCCAGGGGGACATGGGTGGGGGCCTGCTGGCAGGTTCCCCACAGTGCTGGGGGTGGGGGTGGTGGGAGACATGGGTGGGGGCCTGGTGGAGGGTGTCCCTGGGGGGTGGGGGGTGGGGGTGGTGGGAGACATGGGTGGGGGCCTGGTGGAGGGTGTCCCAGGTGGATGGGGGGTGGGGGTGGTGGGAGACATGGGTTGGACATGGGTGGGGGCCTGCTGGCAGGTTCCCCACAGTGCTGGGGGTGGGGGTGGTGGGAGACATGGGTGGGGGCCTGGTGGAGGGTGTCCCTGGTGGATGGGGGGTGGGGGTGGTGGGAGACATGGGTTGGACATGGGTGGGGGCCTGCTGGCAGGTTCCCCACAGTGCTGGGGGTGGGGGTGGTGGGAGACATGGGTGGGGGCCTGGTGGAGGGTGTCCCTGGTGGATGGGGGGTGGGGGTGGTGGGAGACATGGGTTGGACATGGGTGGGGGCCTGCTGGCAGGTTCCCCACAGTGCTGGGGGTGGGGGTGGTGGGAGACATGGGTGGGGGCCTGGTGGAGGGTGCCCCTGGTGGATGGGGGGTGGGGTGGTGGGAGACATGGGTTGGACATGGGTGGGGGCCTGCTGGCAGGTTCCCCACAGTGCTGGGGGTGGGGGTGGTGGGAGACATGGGTGGGGGCCTGGTGGAGGGTGTCCCTGGTGGATGGGGGGTGGGGGTGGTGGGAGACATGGGTTGGACATGGGTGGGGGCCTGCTGGCAGGTTCCCCACAGTGCTGGGGGTGGGGGTGGTGGGAGACATGGGTGGGGGCCTGGTGGAGGGTGTCCCTGGTGGATGGGGGGTGGGGGTGGTGGGAGACATGGGTGGGGGCCTGGTGGAGGGTGTCCCTGGGGGGTGGGGGGTGGGGGTGGTGGGAGACATGGGTGGGGGCCTGGTGGAGGGTGTCCCTGGGGGGTGGGGG
This sequence comes from Ambystoma mexicanum, assembly GCF_040938575.1. NCBI lineage: Eukaryota > Metazoa > Chordata > Amphibia > Caudata > Ambystomatidae > Ambystoma > Ambystoma mexicanum. The sequence goes on along the minus strand of NC_090924.1, from coordinate 798,597,779 downwards.
GTGGGGGTGGTGGGAGACATGGGTGGGTGCCTGGTGGAGGGTGTCCCTGGTGGATGGGGGGTGGGGGTGGTGGGAGACATGGGTTGGACATGGGTGGGGGCCTGCTGGCAGGTTCCCCACAGTGCTGCGAGTGGGGGTGGTGGGAGACATGGGTGGGGGCCTGGTGGAGGGTGTCCCTGGTGGATGGGGGGTGGGGGTGGTGGGAGACATGGGTTGGACATGGGTGGGGGCCTGCTGGCAGGTTCCCCACAGTGCTGGGGGTGGGGGTGGTGGGAGACATGGGTGGGGGCCTGGTGGAGGGTGTCCCTGGTGGATGGGGGGTGGGGGTGGTGGGAGACATGGGTTGGACATGGGTGGGGGCCTGCTGGCAGGTTCCCCACAGTGCTGGGGGTGGGGGTGGTGGGAGACATGGGTGGGGGCCTGGTGGAGGGTGTCCCTGGTGGATGGGGGGTGGGGGTGGTGGGAGACATGGGTTGGACATGGGTGGGGGCCTGCTGGCAGGTTCCCCACAGTGCTGGGGGTGGGGGTGGTGGGAGACATGGGTGGGGGCCTGGTGGAGGGTGTCCCTGGTGGATGGGGGGTGGGGGTGGTGGGAGACATGGGTTGGACATGGGTGGGGGCCTGCTGGCAGGTTCCCCACAGTGCTGGGGGTGGGGGTGGTGGGAGACATGGGTGGGGGCCTGGTGGAGGGTGCCCCTGGTGGATGGGGGGTGGGGGTGGTGGGAGACATGGGTTGGACATGGGTGGGGGCCTGCTGGCAGGTTCCCCACAGTGCTGGGGGTGGGGGTGGTGGGAGACATGGGTGGGGGCCTGGTGGAGGGTGTCCCTGGTGGATGGGGGGTGGGGGTGGTGGGAGACATGGGTTGGACATGGGTGGGGGCCTGCTGGCAGGTTCCCCACAGTGCTGGGGGTGGGGGTGGTGGGAGACATGGGTGGGGGCCTGGTGGAGGGTGTCCCTGGTGGATGGGGGGTGGGGGTGGTGGGAGACATGGGTGGGGGCCTGGTGGAGGGTGTCCCTGGTGGATGGGGGTGGGGGTGGTGGGAGACATGGGTGGGGGCCTGGTGGAGGGTGTCCCTGGTGGATGGGGGGTGGGGGTGGTGGGAGACATGGGTGGGGGCCTGGTGGAGGGTGTCCCTGGTGGATGGGGGGTGGGGGTGGTGGGAGACATGGGTTGGACATGGGTGGGGGCCTGCTGGCAGGTTCCCCACAGTGCTGGGGGTGGGGGTGGTGGGAGACATGGGTGGGGGCCTGGTGGAGGGTGTCCCTGGTGGATGGGGGGAGGGGGTGGTGGAAGACATGGGTTGGACATGGGTGGGGGCCTGCTGGCAGGTTCCCCACAGTGCTGGGGGTGGGGGTGGTGGGAGACATGGGTGGGGGCCTGGTGGAGGGTGTCCCTGGTGGATGGGGGGTGGGGGTGGTGGGAGACATGGGTTGGACATGGGTGGGGGCCTGCTGGCAGGTTCCCCACAGTGCTGGGGGTGGGGGTGGTGGGAGACATGGGTGGGGGCCTGGTGGAGGGTGTCCCTGGTGGATGGGGGGTGGGGGTGGTGGGAGACATGAGCAGGTGTGCAGGGTAGTTCCCTGTGGTGTGTGCTGCCTGCAGGGGCCGTGGAGGGTGTACAGGTAATGCCTGGGAGCACACAGCCAATTCGCGTGTGGAACTTCCCGCGCACCCCTGAAATCCACGTACCCGGCCATATCGCGTGTGGAACTTCCCGCGCACCCCTGAAATCCACGTACCCGGCCATATCGCGTGTGCAACTTCCCGCGCACCCCTGCAATCCACGTACCCTGACTAATCGCGTGTGGAACTTCCCGCGCACCCCTGAAATCCACGTAGCTGGCCATATCGCGTGTGGAACTTCCCGCGCACCCCTGAAATCCACGTACCCTGCCATATCGCGTGTGGAACTTCCCGCGCACCCCTGAAATCCACGTAGCCGGCCATATCGCGTGTGGAACTTCCCGCGCACCCCTGAAATCCACGTAGCCGGCCATATCGCGTGTGGAACTTCCCGCGCACCCCTGAAATCCACGTACCCGGCCATATCGCGTGTGGAACTTCCCGCGCACCCCTGAAATCCACGTACCCGGCCATATCGCGTGTGCAACTTCCCGCGCACCCCTGCAATCCATGTACCCTGACTAATCGCGTGTGGAACTTCCCGCGCACCCCTGAAATCCACGTACCCGGCCATATCGCGTGTGGAACTTCCCGCGCACCCCTGCAATCCACGTACCCTGACTAATCGCGTGTGGAACTTCCCGCGCACCCCTGAAATCCACGTACCCGGCCATATCGCGTGTGGAACTTCCAGCGCACCCCTGCAATCCACGTACCCTGACTAATCGCGTGTGGAACTTCCCGCGCACCCCTGAAATCCACGTACCCGGACATATCGCGTGTGGGACTTCCCGCGCACCCCTGCAATCCACGTACCCTGACTAATCGCGTGTGGAACTTCCCGCGCACCCCTGAAATCCACGTACCCGGACATATCGCGTGTGCAACTTCCCGCGCACCCCTGCAATCCACGTCCCCTGACTAATCGCGTGTGGAACTTCCCGCGCACCCCTGAAATCCACGTACCCGGCCATATCGCGTGTGCAACTTCCCGCGCACCCCGGTATACACGCACACGTTTATTTTTTCTCTCAGCGCGTGTCTGTGTTTGTGGGTACCCCTTTGTACGTCATTTGTCCTGGAGGGCCACAGTATTGGACATTGATCATGTCTGTATATAGGTGCTATTTGTTGGCGCACCTTTTAGCGCACATTTCTTGCAGGCGCAGAGACGCTACCGCCTGCTTTCTTGTGGCGGTCGTGTTTGTGCCTGTTTGTGCCTGTGCGCTGCTTTGTGCGTGCGCTTTTTTGCCCTATTCTATTCCATGAATACGTGTTGTATGCGAGCGTGTGGGCGTTCCGCGCACTTGCCTCCTAAACTTTCCCCGTGCCGCCCACATTCTTCCCCATTCCGAGTGTTGTGCCCCATTTTATTCCCCATTCCGAGTGTCCCGCCCTGTGTTCCGCCTACTTTAGAGCTGTGCGCTGCGCTCGGAGTGATAGCGCAGTGGCCGTGGCGCACGACGTTGGTTGACCTGTGCGCCGGCCTGCGCCGCGCGCTTTTTCAGCGCACGTCCTCTGCTTTTCTTGCGCACGGACTTCCATGAATCGACGTGCGCTGGTTTCCCTGCGCTTTTCGCTAATTTTCGGCGTAGCGCACGTATTGGCCCCTCTGCGCCGGGATTTTCGGCGCACATTTATTCCATGAATCGGCCTGCATGTGTCAGTATGAAGAAAAAGAAGACTTAACTATACTACAATCAAAGCTAAACAATGAGCAACGAGGCATTTTCCAAGAAGTAACAAAATAAATTGCACATGGTGTACAACATGAAAACAAAGAATGTACCTGTCAAAATTACAAACCTATACTATTGTATGTCAGTGGTGAAGCTGGTTCTGGCAAAACATTCCTAATCAAAATCACCAGTAAGTTCCTTCAACAATTGACAAACAACAAACTGTCAGCTGTTGTCACTGCCCCCACAGGTTTATCTGCCTACAACATAGGTGGTGTCACTTTACACCGATTACTACTCCTGCCAGTAGAACACCAAAACAAATTAGATGATTACAAACTTTTTGCAGAAGCTGCAATGGAACTACGCAGAGTAGTGAAACAAATGAAAATGCTACTAGTAGATGAAGTGAGCATGGTGCCCAACCTAATGTTGGCTTTGATTCACCTCAGATTACAAGAAGTACTCAAAACAAACTATGAGGAGCTCTTTGCAGGAAAACACATTATTGTTTTCAGAGATCTTCTTCAATTGACACCAGTAAAAGGTGAGCCTATTTTTAAAACATTAGGACACAGACTCTGCCGTAAAACTGTTGGTAGCATTGGAAATGTCAACCTTTGGCAACATTTCCAATACACAGAATCAAGAGATAACATGCGCCAATCTGCAGATCTCACTTATGCCAACATCTTAAAAAGTATCAGAGTTGGTATACTTTCTAAAGAAGCAGAAGCAATATTGAAAACCCGGCACATTCATGCACTTTATGGTGATAATGCATGTGGTACAGATGTTATGGAACAATTAGCCCACAAAAATGTCAATTGTATGGCCTTAATGCCAACTCTTGCAAGCTGTTTCAAATTCAATGAAATAATGTTAAGTAAAGAAATGCAACCAATAATGGAAATTAGCGCCACAGACAAAATAGATGTACATGGAATGACACTACCCATGTGTGACCAAGCCACAACAAGACTAAATAGTTTAGAAAAATCAATCTCAAACACAGCTGGCTTGGAAAAGATATTAAACTTATCCTTAAATTGCAGAGTAATGCTGAAACGTAACCTTGACTTGGACCAAGGACTAGTTAATGGAGCACTGGGTACAGTTGTTGGCTTTCAAACATACCCTTGTGACAACAAAATTCAGTTTGTCAATATTCTCTTTGACAAACTTTCAGAAGTAAAAAGAATAGGACGCTCAACAGCACGATTCCTTCTCTTCAAAGACATGTATGCACGCAGAGAACAATTTTCTCTAACTCTTGCATACGCAGTCACCATTCATAAATCACAAGGTCTTACCCTAGACAAAGCAATGATAGACATTGGTAACACAGTCTTTAAAGAAGGCATGAGCTACGTAGCACTATCACACTTACGTACACTTGAGGGTCTATTTCTAATCAACTTTGATGCATGCAAGTAAAATAAACGTTGATATTCCTTGCATTTTAGAATAGAATAGACTTTGTTCACTATACACTCCCCATCTAAACACATATTCTGTTCCACAAAAAGTAAAACATTATAAAAGAAGAATAAATCAAACAGAAAAGCAACAGGATGTCACTGCAAATCCTCCAAAGAGAGTAAAAGAAAGTAATACTTCATCAAGTGCCACAAGAAAAAAAGAATCAATTAGGGAAAGTAAACCAGGTACTTCTTCAAAGAAGGAAGACACACTCCAAAAAAAGCAGTTAGATACAGAACTACCTGGTTCATTTAAACTCTCAAATATAGTTGGTGTAAGTTGCTACGCAAATGTAGCAATGAATATTATTTTTCAATTACCACCAATTGTTGAGAACATTTACTTACACAGTACAGACCCATTGTGTTTGCAAATGTTAGTACTTCACAGAAATGCAGCAAACAATCCTGAGAACATGTATAGTGTTTATGGAATAAGACAACAATTGGACTACTGTGCTGGAATGGTGAAATTCACTATAAACTCACAGGAAGATCCACAAGAACTTCTAATGTACTTACTATTAGTACTGGAAAACACAAACATACCTATAAATGGAATCTTCCAGATTTCATACATGTAGAAACATACATGCACTCTCTGCAACAATGTGACACAAGAACAAATCCCCAATGAGCGCTTTGTGTATATATCAATACCTAATTGTGAATCCGTTCCATTTCAGCAACTTGTACAAAATGCAAACCACGGTAGATTATGTTCCACCTGCAATTCAGATAATCGCTCCATGTTAGTAATACAAACACATAGTAAATACGTAATACTAATGCTTCTACGTTACAATGCAGATGGTACCAAAAAGAACTGCAAGCTGACTGGATTCACACATGGTCAAATATCACTTGGTAGGAAAACCTTCACAACAATAGGTATAATCTACCACGCAGAAGCCACAACCAACTCAGGGCACTACACTGCATATATAAAAAAGAAATGTGGATGGTTTTAATGTAATGATAATCCCGTTACTCTAAAGCAGAGATTACCAGCAAATGTTCAAAACGCTTATTTAATGTTCTTAAAACCAAAATTTGATAACTAAACTGTACTTAAACCTTAAGTACACTTGTAGTAAAAAAATATAAACTGTCACAATATTCCAAAAGCTATCTAACTGCCCAAAGATGCTACAACAACTAATCAGATAAATTAATACCACTCAAATAGAGCAAAAAATAGACAGTTAGAATACGTTAATTGGTATCTAACTGTCCCAAACTTTAGAAATATCCAAATAAGAGCAAAAAATAGACAGTTAGAATACGCCAATTGGTATCTAACTGCTCCAAAATTTTACAATATCCAAACAAATACCTAATATCTTACTGCTCCCAAAAACTGGAACAATCCAATGTATAAAGCATTAGCCAGAAACAAGTAAACACTGAAAACAAACAAACAAATAAACTAGCATAACAGAAAAATGTTTTTTTTAATCCAACATGGATTTTTTTTCTCCCACAGACCCAATGATTTTAGCAACAAACACTGAAACTGAGCAAATTTCACAGTACTCTGGTTTGTCATCTACTAAATATGAGGGTCAAAAAAAAAGAATGAATTGTGATTGTACAATGTAATAAGTCTTTATAAAATACTAATACTAACATGCTATTGTCTTTTATCACAGAAATGAACAAGAAAAACATGGACTCCCGTTACTAAACCAAATAGTAAGTATAACATGATAAATACAACCATCGCAGCATATCACACCCATACTGGCTTATAACATTGTTCCTTATAAATTTGTTTTTGACCCAAAGTTATAAGCCACTATGAGTGTGACATTCTGTGGTGCTTGTGGCCAGGGCATAGACTCTTGGGTGCATGGCATATGAGTGTGATATGCTGCGGTGGTTGTTGCCAGGGCATAGAGTCTTGGGTGCATGGCCAAATGGCCATGCACCCAACATTCTATACCCTGGTCACAACCACTGCAGCATATCACACCCATAGATTCAAGCATTTCAACCAATTTAATGTCCGCGGACACAAGGAAGTTCCTAGAACACATTCAACTTGCCAGAGGACGATACAGACAGCGTCATCAGGACACCCCCATTTTCTTTATGTACGAACATTTCAGGACACGGCGAGTGTTCTTAGAACACTTTCAGCGTGACAAGGAACAATACAGACAACGTCTTCAGGTCACCGCCTGCGAACATTCCAGGACCCCACGCATCTTCTTAGAACACTTTCAACTTGACACCGAATCCATTCTGTTTATTTACGAACATTTCACAACAGCCGTGTTGTCCGCAAACAAATCGAACACAACAAAAGCGTCTAGCACATACAAAAAAATACAACATACTCCCCCACCCTCCCCAAACACTCTTACACACCAACACACTCCACTAAATACAATTTTTAAACCAAGTTTCTGTAACGCTCACCTGATTCCTGCAGAGGCGCCGGTCTTGACTGGGTGAATGCCGTATCTTCAAAGGTGATGTGTAACACACGGTTGGCTCTTTGGGCTGGACCTCTGTGCACTGTATGTCTGACTCGAAGAGTAAGATGTCTGCAGATAGAAAATATGGGATTAATGAACTGGGGTTATTGGGTGCTTCTCTCCTCTTCCCTTTCTCTTCTCTTCTCTTCTCCTGTAGAACCCCAAAGGTTAACGCCCTCACCTTAGGTAAGTGAACGCCGAGCTCTCCATCTGCCTCGGGGCAGGGTGTGTAACCAGTTTCTTCACTGGATAAGGGTGCAGGCCTCTTGACCTCAGAGGACTGCTGTCCGTCGTTAACTGCACTAACGGTAAGTTCTGGGCACTTCAAATGTCTTAAAAGTCTTTTGTAATGATATCTCTTGTTTTGCAGGGTTCCGGCGATGGCGGATGGCGGGCTGATGAGAGTTGAGGATCGAACCCGCGTGAGGAATAGAAGCGCCTGGAAGCACGTAAGTAAGCGCTTGTAGCCTGCTTCACGATGCGCACTAATTGTCCCTTTTATCTTGCAGGTACAAGTTCGGAGCTTTAGAGAAGCAGAAGGGTGCTGGAATACCCACTGGATTCGGCGTGGGAAGGAGTAATGGCACGTGAGTAATAAAGTTGCGCAATGTCTTTAAACGCACCTTCTTTTGTCTTTCAGATGCGGGATGCAGCGCCGAAGGCCTCCGGAGCGTGCGAATAGCTGGTAAGCTTTTGTCTTTCAGATGCCGGAATGCAGTGCGAAGACCTCCGGAGCATGCGAAGAGTAGGTAAGGCTTTGTCTTTCAGATGCCGGAATGCAGCGCGAGGCGTTGGTGACAGCCGATGGACCAGGTAAGAGATGCGCTGCCACTGAAGACCGTAGTGCTAACCTGTTCTTTCTTTGTCTTTACAGGTGCTGCTGAAGACTGGATTCCAGGATGGTAAGCCTTTGTTCCCTTAGGCCCAGGATCAGAAGCAGAAGACACGATGAGCGTTCTGCTGCAGAGAATGCAGAATAACGCAAAGCAAGATTCATCCATCGGGTGTGGTTTAAATAGCCTCCTGTAGTGCTTAGGTGTCTCCTTCCACAGCCACGCCTAGGTAAGAAAAGAGTTCCTGCTTTCCAGAAGAGTTCCAGTGTTCTGAACCTAGGGAGTGGCTCCTGCCCCACCCAACAGGAAAAGTAGTCCCAAGCAGAAGAGGATCAGGGGTTCAACTGGCAGGTAAGTAAGCAGCATGGTCTGCTGCAGGTAAATCCACCCAAGCATTATGAGCACGGCGCTTCCAGCGCTGGGACTGGGCATCTTTATGAGCCTGGTGCCACTGGCGCCAGGACAGGGTCCAAAAGGTCCCAATTGGGACTGGCTGGCACTCTGAACCGGGGTTATGGGTCTGCTTCCAAGGGAGTCGGGCAAGTCCTGATCTTTTGGAAGCAGAGATCATGACAGTTTCACCTCGCTGTCCGCGGTCGTCCGTGAATGCAAGATGGCGGGTGCCACCAAAAATCTGATGCGCTCCACGCCCCACGCTGTCCAATCAGTGAACACGTCGGATGTCCGCAGACATCGCGCAAGCCGCTCGGCCAATCAGGGCACTGTCCGCGGAGCGAACAAGGAAGTCTGTCCGTGGAGCAAACAGAGATATCACTATTTTTTTTGCCTTACATTTTGGTCATTTTACAAAAAAATCTACTGGACGGATTTACACCAAATTTGCAAAAGCACGCTTTAGGGACCAAGCCCCGGCTCCTGCTGCAAATTTGGTGTAAATCTGTCCAGCGGTTTGGGCTGTAGGCGTGCACAAAGTTTTTTCTCATTATGTCTATGGGAAAAAACAAAAGTTTTGGGACCCCCCTATAACTTTGCCCCCCCTGGATCAAACCTCTCCAAACTTTCAAAATTCAGAGTGGGCCATATACTTTTTTTGCAAAGTTTGGTGAGGATTCGTCCAGAGGGAACGAAGTTATAAGCCACCCAAAAAATGCTCTTCCTATGGAAACACCAACTTAACCATAGCTACATGGACGCTACCGCGTCCATGTAATACATATATATATATATATATATATATATATATATATATATATATATATATATATATATATATATATATATATATATATATATATATATATATATATATATATATATATATATATAATATATATATATGTATATATAGGGGTAAGGGGCTAAAACAGGTGTGGAGGGATTTGGGGGGTTACGAACATGGGGAAACAGAGGTTTTTGGGGATGAGCCCCCCAAACAAAAAAATAACAAAGTCTGTATTTTTTAGGTAAATTTGGTTTCTGTAAAAAATGCCTCAAATAAAAGGTTGTCTGTAAAATCACAGTAAACTGTGTGCAAACCTGGAAATGGGGCAGTGGCTGATGGTTAGATCTGCATCACATGTCACCTGAATGTTCATGGAATTGTACAGTTTCTAATTCTGTTATGCAGGCTTCACTGGCTGGGGGGCACCAATGGCACATGTATGCTGTTGAGTGTTGCTATGACATAAGGGAAATGTGCAATGGTGTAGAAACATACCTTTTCAGCAAGCACCTGGGCCTGGGTGGTGGCAGAGAGATGTGCAGTGGGCATGCCTCATGAGCGCATCCAACACTTGCTCCAGCACTTTGGAGAAAGTTGGCTAGGACATGACATGCAGTATCCCAACTGTTTTAGGAATGCACCTGTGGCACATAAGTGGAGGATGGACACCAACGTCAGGAGAGGTGGGATGACAGTTCTGATGGTGATGGTACTTTGGAGATCATCCTCTATCAGGGTCAGCAGGTCTGCAATAGTCTGCTGGTCTAAGTGAAATAGTGAAACTAAGAGTTCATCAGTCAGTGACAAGGAGACGGAAGGACACGTGGTACGGCCGGCCTTAGCATCACACATCTCCTCTGCCTTTGTGGTGCCTGTATCATTCCATCTGGTGGTCTTGCATGCCACTGGAGCTCAATGAACAGTAGCAGATTGTGGATGCTGTAGTTCATGTGTGGTTGTGACTGCATGTTGCTTTTAAGTGTGTTTGCGGAAGGTGTGGGCCTTAAATAAAATATGTTGGCAATTATTGTCACCTGTGCATTAATTTCCATCACCTGGATGCTTTTACCTCCACCATTTAACTGGAGGTAACTGCACTATGTTTCTGGCAGAATTACTGCCTACTTTCGGTGGTATTTTTGTGGTATTTCTACTTGCAATGTGGCCGAATTACGATTTTGGTTTATGGTGGTAATTCCTCTTGCAGATTTACTGCCGGGGCTAATTCTGCCAGTTTTTGGCAGTCATTCCACCAAGACTAATTCTGCCCGTGCAATTAGCACCCATTTTCTGATAGATCTAATTTGGTAGAGCTGTAAGAGTGGCGGTAATGGATTCAGTGCCATTTCTACCATTTACTGCCAAACTCGGAATGAGGCCCTAACTATTTTTTACACTATGCACATTATTTGGTACAAACCCACAGGTTGACTATTCAGTAAAATGATCATGCATTACCTCAATATTCACCGTGGGTAGAGGTTATCAGTCATGACAATGACCTGCAAAGCTGCACCTCTTTGTAAACACTTCACTGCTGGAAATGGCAGACAATGCAGCTACAATACAGCATAGATGGTAAATAATGAAGAACAACAGTAGTTTAGTTTAGTTTATTTGCTTTTATTTGATTTATTAATTTTAAATATCAGCACGACCCCAAACAGAGTTAAGGATACAATTTAGTTTAGTTTGGAACATAAAAGAGTAGCACAAAAAGGAAGCACTTGTTTAGGTCTCTCTAAAAGCTGCATGCTTGTTGCCAGCTGAGCTGCTGGCAGGCCATTATTTACAGGGAAAGGCAAAGCAAAAACCTCTTAGCTGTTGAGTACCACATGATAAAGGTACTTTTTCAACTTCCTGGTAAACATTATTGTTTTTTTACTAAAGAAAGCACAGCCATCCATCATTGTGCTGTTGTCAATGCCATTTCTTTACTTTGGCTCTCTCAGATGCCAACAGTTTAAAACTCGTCGCTCACCACATCTTCACAATCACATTCAAATTGAAGCACTGGTTGCATCCCTCAGTTCCCTGCATACTACTCATAAAGGCTTCATTGTTGTTATAGTAAAGAGGTTTCAGGAGAAATGGACATGCAAGAAGGCTGCTTTGCACAGATGGATAACATAATATGACCTTTTAACAAGGCACCAGATCATGCACATTCGTCCCCCCTATGTTTTCTTTCAATAACTCTACATTGTAACACAAGTGTTTTTTGGCCCTGTTAAGCTGTAAGAAGGCGTATGCCTGTTTCAACAAGGTTGAAATCTAAACCTTGTGAAACAAGCAAACATAAAATTTACTCCAATGGGACATATAGTCAAGGAATACTGAAAATATGTAGCTATATATAAACTAAAATCCTAAAATAGAATATGTTGCCTCATAAATACATTTCGCCAGGCGAGTTCTTATTATATAATCCACTATTTGAGTTATATTCAGTGACACTAAGCACACAATTGACCAGTTTTCCACCTGACCCATTATTCAAAGGTAATTTATTGAGTGGCATTTAACTGGATTACTAACTACAGTGAGGAAAATGGCTTTAAAAATCCACTTCAATCATTGGGCACAGCTTTCTCGCTGATTCATACCCTTGAAACTCTCTTCTTTGCTCATGCTTTTGTACTGTTCTGCCGATTTGGGCACTGTGGACCACTCTTTTCTAATCCTCACTCTCCAGGGCTTTAGGTTTTGCAAATCTGCTCTCAACTGGATCACCTCGTAACTGAAAGATAAATCCATTGAAATCTCCTGGAACTCACAACACTATGGCCCCAGCACCTTTCTCTGTCTTGTCAATCTCTGCCTTTGGAAGACCTATGTAGTCCTTTGGCTTTCACTATCACCCTTGTGCTGATGACACTCAAATATTTTTGTCCTTTCCCAGCTCCACCCAAACAATCTCGGAATTGTCTAACAACTGTCTCATTGCAAATCATGACTGGATGGGTATCTTTTGCCACATTGAGAAATCTTGAAAAACAGACTTCATCTTTCTTGTGGGTTCCAATGCCTTCCCTCCACCCCCTTTATGATCTTCTTCCCACCTGACCTGCTTGCACCCTCACCCAATCTCACAACCTTGCGGTTCTCTTTGATATCGACCTCCGACTGCAATATTTCACTACTATCACTGCCTCAGCTTCTTGTATGGACCTGCTCAATGTTCATAAAATTCTTCATTTTCTTACTAACCACTTTACAAATCCTCACATTCTCAACCTTGTGCTTCTCTCGATTCCTTTCTCCTTCTTGACAAAGTCTTCACCATTGCTACTCTATACAACCTTCTCAAAATCTCACCCACTTCTTCGTACTGACATGTTGGTTGGCTCTCCATGCACAACAGTTTCCTTTTAAAGTTTCTTCTCCAAGTCTACAAAGCTATCAAATGTCTTGCTCCTCAGTACTTGTCTGATTGTATCACTGTTTACTCACCATATCATTCCCTGCGGTCCTTCTTTGCTCTCATCCTCACTGTCCCCCCTTTTCCTCCTCTCACTTTAACTATGTAATTTTGTATATTTGTATAGCACTCCGCTTTAGTTTGAAGAACTTGCTGCCTTAGGTTAATGTTCCCTTTCCAAGTCACCGGTTTTCTTATACATGTATTTTTTCTGTTATTTTGCTTTTTCCCTAGTATATGTCCCACTTTTTGCACCCTCATAAACTGGCTCACCACGTGTTATCATGTGTGTACTACTGTAGAGGCACCCTTAGAGGAATGCCTCCACCATCTGTAAATGTGTTATTCTAAGTCATTTTGTCAGTCCAGAAAAACCAAACACCCCTTGAGGGCTTGGAAATGAATGATAATTGGTTGGCCAAGTCCAGAAAAACCAAACACCCCTTGAGGGCTTGGAAATGAATGATAATTGGTTGGCCAAAAACCAACCGCCTCATTTACAGTGTTAAGAATATATATTTCATTAGTTATTGCGTAGCTATTAGTTCAACTAGTTCAACTATAGTGAGGCCATTTTAAGATGACCAGAATCGCCATTTTGTTTTCTCTCTCTGCTGACTCTAACGTTGCCACTTTGCCTCATGTAAAACTGCTTTGCTGTAGATATTATTTCGCTTCAATGGTCCAAGGCTAAGAAACATGTTGAAACATTACACTGGAAAGCCAGACAGAAATGCCCAATTCCCTCCCTCACATATCCTTGAAGACAGGAAGCAAGGCATTTAATCAGTACACGAATGCCAGCGAGTCTCCTGAAAGAATAGCAATGTACGAAACTACCATTTAAAGAGTTGAATTATGATCTTCTTTACGGCCCCCCTTTCTGAGCCCAGTGAGGCCCCGGAGAGCGGACTGACCTCTAGAGCGAGAATTGAAACTAAGAGATAGTGAGGTTTGGTATGTGCCAGTCTCCTACGCGCAGCTTGCCCATGAAAAACAGAAACGCTGTGTTCTCGCAAATAAAGAATGGTGTCTGTAAAATTGAAGATTTCAAACCGTTACTAAATATGGTGGTCTAAATTGTCATATGTGTCATACTGGTCAATCTTCGCCTCTAACTCAAAGGGAAATGAATTGAGGGCGGCATCCAATGTGTCATACTGTGTCATTGCTGATTGTAAGGTGCTCTGTTTGTATATATGTAACTGATGTACGTTTCACTCTTTCTTACATCCCCGAGGTCTGTTAGACACACGTCGCAGGGCGTGGGACCATTTGGCCAACTGGGACTTCTTTGTATTGCAATAAACCCTAGATTTTGGGAACAGAACCTCGTGTCAGGTGTATCTATTCGAGTGTGGTGGCTGTGCCTTGTTTCTGTAAGGATATTTGGCGTGTTACAGCACAGAGTACAGCACTACTGCACAGGTAGCATTTTTTTTTTGATGCAGCACCACCACATGGGTGTGGTGCATTGCTATATGTGTTGCCAGAGTAACATGGACATATAAGTAAAGACAGGCTATTCAGTTAAAAACGATTTTTACATATAAGATGCAAATCTATTTTTACATTTAAAAGCACACATGTGCACATTCAAAATGCACACTATTTTTCACCTGAAATGCCTATGTTGCAAGAGACACATTTGAAAATTAACAACTAACCTTATTAATAACTAACCTGACTAATAAAACTTCATTTAACGTAACCCACTAATAAAAATGTGTCTCCACTGCAGAATTAGGCCTACTCTGAAAGTGAACTTTTAAACGCACATTCATTTTTTTTTCTCTGCTGCTCTGTCCACATAACTACAGGAAGCAAAGAGCTCGAAGGAACAGGAAATCAGTTTGTTACAATCGCCACTGTAGAAGTGAGCCATTGTGTAGTGAGGGAGGAGATGACATGATTGATTCTGATTGGAGCAGCGTCATAGCAAGTATCATGCTAGAGGCTGTGATTAGAACTTTGCTGGAGAAGCTTGAGGGGAGGGGGAGAACAATTGAGATCTTGCAGGGCTGGGAGAAGGATCTGTTTCCTGGCTGGGGCATTCCTGCTGCAAAAGCTGAGAGTTCCAGGCAATAACCCCGGTTTGAGAACGGCAGACGCTTGTTTTGACTGGGGTTGATCTTCAAGGGAGCCAAATTCAGAAAGAGAATAGCCGGAGAAAACTCATGCTGAACAGATGAGGTAATTACAGAAGCGAGTGGGAGCAGTGCGAAAGTGTGCGAAACTGTTCAGTCAGTGTATTCGAGGGAGTCTCAGTCCATTATTAGCATATTTAATGTTACCAATTGAATATAGTCTCGCAGCTCTCTGTTCATTTTATCACAAATAATGTTGTACCATTTCATTTATTTCTGTAAAAAAAGTTAAACTGTGTTTAAAAGAAATTTCTATAATACAAAAATATTTGAAAACAGATAGCTAGTGTGTATTATTTCTCTCTTTCATTTTGCATGGGAAAAGGTTTAAACGTGGGTAGATTTTTATACAGTGCAATTGTCATTTTAAAACAGATGTGTGCATGATTCTATTCAGTATGGACAGTTGTGAGTGACTGTTTGTAGCATAGCCTGTTGGAGGTACATGATTCAACGGGAAGAGAGACTCTCTGGACATAGTTCCCTACCGTATATAAGGTAGTGGAAATTACCACAAAAATACCACAATAGCCCATGGTGGCACACAACACTAACACTGAAAATGTGATATCCCTAAAATGTAGGCCTGAGGTCTCTCTAGTGATCAAGAACAATCTAGATAAAAAACAAGAGATGTTGGATATTGGGGCCACAAATAAACCAACCACTATACCAACCAACCACGCAAACTACCGCGCACATCATCTAAATAGGTCTGAATTCTGAAATAATGCAATGTATTATTGTCATGTGTGACCCAATATGAATACAGAGAGTGATTATTGCTAAAGGTATTTTGGCGGTAAGAAAATACTGCAAAGCCCCAAATATCCACAAAATACCCAACATATTTATGGTGTGTTGCAGGCCGGGAAAGTGATCATAGAGTACCTACTGGGTGTACAGTGAGGGGCACCTACCAGCAGGCCCAGACTCATGTCCCAACAAACAACATGTCCTAACAAAACAGACCCATGTCCCTAAAGCCAACCCTAATCCCCCTTGCCCCCAATCCAAGCATGCGACCATCCACAGAACCCACTCCCAAATTACCCATGCCATGATAGTCTAAATGAACCACCATGCCCATGCAGGAATGCACAGCATAGCCACACAGTGGCAACACGTGACTGAGGAAATGTTCAATGAGACATGCACAAAACCAATGACAGAACACAACACCAATTCAGAAGTTATAAAAATTGTATTAAAACATAATGAACTGACTTGGAGGAATAGTAAATTGAAAATCAATGTACAATGATCGATTTAGAAAAAAGAATATTGTAAATCCAATGAAGTAAAAAAAAAGAAAAATCATGTACAATAAAAAAGTGGTCCATTGCCAATGTCCATAATAAAAACATAATCCAAATAAAAAATAACCATTGATCCATGGGAATATAGAGAAAGAAAGTATGTACAAGTCTGCAACTATATACAATGTACGTCCAAATGGTCCATGATCCACAAACAAAAGGAAACCTACAAAGAAATCCTATGAAGAAAAAACTATATACACACAAAGTGGAGCAATGTCCATTAACTCCAAATTAAAAGAAAAACAAAGGAAACCTAACACTATCTAACTATATACAATGGCGGAGGGCAAGTCCTGGCCAGGGCATCATCGAACTCCATGTCGATGTCCTGGAGGTGGGACTCTGGCCCAGAGGTATCTTAGGGATGCACTCATGGCCTGTTCCAACTCCCTTCGAGTTGCCTTGAGGCACCCTGCCCGCCTCAATGCCCGACGCATGGAGAACTCTGCCCTGACCATGGTGAGCCGCGCCTCTTCCGCCCGCCGCCGCTCCGCATCTATATGCTGGCCCAACCGCAGCCACACGGAAGACACACCCATTCCAGGGTCCTCCTGCCCCCTAGCCGATGCCTGCCCCTCTGATGTCGATGGCCCTGAGCCATCATTGCTCCCACCTAGAGCCTGCTGCTGTTGCTGCTGTCCATGTGCCCTGTCTGATGCTTGCACATCCTCCATCTGCTGGTCTCCAGTTGTTGGGGTGTCCACCCCTGCTGGACCGCCGACTCCCGACTGTGGCAGGGATGTGATCTCCACCTAGCTGGCTGTGTTGGTCAGGCCAGGTCCTGGTGGAATCTGGGCTGGAAGACGGCAGGGAGAACGACTGGTGCATAGTCTCCACAGAGGAGGAGAGGTCCGCCAGAGTGTGCGACACATGTAGGAATCCACCGACCAGGGCCCCTCCCAACAGTGCCACGTCGCAACGCTGCTGTTCGTGATGGTGTGCGTGCTCTGCCCAGGAAGCACGCACGTCATCATGAATGTCACGCGTGCGCAACCCGACACCAACCAGGACGGAGCCCATACGGTCGTGGGACCCCTCATCCACAGATAGTGGAGAGGCAGATGACATGGCACTCCCCCCTACCTGTGGCCGGGCCTGGGACAGGGCATCCCTGCTGGTGCATGGTGGTGCAGTTACAGGGTCAAGGACAACAACATGCACAGGCCCCTCCACAGTGACCTGTGATGCCTCCTGACTCTGGCCCTGGACTGCACCACTTGCACCACTGGTACTACCCCCACCAGGCCCCATGTGCGGCTCAGTAGCGGGCTCCTCCTCCTCTGTGGAGACCACCAACCTGGATGTCTCTGCACCATCTTCCGCCATTGCAAGCCCCTGTGGGGGCTCACCTGGCCCTTCCGCTGCAGCCATAGTGGCAGATATGGCACCAGCCCCCTCGCTCCCGGATGATGGCAATTCCTGGAAGTGTGGCTGGGCCTTGCGTCGCCACCCGGTGGAGGCATCCCCGCCGCTTGGCTCCACAGCGCCGTCTCCACCCTCTTCTTCACTTGACGCTGCGTAGTGGGAGACATAGAACACAAGCATCAGGGTACAGTACAATATTCCCCTAGACAGGAGGCAATAACACATGAGTGGCACTGTCAAATGTCACTTCCATCCTGTCCCTCCACAACACATGGGTGAATGCACACAACACACATGCAGAAACAGTCCCGGCGCCTGCAATCAACATCAGCATCCATGTACAAGGGCCTCTGTTAACCAAAATGTTGCCTTCAAACTCACATGCAAACAAAGAAAGAGGGGGGGGATTTGCCCCATGAGCAGAAAAGGAGGGGACAAAAGACCAAAATAACACCGTAGATCCCTTACTGCTATGTATCAAAATCAACATGATTAAATTGTTCAAAAAAGTACCAAACTCTGGTATCATGCATTTTTATGAAATTCTCTGAAAACAAAAAGGGCAAATTTCTAGAAAGTTATTTGAAAAGTTTATTATTTAGACAAAGAAAATCCTGATGAGCATAAAGGTTGTAATAACAAAGAAGTATAACAGAAATTGTTAAAACACTCACAGTTGTAATTCACAATTTTGTTTAAAGAACAGAAAACAATCAATTATTCTTTTTTTGAGAAGCAGAAAAAAATATTTTTTAAAATAGGTTCTTCTTTGTTGTAAAGTCACAAAGAAGAAGTAAAAAAGGAATGGAGTACTAGTGGAGAGAAGATATATGGACGGTTCTTAAGGTAAACAGTTCTTCCTTCTCTACACAGAACAACCGTATCCTCTCAAACTCTAACTCCAATATTCCTAATGACAGGTCTGCCTACGTGTAGGTGTCAAAAAAATATTTCAAGAAAAATCAAGGTTGACATCATCACAACAACGTTTCGGCTGAAATGCCGCCTGTCTGGCCATAGTTTCTTTACATAGTTGAAAGTTGCCTTCCTCAGGGCGAAAGAACCTCACAACAGTTTAACCCTGTGGGGAAGCAGACATGAAAGAAAATGAAATTAAATTTAAAAGCATAATGGGAGCGAACTCCAAAATTTGAGTAAAGTTGCCCTTGTTGTTTAAAAGAGAATAAATTAGGAAATAAATTACCTCAATTTTGTAGGCTGTGGATAAGTTAGAAAAACAGGCGTGAAAACGGGCTCAGGGGCCCACAACAGTAATGCCTGAAGAGTGGAACCAACAGGGCCCTTGGTGTAACTGCATCGAGTTAGGACTCACATTGGAAAAAAACAACAACTGAAATGGAAGGGGGAACTTATCAGAATAAAAGTGAAGAAAAGTACAAATAGAGGTTATCCAAATGGGGAGAGGAGTGTAGAGGTATGTACTCACATGTGGATTAAATCCTGTAACTAGATAGCATGCACAATTGAAAGGTGCAGTCTGTGGAGTATATAGTGCGGAGAGCACATGCGTCGGGTAGCCTAGTGTGGTCCCATATCACTGGCATAGAAGGTGTACAGCCTCTGAAAAATAGAAAATGATGAATAGTGTTAGAAGAATGGACAGATATATACTGTAAACACTAAACTGTGTTTAAGAAAGAACCCACGAGAAATCGTGTTAGAAGAATGGACGGATATATACAGTAAACACTAAACTGTGTTTAAGAAAGAACCCACGAAAAAATCGCGTCTTACCTATAACGACTTGACCAAAGTATAATGCAGATGTACGAGGGGAACAGCCTTTCTTGAAACCCTCTCGCAACACTCTGCAAAGCGAGCACGAATGTTCATATAGCCTAAAGAGGGCAGGAGGCCTAACTCGCCATTTCATTGGGCCTAAAAACAAGATGTGTGGATAGGCTGAGAGCTGCCCCACCTGCATGTCACTCACTTGGGTGGATACAAAAGGGCGCCATGACAGCGGCCTCTGTAACGTCAACTAAGAGAAGCTGCCGCACCGGAAAGCAGACAGAAGCCTGCGGAGAAGCGTCCGGCTGGGGAGCAGAACACATGCTGCTGGAAGGAGGCAGCCGCCCGCAAGGCAAAACCCAGGTGTGGGATGGAAGCCAAAACATGTTAAATTGGACTGAAATCCTCATTAAGTCCATTAATGTGAGTGGATAAACGATGGATCCATCGAGCCTCCTTCTGTAGGAGGCAGTGGGTTATGTTGGGCGTATTTTTGACCACATCCAGAATCCACCATAATATGTCATTAGCAGAGTGCTGTAGCTCAATGTAGTGACTTACTAGGGGTGCGGTAAGTGTTTTACACCTGATTCTAGATCGATGTTCTGATATTCTAATATGTACCGGTCGTGAAGTTTGACCAACATACCGAAGGCCACACGGGCATTGGATGCAGTATACCACATGTGCGGTTTTGCAGTTTGTCATAGTGGTAAATGTCCATGTTTTTGGCCCAATTTTGAACTCCTTCATTTTCCTGGTGAATTGACAGACAGAGCAAGATCCACAAGGGAAATGCCCTGTGGTGGTCCTCAGGTCCCACAGACCTATTCTGGGGGCGGCTTTCTTAAGGGAAGAGTGCACAAGTTTGTCACGAATATTGCTGCCCCTCTTGAAAGCAAAGCGGGGAGGAGGTGTGTCTGGCAGATTTATTTTGACAATGGGCCAGTATTTCGAGATGAGTTTTTTAATCTCGAAGGTCTGAGGCCCATGGGTCAATACACATGTCATCTGTGAATTGTTCTTATCCAGTACTGAATTGGAATTTTGTTTGGGCGTGAGCAAATTGTCACGGTCAGTAAACCGAGCCCTTTTGTACGCTTGTGTGATCAATCGTTTAGGATAACCTCTGTCTCTAAGGCGACTACTAAGCTTATCTGCTTGTTCATAATAATCAAATAACTCGGAACAGTTTCGCCGGATCCGGAGAAACTGGCCATAGGGTAGATTATCCCTAATATGCCGAGGGTGATTGCTGGAGTAATGTAGGAGAGTATTACGGGCTGTGGTTTTACGGAAAAGCGAACACTTCAATTTTCCAAAATCATCTTTAATTATTAAGTCTAGAAAAGGGATCTGAATATTGCTAGACTCCATGGTGAACTTGATATTAGGATCAACGTTATTCAACCAATCAAAGAAGAGTATTAGCTCGGCTTTAGTGCCTGTCCAAATAAATATGATGTCATCGATATATCTCTTCCATTTGGTTATAGAATAGCGGAAGGGATTGGTGGAAGATAGAATGTGACGAGTTTCAAATTTGAACATAAAGAGAATCGCTAGGCTCGGCGCAAAAGCAGCCCCCATGGCCGTACCTTTTACTTGTAAGAAAAACTGGCCATTAAATTCAAAATAATTTTTGTTGAGAGCTATGGCCATAAGTTCCAAGATGAAGTTATGTGGAACGCGATCCTGAGAATCATATTCCAGGAGAACTTCTCGCATGCATTCTATCGCTTGATCTTGTGGAATGCTAGTATAGAGGGATTGAATGTCCATTGTCACCAGTAATTGAGTAGTGTTGTCAAATTCAAGATTTTCAAAGATAGTAATAGTGTCAGTCGTATCTCTGAGGTATGTCTCAGTTTTTACGCTAATAGGTTTCAGAAATACGTCAATAAATTTGCACAGTGGTTCTAAAATCGAACCACAGCCTGACACTATTGGTCTTCCGGGTGGGTTTTCCTGATTTTTATGTATCTTAGGTAAAGAATACATAGTCGGAATACGACTTTGACTGGTAATGAGAAATTTAGATTCTTTTTCCGTAATCCATTTGCGATCTAAAGCAAATTGTACTACGCTTTCAATTTCTGTGCGAATGTCTCGGGTGGGATCCTTCCTAAGTTTCTTATAGCTGACATCATCTTGTAATAGCGTGTCCATCATGTTGATATATTGAGCCTTAGACATAACTACAATTCCACCTCCTTTGTCTGCAGGTTTTATGACAATGGAGGGGTTGTTGGATAGTTCAATGAGAGCAGAGTTTTCTAATTTAGAGAGATTATGTCTAAGAGATTTCTGTTTTGAATTACTTTTGAGTTTGTCTAAATCTCGAAGGACACATTTTTCAAAGGTCAAAATTTCTCTTGTGACTTCATTGTCTTGGGGCTTGAAGGTTGAAGGGGCTCGTAAGCCAGTGTCTAGTTCCTGCTCATTTCCTCCATGTTCATTAAAGAAAACTTTGAGGCGCAATGTTCTAAGGAACCGGCGAACCTCAAGTTCTGTTTCAAACCAATCCGTTTTTTGTGAGGGCACAAATGAAAGCCCTTTCGAGAGAACTTTAATCTGAGGAGATGTAAGATCAATTTTGGCAAGATTAAAAATTGGTATGTCGCTTTGTTCAACTACCTGTTCAGACGACGCCGTCCGCGAAATTGGCGGCGCGGTTGTTGATAGGGGGGAAACCATGGTTGCCCCCAGAAAGGCCCTCCGGGGCCACCTCTGCCTAAAAAAGGCTGCGGTGGTAAAAAAGGTTGTTGGGGTGGGTGATTTCCAAAGGCTTGTGGTGATTGCCGGTCTTGTCTGGCCTGACCGTCTGAGCTGCTACTGCTAGAATTGGAAAAAGACACCCACCTACGTCTGCCTTTATTTCGTGGTTGGGAAGTTGACTGTGTTTTGGCGGCTTCAATGTATTCCTCTGTGATATATGGGAATATTTTATCCACTTTAAATTCCTGTATGTCAAACTGAAGTTTCTTTGTTTTTTTGCTTAGAGTAGTCGACTTAAAGTCGTCAAAGAGTTTATTAGTTTTCACTAATTGTTCACGAGCGTTAGAGATAGTAGTGTTCTCTAAAAAGGTTTTCTCTTCCTTTTCAAGCTCCTTCTGTATTTCTGCCCCAAGACGCTGGGCAGTTGTTATGGTAAGGACCATAAGGTCCCTACTGCATTTAATGGCAATGTGGCTAAAGGTAGTAGTGTATTCCTTGTCTGTAAGAAACAGACAAGGTTCATTGCGAACTATCAATCCCGCCGGGATGGTGTCAGCCCTTAAATACTCACGGAGGAAATGTCCATGGAGTTCTGTCCTAAAATGCTTTTTTTTGAGTTTCAATATGTCGTCACAACACATGGATTGGGCAACCCCCACTCCTGATCCTAATTGATCAAATAAAGACGGGCCTCCTATAATCTCAGCGGTTTGTTCAAGCGAATAGCTGAAAGTTTGTGCTTCTGCCATTCCGTATTGCTTGACCAATGGGATCCCAACAGTGGGGATGCAGAACTACCAAGGGTAGGCCATGGAAGCCACTCCCACAGCCAAGGGGAAAAAAAGGTTATAAATACCTGCCTCTGAAAAACATAAATTAAGTGTGTTCTTCAGGAATCCTCATTAATTGCGAGATAGCTATAAAGAACGATCCCCAAGCAACCAGGTTGCTGAATATACAAACAAAGAAAGAGGGGGGGGATTTGCCCCATGAGCAGAAAAGGAGGGGACAAAAGACCAAAATAACACCGTAGATCCCTTACTGCTATGTATCAAAATCAACATGATTAAATTGTTCAAAAAAGTACCAAACTCTGGTATCATGCATTTTTATGAAATTCTCTGAAAACAAAAAGGGCAAATTTCTAGAAAGTTATTTGAAAAGTTTATTATTTAGACAAAGAAAATCCTGATGAGCATAAAGGTTGTAATAACAAAGAAGTATAACAGAAATTGTTAAAACACTCACAGTTGTAATTCACAATTTTGTTTAAAGAACAGAAAACAATCAATTATTCTTTTTTTGAGAAGCAGAAAAAAATATTTTTTAAAATAGGTTCTTCTTTGTTGTAAAGTCACAAAGAAGAAGTAAAAAAGGAATGGAGTACTAGTGGAGAGAAGATATATGGACGGTTCTTAAGGTAAACAGTTCTTCCTTCTCTACACAGAACAACCGTATCCTCTCAAACTCTAACTCCAATATTCCTAATGACAGGTCTGCCTACGTGTAGGTGTCAAAAAAATATTTCAAGAAAAATCAAGGTTGACATCATCACAACAACGTTTCGGCTGAAATGCCGCCTGTCTGGCCATAGTTTCTTTACATAGTTGAAAGTTGCCTTCCTCAGGGCGAAAGAACCTCACAACAGTTTAACCCTGTGGGGAAGCAGACATGAAAGAAAATGAAATTAAATTTAAAAGCATAATGGGAGCGAACTCCAAAATTTGAGTAAAGTTGCCCTTGTTGTTTAAAAGAGAATAAATTAGGAAATAAATTACCTCAATTTTGTAGGCTGTGGATAAGTTAGAAAAACAGGCGTGAAAACGGGCTCAGGGGCCCACAACAGTAATGCCTGAAGAGTGGAACCAACAGGGCCCTTGGTGTAACTGCATCGAGTTAGGACTCACATTGGAAAAAAACAACAACTGAAATGGAAGGGGGAACTTATCAGAATAAAAGTGAAGAAAAGTACAAATAGAGGTTATCCAAATGGGGAGAGGAGTGTAGAGGTATGTACTCACATGTGGATTAAATCCTGTAACTAGATAGCATGCACAATTGAAAGGTGCAGTCTGTGGAGTATATAGTGCGGAGAGCACATGCGTCGGGTAGCCTAGTGTGGTCCCATATCACTGGCATAGAAGGTGTACAGCCTCTGAAAAATAGAAAATGATGAATAGTGTTAGAAGAATGGACAGATATATACTGTAAACACTAAACTGTGTTTAAGAAAGAACCCACGAGAAATCGTGTTAGAAGAATGGACGGATATATACAGTAAACACTAAACTGTGTTTAAGAAAGAACCCACGAAAAAATCGCGTCTTACCTATAACGACTTGACCAAAGTATAATGCAGATGTACGAGGGGAACAGCCTTTCTTGAAACCCTCTCGCAACACTCTGCAAAGCGAGCACGAATGTTCATATAGCCTAAAGAGGGCAGGAGGCCTAACTCGCCATTTCATTGGGCCTAAAAACAAGATGTGTGGATAGGCTGAGAGCTGCCCCACCTGCATGTCACTCACTTGGGTGGATACAAAAGGGCGCCATGACAG
Organism: Ambystoma mexicanum; assembly: GCF_040938575.1. Classification (NCBI taxonomy): domain Eukaryota; kingdom Metazoa; phylum Chordata; class Amphibia; order Caudata; family Ambystomatidae; genus Ambystoma; species Ambystoma mexicanum. Next base: position 798,573,212 of record NC_090924.1, on the reverse strand, counting down.
CGGCCTCTGTAACGTCAACTAAGAGAAGCTGCCGCACCGGAAAGCAGACAGAAGCCTGCGGAGAAGCGTCCGGCTGGGGAGCAGAACACATGCTGCTGGAAGGAGGCAGCCGCCCGCAAGGCAAAACCCAGGTGTGGGATGGAAGCCAAAACATGTTAAATTGGACTGAAATCCTCATTAAGTCCATTAATGTGAGTGGATAAACGATGGATCCATCGAGCCTCCTTCTGTAGGAGGCAGTGGGTTATGTTGGGCGTATTTTTGACCACATCCAGAATCCACCATAATATGTCATTAGCAGAGTGCTGTAGCTCAATGTAGTGACTTACTAGGGGTGCGGTAAGTGTTTTACACCTGATTCTAGATCGATGTTCTGATATTCTAATATGTACCGGTCGTGAAGTTTGACCAACATACCGAAGGCCACACGGGCATTGGATGCAGTATACCACATGTGCGGTTTTGCAGTTTGTCATAGTGGTAAATGTCCATGTTTTTGGCCCAATTTTGAACTCCTTCATTTTCCTGGTGAATTGACAGACAGAGCAAGATCCACAAGGGAAATGCCCTGTGGTGGTCCTCAGGTCCCACAGACCTATTCTGGGGGCGGCTTTCTTAAGGGAAGAGTGCACAAGTTTGTCACGAATATTGCTGCCCCTCTTGAAAGCAAAGCGGGGAGGAGGTGTGTCTGGCAGATTTATTTTGACAATGGGCCAGTATTTCGAGATGAGTTTTTTAATCTCGAAGGTCTGAGGCCCATGGGTCAATACACATGTCATCTGTGAATTGTTCTTATCCAGTACTGAATTGGAATTTTGTTTGGGCGTGAGCAAATTGTCACGGTCAGTAAACCGAGCCCTTTTGTACGCTTGTGTGATCAATCGTTTAGGATAACCTCTGTCTCTAAGGCGACTACTAAGCTTATCTGCTTGTTCATAATAATCAAATAACTCGGAACAGTTTCGCCGGATCCGGAGAAACTGGCCATAGGGTAGATTATCCCTAATATTCCGAGGGTGATTGCTGGAGTAATGTAGGAGAGTATTACGGGCTGTGGTTTTACGGAAAAGCGAACACTTCAATTTTCCAAAATCATCTTTAATTATTAAGTCTAGAAAAGGGATCTGAATATTGCTAGACTCCATGGTGAACTTGATATTAGGATCAACGTTATTCAACCAATCAAAGAAGAGTATTAGCTCGGCTTTAGTGCCTGTCCAAATAAATATGATGTCATCGATATATCTCTTCCATTTGGTTATAGAATAGCGGAAGGGATTGGTGGAAGATAGAATGTGACGAGTTTCAAATTTGAACATAAAGAGAATCGCTAGGCTCGGCGCAAAAGCAGCCCCCATGGCCGTACCTTTTACTTGTAAGAAAAACTGGCCATTAAATTCAAAATAATTTTTGTTGAGAGCTATGGCCATAAGTTCCAAGATGAAGTTATGTGGAACGCGATCCTGAGAATCATATTCCAGGAGAACTTCTCGCATGCATTCTATCGCTTGATCTTGTGGAATGCTAGTATAGAGGGATTGAATGTCCATTGTCACCAGTAATTGAGTAGTGTTGTCAAATTCAAGATTTTCAAAGATAGTAATAGTGTCAGTCGTATCTCTGAGGTATGTCTCAGTTTTTACGCTAATAGGTTTCAGAAATACGTCAATAAATTTGCACAGTGGTTCTAAAATCGAACCACAGCCTGACACTATTGGTCTTCCGGGTGGGTTTTCCTGATTTTTATGTATCTTAGGTAAAGAATACATAGTCGGAATACGACTTTGACTGGTAATGAGAAATTTAGATTCTTTTTCCGTAATCCATTTGCGATCTAAAGCAAATTGTACTACGCTTTCAATTTCTGTGCGAATGTCTCGGGTGGGATCCTTCCTAAGTTTCTTATAGCTGACATCATCTTGTAATAGCGTGTCCATCATGTTGATATATTGAGCCTTAGACATAACTACAATTCCACCTCCTTTGTCTGCAGGTTTTATGACAATGGAGGGGTTGTTGGATAGTTCAATGAGAGCAGAGTTTTCTAATTTAGAGAGATTATGTCTAAGAGATTTCTGTTTTGAATTACTTTTGAGTTTGTCTAAATCTCGAAGGACACATTTTTCAAAGGTCAAAATTTCTCTTGTGACTTCATTGTCTTGGGGCTTGAAGGTTGAAGGGGCTCGTAAGCCAGTGTCTAGTTCCTGCTCATTTCCTCCATGTTCATTAAAGAAAACTTTGAGGCGCAATGTTCTAAGGAACCGGCGAACCTCAAGTTCTGTTTCAAACCAATCCGTTTTTTGTGAGGGCACAAATGAAAGCCCTTTCGAGAGAACTTTAATCTGAGGAGATGTAAGATCAATTTTGGCAAGATTAAAAATTGGTATGTCGCTTTGTTCAACTACCTGTTCAGACGACGCCGTCCGCGAAATTGGCGGCGCGGTTGTTGATAGGGGGGAAACCATGGTTGCCCCCAGAAAGGCCCTCCGGGGCCACCTCTGCCTAAAAAAGGCTGCGGTGGTAAAAAAGGTTGTTGGGGTGGGTGATTTCCAAAGGCTTGTGGTGATTGCCGGTCTTGTCTGGCCTGACCGTCTGAGCTGCTACTGCTAGAATTGGAAAAAGACACCCACCTACGTCTGCCTTTATTTCGTGGTTGGGAAGTTGACTGTGTTTTGGCGGCTTCAATGTATTCCTCTGTGATATATGGGAATATTTTATCCACTTTAAATTCCTGTATGTCAAACTGAAGTTTCTTTGTTTTTTTGCTTAGAGTAGTCGACTTAAAGTCGTCAAAGAGTTTATTAGTTTTCACTAATTGTTCACGAGCGTTAGAGATAGTAGTGTTCTCTAAAAAGGTTTTCTCTTCCTTTTCAAGCTCCTTCTGTATTTCTGCCCCAAGACGCTGGGCAGTTGTTATGGTAAGGACCATAAGGTCCCTACTGCATTTAATGGCAATGTGGCTAAAGGTAGTAGTGTATTCCTTGTCTGTAAGAAACAGACAAGGTTCATTGCGAACTATCAATCCCGCCGGGATGGTGTCAGCCCTTAAATACTCACGGAGGAAATGTCCATGGAGTTCTGTCCTAAAATGCTTTTTTTTGAGTTTCAATATGTCGTCACAACACATGGATTGGGCAACCCCCACTCCTGATCCTAATTGATCAAATAAAGACGGGCCTCCTATAATCTCAGCGGTTTGTTCAAGCGAATAGCTGAAAGTTTGTGCTTCTGCCATTCCGTATTGCTTGACCAATGGGATCCCAACAGTGGGGATGCAGAACTACCAAGGGTAGGCCATGGAAGCCACTCCCACAGCCAAGGGGAAAAAAAGGTTATAAATACCTGCCTCTGAAAAACATAAATTAAGTGTGTTCTTCAGGAATCCTCATTAATTGCGAGATAGCTATAAAGAACGATCCCCAAGCAACCAGGTTGCTGAATATACAAACAAAGAAAGAGGGGGGGGATTTGCCCCATGAGCAGAAAAGGAGGGGACAAAAGACCAAAATAACACCGTAGATCCCTTACTGCTATGTATCAAAATCAACATGATTAAATTGTTCAAAAAAGTACCAAACTCTGGTATCATGCATTTTTATGAAATTCTCTGAAAACAAAAAGGGCAAATTTCTAGAAAGTTATTTGAAAAGTTTATTATTTAGACAAAGAAAATCCTGATGAGCATAAAGGTTGTAATAACAAAGAAGTATAACAGAAATTGTTAAAACACTCACAGTTGTAATTCACAATTTTGTTTAAAGAACAGAAAACAATCAATTATTCTTTTTTTGAGAAGCAGAAAAAAATATTTTTTAAAATAGGTTCTTCTTTGTTGTAAAGTCACAAAGAAGAAGTAAAAAAGGAATGGAGTACTAGTGGAGAGAAGATATATGGACGGTTCTTAAGGTAAACAGTTCTTCCTTCTCTACACAGAACAACCGTATCCTCTCAAACTCTAACTCCAATATTCCTAATGACAGGTCTGCCTACGTGTAGGTGTCAAAAAAATATTTCAAGAAAAATCAAGGTTGACATCATCACAACAACGTTTCGGCTGAAATGCCGCCTGTCTGGCCATAGTTTCTTTACATAGTTGAAATTTGCCTTCCTCAGGGCGAAAGAACCTCACAACAGTTTAACCCTGTGGGGAAGCAGACATGAAAGAAAATGAAATTAAATTTAAAAGCATAATGGGAGCGAACTCCAAAATTTGAGTAAAGTTGCCCTTGTTGTTTAAAAGAGAATAAATTAGGAAATAAATTACCTCAATTTTGTAGGCTGTGGATAAGTTAGAAAAACAGGCGTGAAAACGGGCTCAGGGGCCCACAACAGTAATGCCTGAAGAGTGGAACCAACAGGGCCCTTGGTGTAACTGCATCGAGTTAGGACTCACATTGGAAAAAAACAACAACTGAAATGGAAGGGGGAACTTATCAGAATAAAAGTGAAGAAAAGTACAAATAGAGGTTATCCAAATGGGGAGAGGAGTGTAGAGGTATGTACTCACATGTGGATTAAATCCTGTAACTAGATAGCATGCACAATTGAAAGGTGCAGTCTGTGGAGTATATAGTGCGGAGAGCACATGCGTCGGGTAGCCTAGTGTGGTCCCATATCACTGGCATAGAAGGTGTACAGCCTCTGAAAAATAGAAAATGATGAATAGTGTTAGAAGAATGGACAGATATATACTGTAAACACTAAACTGTGTTTAAGAAAGAACCCACGAGAAATCGTGTTAGAAGAATGGACGGATATATACAGTAAACACTAAACTGTGTTTAAGAAAGAACCCACGAAAAAATCGCGTCTTACCTATAACGACTTGACCAAAGTATAATGCAGATGTACGAGGGGAACAGCCTTTCTTGAAACCCTCTCGCAACACTCTGCAAAGCGAGCACGAATGTTCATATAGCCTAAAGAGGGCAGGAGGCCTAACTCGCCATTTCATTGGGCCTAAAAACAAGATGTGTGGATAGGCTGAGAGCTGCCCCACCTGCATGTCACTCACTTGGGTGGATACAAAAGGGCGCCATGACAGCGGCCTCTGTAACGTCAACTAAGAGAAGCTGCCGCACCGGAAAGCAGACAGAAGCCTGCGGAGAAGCGTCCGGCTGGGGAGCAGAACACATGCTGCTGGAAGGAGGCAGCCGCCCGCAAGGCAAAACCCAGGTGTGGGATGGAAGCCAAAACATGTTAAATTGGACTGAAATCCTCATTAAGTCCATTAATGTGAGTGGATAAACGATGGATCCATCGAGCCTCCTTCTGTAGGAGGCAGTGGGTTATGTTGGGCGTATTTTTGACCACATCCAGAATCCACCATAATATGTCATTAGCAGAGTGCTGTAGCTCAATGTAGTGACTTACTAGGGGTGCGGTAAGTGTTTTACACCTGATTCTAGATCGATGTTCTGATATTCTAATATGTACCGGTCGTGAAGTTTGACCAACATACCGAAGGCCACACGGGCATTGGATGCAGTATACCACATGTGCGGTTTTGCAGTTTGTCATAGTGGTAAATGTCCATGTTTTTGGCCCAATTTTGAACTCCTTCATTTTCCTGGTGAATTGACAGACAGAGCAAGATCCACAAGGGAAATGCCCTGTGGTGGTCCTCAGGTCCCACAGACCTATTCTGGGGGCGGCTTTCTTAAGGGAAGAGTGCACAAGTTTGTCACGAATATTGCTGCCCCTCTTGAAAGCAAAGCGGGGAGGAGGTGTGTCTGGCAGATTTATTTTGACAATGGGCCAGTATTTCGAGATGAGTTTTTTAATCTCGAAGGTCTGAGGCCCATGGGTCAATACACATGTCATCTGTGAATTGTTCTTATCCAGTACTGAATTGGAATTTTGTTTGGGCGTGAGCAAATTGTCACGGTCAGTAAACCGAGCCCTTTTGTACGCTTGTGTGATCAATCGTTTAGGATAACCTCTGTCTCTAAGGCGACTACTAAGCTTATCTGCTTGTTCATAATAATCAAATAACTCGGAACAGTTTCGCCGGATCCGGAGAAACTGGCCATAGGGTAGATTATCCCTAATATGCCGAGGGTGATTGCTGGAGTAATGTAGGAGAGTATTACGGGCTGTGGTTTTACGGAAAAGCGAACACTTCAATTTTCCAAAATCATCTTTAATTATTAAGTCTAGAAAAGGGATCTGAATATTGCTAGACTCCATGGTGAACTTGATATTAGGATCAACGTTATTCAACCAATCAAAGAAGAGTATTAGCTCGGCTTTAGTGCCTGTCCAAATAAATATGATGTCATCGATATATCTCTTCCATTTGGTTATAGAATAGCGGAAGGGATTGGTGGAAGATAGAATGTGACGAGTTTCAAATTTGAACATAAAGAGAATCGCTAGGCTCGGCGCAAAAGCAGCCCCCATGGCCGTACCTTTTACTTGTAAGAAAAACTGGCCATTAAATTCAAAATAATTTTTGTTGAGAGCTATGGCCATAAGTTCCAAGATGAAGTTATGTGGAACGCGATCCTGAGAATCATATTCCAGGAGAACTTCTCGCATGCATTCTATCGCTTGATCTTGTGGAATGCTAGTATAGAGGGATTGAATGTCCATTGTCACCAGTAATTGAGTAGTGTTGTCAAATTCAAGATTTTCAAAGATAGTAATAGTGTCAGTCGTATCTCTGAGGTATGTCTCAGTTTTTACGCTAATAGGTTTCAGAAATACGTCAATAAATTTGCACAGTGGTTCTAAAATCGAACCACAGCCTGACACTATTGGTCTTCCGGGTGGGTTTTCCTGATTTTTATGTATCTTAGGTAAAGAATACATAGTCGGAATACGACTTTGACTGGTAATGAGAAATTTAGATTCTTTTTCCGTAATCCATTTGCGATCTAAAGCAAATTGTACTACGCTTTCAATTTCTGTGCGAATGTCTCGGGTGGGATCCTTCCTAAGTTTCTTATAGCTGACATCATCTTGTAATAGCGTGTCCATCATGTTGATATATTGAGCCTTAGACATAACTACAATTCCACCTCCTTTGTCTGCAGGTTTTATGACAATGGAGGGGTTGTTGGATAGTTCAATGAGAGCAGAGTTTTCTAATTTAGAGAGATTATGTCTAAGAGATTTCTGTTTTGAATTACTTTTGAGTTTGTCTAAATCTCGAAGGACACATTTTTCAAAGGTCAAAATTTCTCTTGTGACTTCATTGTCTTGGGGCTTGAAGGTTGAAGGGGCTCGTAAGCCAGTGTCTAGTTCCTGCTCATTTCCTCCATGTTCATTAAAGAAAACTTTGAGGCGCAATGTTCTAAGGAACCGGCGAACCTCAAGTTCTGTTTCAAACCAATCCGTTTTTTGTGAGGGCACAAATGAAAGCCCTTTCGAGAGAACTTTAATCTGAGGAGATGTAAGATCAATTTTGGCAAGATTAAAAATTGGTATGTCGCTTTGTTCAACTACCTGTTCAGACGACGCCGTCCGCGAAATTGGCGGCGCGGTTGTTGATAGGGGGGAAACCATGGTTGCCCCCAGAAAGGCCCTCCGGGGCCACCTCTGCCTAAAAAAGGCTGCGGTGGTAAAAAAGGTTGTTGGGGTGGGTGATTTCCAAAGGCTTGTGGTGATTGCCGGTCTTGTCTGGCCTGACCGTCTGAGCTGCTACTGCTAGAATTGGAAAAAGACACCCACCTACGTCTGCCTTTATTTCGTGGTTGGGAAGTTGACTGTGTTTTGGCGGCTTCAATGTATTCCTCTGTGATATATGGGAATATTTTATCCACTTTAAATTCCTGTATGTCAAACTGAAGTTTCTTTGTTTTTTTGCTTAGAGTAGTCGACTTAAAGTCGTCAAAGAGTTTATTAGTTTTCACTAATTGTTCACGAGCGTTAGAGATAGTAGTGTTCACCGGAGGGTCATGCATCATGGCTTGTACACCACAGACACAGTGGATAGACACAGTGGATACAACGGTGACGGCACTGCATGAGTCAATCTACACATCATCACGGACATGTGTCATGCATCCATGGCGTTTCAAAGTCACACACACACTTCTCAGACACACACACATGTGCACCATACTTGTACCTGACAGCAGCAACCATCCCTCACACCCCCTCCATGTCCAAGAACAGAGACTGGCATGCTTTCATGTGTGCATTCCGCATACAGCTCCCCATGTTGCATTGGAACACATGCACCATCCATGTGGTTCACACATTACTGGTCTCACATGCATGACCATGATGTCCCTGCACACACACATACAGGCAAGTATCAGACTACCAGCACACTGCAACATGCCCTATCTCACACAGCAATGCTTGGCCACTCACCGCTCAACTCCAGACGGGTCTGCCTATGAAGGATCTGGACGTGGAGCACTGGTCCTTAGTGTTCCAGGACCCTCATCTGGATGTCGCTCATGCTGACCCGGCCCCCCTCCGTGAGGCGCCAGGCCTTGTAGAGGGTCCTGGACCTGAAGTCCTCCCAGTGCCTCCGGACGTGCTTGATGTTGCGGGTTGCCACCCCCTCCGCGTTGATGGCAACCACTACCTGCTCCCAGATCCTCTACCGTCCTTCCTTGTTGGCGCGTGATGTTCCAAAGAGGGCATCATAATGCCCCAGGACATGCCCCACCAGGACACCAACTTCCTTCTCACTGAAGCTGGTGGCCCTCTGCCTCTCTGGCTGGGGGTCGCTAGTGGTCTCAGATGGTGTTTGCCCCGACATGGCGACCCCCGAGGCAGGCGTGGGTGGGCAACTGTGTCCTGGGGCTGGGCTGTGGAGCGATGGTATCCCAGTCAGGAGTCTTCTGTTCCAGCAGGGGTGGACACAGGAACTGGACCCCTGCATATGGCTGACATGCAGGCACCAAATAGCAGATCACGTGGGCACACTACTGGGGGTGCATAGAGTAGCTGCCCGCTAGAGCGGTCAAAGGAGCGGAAGCGTGACTTGCGCACTGCCAATGGGTGCTCCACTATGGCCCTGGTTGCAATATGGGCCGCGTTGTATCTTACCTGGGGTGGTGTGGTGGGGTTCCGGATTGGCGTCATCATGTGGTTGCTCAGAGGGTAGGCACTGTCCCCTGGAGAGGTGATGATGGTTGTGATTATTGGGGTTTGTGTATTTGTGTGTGTGTGTGACATGCATGCATGTGCACAGGCATTTGTACTAACCTAGGAGCCATGTGTCACCACTGCCCAGCTTCCAGGGCCCAGCTCAGGGTGGATATTCTGTATATGAAACTGTCATGGGTGGAGCCAGGGTAGTTCGCATAGACAGAGGTGACGATTCCCTTTGCATTGCATACCACCTGCACGTTGATGGAATGCCAGTGTTTGCGGTTTCGGTAGATGTGCTCTGTGGCCCTAGGTGGACGTAGGGCCACATGGGTGCAATCTATGGCACTGAGCACTTTGGGGAAGTGTGCCACCCTGTAAAAGTCCTGGACAATGGCATGCCTTTTGTTGCGGGTGTTCTGGGCATGTATATGTGCCTGCGGACTGAGGGGCGCGCTGTCATGATTGCCAAGACTTGGTGTAGGCAGCGTGACTGCGTGGCCTGTGAGACACCCTCCCCCCCCACTATGGCAGTAGTCTGCTGAAATTACCCAGTGGCCAAAAAATGCAGGACATTGAGCACCTTCTCCAAGGGGCGCAATGCTTGGGAGCAGAGGGTGAGGGATGTAAGGTCATCTTCCCACTCCCTGACCAGGTCTAGGATGACAAGAGGTGGAAACCTATACCTGCCATAGACCTAGTAATCAGGCATACCAAAAAGGCTTGTCCGGGGTGAAAAAATGCATGCCCTGACTATTCGCTTCCTCCTGCGGTGTCCCACGATCAGGGCTGCGACAAATGGGGCATTCATCGGAGCTGTATATACGTGTTTGTTGTTTGCGCGCACTTTTATCCTGTGCGCGGGACGCTTCCACCTGCCTTCGTGTGGCAGCCGCATTGACACCTATGTGTGTCTTTTGCCGTGCGCGGGTTTCCCATATTTGAATCCATGAATATGGGTTGTTCGCGTGAATGTGGGCGTTCCATGTAGTTCCCTGCAGTACTTCCCCAGTTACGCCTTCTTTTTCATGCGTTCCCCATTCCGCGTGTTACGCCCACTGTTCCGCCCACTTTTGTTGTGTGCGCCGCGCTATGTGTGTTTTCGCTGTGCGCGTAGCACACACTGTTTGATGACGTGTGCGCCTGCATGCGCCATGCACGGATTTGGCGCACAACCAGTGGAAAACACATGCAGCGCCTTCCTTGAATTGCACGCATGCACGTGCACTTGCTTTTTCACGCTTGCGCCACCTTGCGCCTGCTTGCTCTGGGATTTTCAGCACACGTTTGTTCTATGAATCGGCCTGTCTATGTCTAGTGCATAGCTTCGAATCCTGCGTGCTGCTTACCTTACATTAAAACAAAAAAAACAATATTGCCCAAAAAATAGGCGACTTAATTTCGAATTGACCTTACATTTCAGAATAAAGTCTCTGGGGAGAATTCATTCTGAAATAAAATCGCCAGTGGGAGAATAGTTACGAAGCAAAAATATTTTGCAACACTGCCACATTTCTTAATGTTAACAGAGATTCTATACACTTTGGTCTAAACAAGTTTTGGGAACGTGGCTCATGTTGAGGTCTGAAACTTGAGGAATTTAGGGGGAGGTTTGGCCTACTTTGAGAAACCAAAGGATGTCTCACATACTAGTCCCCGGGGATCTCTCTCTCAGGTGGCCAGGCATGGCCATCCCCTTTGGATCCAGACCCTGGGGATGGACCAGTGCGAGAGGATCACCTGGGTGAGGGGTCTTCAGGGAGTGGGGGTTAGTCAACCAATGGTGAGATGCAGTATTCCCACCTTTCTTGTACCTATGACTCATCCTATTTTATAGGATCCTCCAATGTCCCAACTCCCCCCCTCTTTTCTACTCAAGCACTGGGCCAAGGAAGAGGGTAACTGAGAGTAACAAGACTAACCCTTACATATCTCATTGGAAATGTATGGCTAATCGGGTCAGGCACTTGACTTTAAATACATACTCCTGATACCAATTAGCTCTCCCCACACGGACAAAAAGGCAGAACATAGAGACACATTCTGAGCAAGGTGGAACACGAGAAGGAACAGAACTTCTGGGGAAGCGAGACCAAGCCTGTGGTATTAACCTTGACTCGTGAATTAAAACCCCAAAGATAAGAAACTAATGCACACAGCTGGTGGGTTGGCGAGCAACATGATATAAAAGGCCGGTGTGTTTTAAGGAAAGATTGAAGTTGCAATAGTATATCTCACAATTAAAGGCTGCATGCGTGTGGATGAGACGCGAAGGAAGGCAGACATGTGGTGAACTTTAAGTTACTGATAACTGTATAGGGAGTGATACAGAGTAGCGGAGTGGTCCAGCGAAAAGAAATAGCCCACTCGAAAGTCTCAGCAAAAGGAGGAATGTTTTGTTATAGAGCGACAAAGTGAATGAACTCGAAAATGCATCAAGATGAACCCCAGTGAAAAGGGGAAGTGAAAAGGTGAATGTTGAACTGTTGTGCTTATGATACTGAACTACCCAGACAAAGAAACACTGGGGCAAATAACACAAGAGCGTGAGCTGAAGGAAAAGTCAAGGTGGTCCTGCAGAGGTCTATAGTAAAAGTCTTGCACATTCGAAAGTCTTTGACATCAGGAAGGTCCGAGCTTGACTAGGGAGACCCGAAGTGTGATCGGTTAGGGGAAGGTAATGCCTAAAGAATGTGAATTAAGCTTGGGGAAGTGAACCCGTGCAAGTGCTGTGGTTGAAAGGTCTGAGCTAGACATAGGGAGACCTATGTGAACTTTTTGCTTTGAGAGGTCCGAGTGCGACCGAGGGAGATCTGCGTGCACTTTTCTTCAACTGTGAAATCATTTTTGAAAGCTGGAATAAGTGACTTTAATGTGGAAGATCAAGTGGGCCTCGATCCACCTTTGAAACTGCCTTTGTTTTGAGAAACTGAGACAGACTGTGTCATCCTGTCTATGGGGGTCGCCTTTCTCCATGCTGTCCAACATGGGGAGGGGAGGGTTCATAGTGATAACATCGAAAACAAAAAAGTCGAAAGTCATAATTTCGAAAAAAAACGTTGAAAAATAAAAAAGTCGAATTTCTTTTTTAATAAGTTTTTTATTCGAAATGGGGGGTTCACCCCCAGCCCCCCTTTTTTAATTTTTTAAAAATTTTTTTGTTGTTTTTACCTTTTTACTTATATACTAGAGCCAAAAAATAAACATAAATAAAAAAAATAATAATTCGACTTTTTATTTTTCAACGTTTTGTTTTCGACATTATTGTCTTTCGACATTTTGTTTTCGATATTTTGACTGACCACCGGAGGGGAGCTGACTCAGCCACATTCATTCATTATATTCTAACACTGATTTTCCTTTGCATACATATTCCCCTTTTCTCACTTTTTGTATAAGAGATAGGGCAAGCATTAAGTTTTGTTAGAATAGGCCATCTTTGATTTGATAGAGACTGACTAGGACTGTGTTTTCTTTATTATTCGATAGTAGTGACTACTCCCATCATAGCTATAGGGCAAAGCAGGAGTTTTTCCACCCTGAAAATTGAATTAAGGTTTTACAAATTGTACCTCTTGTTTCAGTGTCATACTTTTGATACCATTCCTCCCTTACATATGGTGTCAGAATGGGATACGACTCAATTGAGACAAATTCGGGGACCCTAAAATTCCAGAAACGTAGTCACAGAGCCTCAGACCCCTCTACTGCCACGAAAGTATCCATAGGCTTTGATATTTGTAGCAGTAGAGAAGCCACTATCCCTAATGAGAAAAGAGGGATGATTCCCATTGACTTAGTTGTAATACCCCTTGCGGGTTGTTATATAGGGCTGGCCCCAAAATCTGGCATAGCCTGGGCATTTGGTCTCGATGTCCCAGCAGGCGTTATAGATCAAGACTTTCAGGGATACATATAAATTCTCCTAGAGAACCAAGACGAGACCCTGTTTGAAGTATGTCCTGCGGCCAAAATTCCACTGGGAAATCTTGAGAAAGCTCTATTTCCCCATTTTGAGAAAGAAATTGAACCAGAGGAAACTGGGAGCGGTAACTTAGGCTTTGGAGAGGCCAATGAGATACGTACCACCGAAGCAAAAAGGCAAGAGGAACCTACCATCCTTCTCGACCTAGCTGTCGCCCAGCAAAATGATCCAGTACTCGCAGACGCTTTCTTAGAAGGGATTTCTGTGGGAGAAGGACAAGAAAATGGTAGCTCCCTTTTCTTCCTAAAACAGGTATTACTATATAGAAGGGAAACCTAAGTAAGACTCAATTAGTAGTACCCAAAACCCATTGCAAGATCGTGCTAGAGATAGCACACTCTCATTTGACAGAGGGACATTTGGGACAATCTAAAACCCAAGCTCACATCAGTGGAAAATTCTGTTGGATGGGTATCCATGCTGACATAAAGAACTTCATTCAGACAGGTGAGCTATGCCAAAAAAACAGCTCACATATTCCACTACCAGCCCCTCTAAACCCATTATTGATAATAGAAGTCCTTTGTCTGGAATCGGATGGATATCATTGGACCGTTGGAAATTTCTAAACTGGGCAATAAATATGTACTCTTAATTTTTGATTATGCTACCCAGTACCCAGAAGCATTCCCCATCAGAACAACACAACCCATAAAAATGTAAAGCACCTGTTGCCATTTTTTTTCAGGGTTGCTTTCCCCAAGGAAATACTAACTGATCAGGGAGCCAACTTCATGATTAAGCTCATGGGTAAGGTTAAGGAATTGCTGTACATTACCACCTTAGGAACCTCAGTTCACCACCCCCAAACAGACAGACTGGTAGAGAGATTTAATAAGACCTTCAAAATGAGTTTGAGAAAGATAGTAGATGAGGATGGAAAGGACTGGGATTGTTTGATCCTGTGGGCCCTATTTGCAGTGAGAAAGACCCTTCAGGCATCCACTGGTTTCTCCCCTTTTGAGTTACTCTACGGTAGAGAACCAAGAGAGGTCTCAGACATTCTCTGGGAAGAAAGAGAAGAGTCGCCAATCCCCCTTTCACAGACAGCTACCCGATTGTGAGAGCACATGAAACTCGTCCAGAGTCTAGTCCGCACTCATATGGAGAAAGCTCAAGCCCAACAAAAATGTTCCTATCAAAAGAAGGTACATCTAAGGTCATTTTCAGTAGGACAGAAAGTCTTAGTCCTTTTACCTACCTCTGAAAATACATTGTTTTCTAATTGACACAGGCCCTATGAGGTACTAGAGCAAACAGGAACCTTTAACTATAAAATAGCCCAACCTGCTAGATGGCAAAAGCCCCACCTCTACCACGTAAATCTCCTGAAACAGTGGAAATAAAATCCTTCCGCTACTACCTCCTCTATATTGTTTTATTTGGTACCCGAGGAGATAGAGAACTCCAAACTGATTCCACAAGATCTATCTAAACATAAGCAAAAGGATTTGAACAACCTCATTACTACATACCCAATGTATTTTGTGTGAAACCAAGGAGAGTACATGGTACCTACCACTATATCAGAACTCAAAAGGGGATAGTGGTCCATGTAAAGCCATACAGACTCCCAGAGCATGAAAACAGGTAGCAATTGATGAGGTTAAACATTTTCTAAAGGCAAACATCATGGAACCCTCTTCAAGTCCGTAGTCCTCCCCTATTGTGTTGGTGACTAAACTCCACCACTCTTGGAGGTTTTGCATAGACTTTAGGCAGGTCAACGCCATCTCTGCCTTCAATGGCTATCCTATGCCACATATCGATGATTTAATAGATAAACCTGGAAATGCTGCATTCTTGTGAACCCTAGATTCAACCAAGGAATATTGGGAGGTCCTTGTGCATGTACCTCATAAGGAAAAGACAGATTTCTTGACACCAACAGGACTATTCCAATTCAAAGTCCTCCCTTTTGAATTGCATGGGGCCCCAGCAACTTTCCAACAACTCATGGACAGGATATTACAGCCTTATTCTGATTTCTCTGGGGCCTATATTGACGACATAGTAATTTACAGTAAAACTTGAGAAGACCATCTCTTTCTTCTATTATGAGAACTATCTGAGAGGCCGGCTCAACTGACAATCCAACAAAATGTAAGCTGTCTCAGTCAACAGTAAAAAACCTATGCTTTTTTGTAAGGAATGGCAGTGTCCATCCACAACAAGAAGAAGTGAAAGCCATCCTAGATGCTCCCACACCCAAGATCAAGAGATTTCAGAGCATTCCTATGACTGATTGAATATTATTGTAGGTTTATGTGAAATTTTTCAGATAGAACAGCCAGACTGACAGACAAACTAACAAATGCGGAACCCCACAAAATTGGTTGGAATGATGAGGACGATGCTTGTTACAATAACCTAAAACAAGCCCAATGCCAAAATCCAATTTTAAAAGTAGTAGACTTCTCAAAGGAATTCATATTACAGACCGATGCCTCTGTTACAGGGTTAGGAGGAGTATTATCGCAAATACATGATGGATTAGAACACCCCATCCTACTCACTGGTCATAAACGCTTCCCCTTTGAGAAGAACTACTCTGTGTTGGAACTGGAAGCCCTTGCCATAAAATGGGCAATTATCCATCTTAAGTACTACCTTCTAGGTAGGAAATTCACAGTCATCACTGACCACTCAACTTTGGTATGGATAAGTCAACGAAAGAGCTCTAACCCTTGAGTCATGCGATGGTTCTTAGACCTGAAAGCCTACTGTTTCACCGTGAAACACCGGAAAGGTAAGGAACAGAGGAATGTTGATTTCCTTTTCCGGTTTCCCTGTGAAACAAATGCAGCTACATTGAATAGGTGATGGGTATGTGAGAAACCAAAGGGTGTCTAACCTACTAGTCCGCCAGGAATCTCTCTCTCAGGTGGCCAGGGCATGGCCATCGCCTTTGGATCCAGACCCTGGGGGTAGACCAGTGTGGTAGGATCCCCTGGGTGAGTGGTTTTCAGGGAGTTGGGGTGAGGCAACCGATATTGAGACACGTATTCCCCCTTTTCCCCTATCCATGACCCATCCTATTTTATAGGAACCTTCAATGTTCCAACTTCTCCCTCCCCTTTTCTACACAAACACTGGGCTGAGTAAGAGGGAAACTGTGAGTAAACAGGCTACCCCTTACATATCTCATTGGACATGTCCTGTTAATCGGGTCAGACAAAGTGAGGCACTTGAATTTAATCGCATATATCTGATACCAATTAGCTCTCCCCACACGGATAAAAGGCGGAACATAGAGACACACTCTGAACAAGGTAGAACACGAGTAGGAGCAAAACATCCAGGGCGAAGGCGAACCTACTGGAGCAGAGCGACTGACAGAGGGACACGAGCAAAGTGTAGAGAATCCCAGGAGATGCTTGCAGGAGGTTGTTGAGAAGGCCACATCCCAGACAAGAAGACTGCATTGTGTTTCAAGGACACCATTGTCCCTCCCTGGTGAACTACAAAGTTGAGGAGGCTAGGCCAAGCCTGTGGTATTAACCTTGACTCATGAATTAAAACCACAAAGACATTAAAGGAATGCACACACCTGGTGAGTTGGCAAGCGACCTGAAAGGCTGGTGTGTGTTAAGGAAAGATATTCCTGAAAATTAAAGGCTGCACTTGTGCAGATGAGACGCAAAAGAAGGCAGACCTGTGCTGAACTTTAAATTACCGATAACTGTGAAGCTGAAGCCAGTGATACAGAGTAGTGGAGTAGTACGGTGAAAGGAAGTAGCCCACTCGAAAGTCTCCACAAAAGGTGCAATGTTTTGTTATAAAGTGACAAAGTGAATGAACTCTAAAATGCATAATGGCCAAGATTATCCCTGGCAAAAGGGGAAGTGAAAAGGTGAATGTTGAACTTGTGTGCTTATGATACTGAGCTACCCAGACCAAGAGACACTGCGGCAATTAACACAAGAGTGTGAGCTGAAAGGAAAGTCAAAGTGTTCCTGCAGAGGTCTATAGTAAAAGCCTTACACATTAGAAAGTCTTCGACATCATTAAGGTCTGAGCCTGACAGAGAGAGACCAGAAATGTGATAAGTTAAGGGACGGGAACCCCTAAAGAATGTGAATTAAGCTTGGGGAAGAGAATCCCTGCCAGTGCTGTGGTTGAAAGGTCCAAGCTCGACCGAGGGAGACCTATGTGAACTTTTTGCTGTGAGAGGTCCGAGCCTGACTGAGGGAGACCTGCGTGAACTTTTGTGGAACTGTGAAAGAATTTTTTGAAAGTTGCAATAAGTGACTTTAATGTGGAAGGCCAAGTGGGTCTCAATCCATGTTTTGAACTGCCTTTGTTTTGAGAACCTGAGCCAGAGTGTGTCATCCTGTCTACGGGGGTCACCTTTCTCCATGCTGTCCAATGTGAGGAGGGGAGCCGACTCAGCGACATTCATTTGTTGTATTCTAACACTGATTTTTCTTTGCACACATATTCCCCTTTCCACACGTTTTGTAGAAGAGATGGGGTAGGCATTAGATTTTGTTAGTATAGGCCATCTTTGATTTGACAGAGAATGACTAGGACTGTGTTTTCTTTATTATTTGATGGTAGAGACTACTTCCATCATAGTTCCCTTCCAAACCCCCGAAAATAGAATAAAGGTTTTGAAAATTGTACCTCTTATGTCAATGTCATACTTGTGATACTATGCCTCCCTTAAACTACAGAGAAATGCAAAGCACATTTTTTAACAGCTTAGACTTTTTCTGAATTCTATTAGAATTGAGCTCAAATCACCCACTAGCAAATTAGATCTGCTTCTCAGAAAATTGGTACATGGCGGTGGGGCAGTTTCACAATATTAAAGTTGATTTCTGCATCAAGATAACAGATTAAGTTACAGGTGGTTGCTAAGTGGTAAAACATATTTCCTTCAAGTAATCGAAACAAGGGCATCATGCATGCTTTGGAAGTATTCCATGCAGAATATCAGCCATAGAAATGTAGTCCTACCTCGAGTGCTAATCAGAGTAGTGCAACCTAATTGCAGCATTACCGCAAATAGTTCCAATGCTATTCTGGAATCCACACTTGGCATTTAATTTTTTTTTATTTTTGTTTCTATCCTTTCCCTTTCCACCCTCAACTTGATTATGGAAATGGATAGTGTACATTAATGATTCATATTTGTATTTAGTAGACATATGGTAATTTTATCCCCTTTTATGAACTACATGGGGGAGGTGGCGAGAGAGTGGGAATTAGAGATGTCTACTGTCCCCATTCAAAAGTTGTTTCCTTGTAGTGGAGGCAGTTACTTGCACATTCCTCTTTTATGAAAACAAATCTTTCAAAACTTCTAGGGACTTATACTTTTTTACGCAAAAAAAAGGTGAATATTGTTCAGTGCGCCTGCCCTGGGTATGCAATTTATCAATTTTAAGTGGCCTGGCAGCAATATCTAACAGTGATTGAAATTCGCCAGTCAGTCAATTGATAAGGACAAGAGTTGTGGGTAAGTTAGGTTTCTAAGATGTGCCTAGGCTTAATAAAGAATTGTACTGAATGAGTGATTTTTAGTAAAATTGTATTCGGACTAAACCAGATCAATTCTAATTAAATAGGTAGTGCCAACATTCTCTATTTGGAAGCACGTGCAATTGTTTCGCCTGTACCCAGGCATTGTCAAGGCACGAAATCGTGTTTTGTTCGTCGAAGTTACAGGTCTGACATATTTAGTATAGTCCTGTACATTATTTTTCAAACACTGCAGTGCTTGTTCATGCACATTTCCTATTACGCAATACTTTTCTTATTGGTGCACCACAGAGATAAAGCATAAACATGTTCATACAAGATACAATCATAACAAATGGACATTTGATAGGTTACTTCTCGATTGCAGGTAGAAATAGGTTAATTTTCAAGGTGAAATACTACCTGGTAATACAGCAATATGTACCCGTGGTCGTGCCTGTGATGAGGTGCTTGTAACACAGGGGTTGTTTGAAAATACCCCCTGTTTTTGCATTACCTCTGAAGTAGGAATGAGGCCCTCTTAAAAAGAGTTTACATCTCACGCTGAAAATACTGTTTTTTTTATAGCCAACAGGCGCCTCATTGCACTAAAAGGTACTATTTCAAACGTGTTATACACCCGCAAGAGATAACACACGGTACCCGTTGTTGTATGTATGACCTAGATGTGCTGAAACATGTGCATAAATGCCTGGATGTTAACCACATGCCTTAAACTTTAAACATGCTTGTAAGCCCTCTAGCAGGCCATGTTAACTCATATTATTTTTAATTTGGAGATTACGTTTGCAACTTTTTCGAGTATTTATTTCAGTTCGTGCAACACTCAACTGAAAGAGTTCTTCATCATTCATATTTTATAATTGCAGCAGGCAAGACAATAATCCCCAAATCAATGTATTGTGGCTGGTTATAAAATTGCACAATTGCTTGGCTGATTGAAGTAATGAATTCAAAGACATGCACTTCCAATTACTGAAATTGTTTCAATTTAAATGTGGTTATCTACCAATTGATTAATTCATAATTAATTCATAAAGCACACTCAGGATGTTTCCTGCATCTTTACAAGGTTTACTAGAAGTAATTACATATGGGGAGCGCACATTTAAAATATTTTTGCAATAAGGGGTAGCATAAGAAGATGATAATAGACTACCCAACAATGGGAACTGCGGTGACATACTTCAGATAAGGAATCCCCATCTACGAATCCCCATCTACGACTATTGGACCCCAAATGAGTCCGGGGGACGCAGACGTAAACAAGAAAACGGCTTGCAATATTTCACATCTGTATCAATATGTTCATCATTATGGAAGTACTTCTGTTTTTTCCTGAAAAAATGCAATGATGTGTTAATAATGTATGTACGATGAATGCAAGCAGAGCCATGCCATGCATTCATGGCAAATGGGTGCAGTGCTCCCCTTTATAATGTACTCTGCCAGTATGCTTTTGCCATTTGTGTCGTGGTGGAGCATACAAGTGGTTGGTCACAAATGATGAAAACAGAAAGAAAACTAGATCATGGTAGGTGCACATACATCATTTGGGGGCTGCCAGGCATAGCAGTTGCTAGCTTTGGCTGACCCACTGTTTCCTCTAGACCTCTCTTTGCGACCCCTCTGCCACTGAACAAAGAAGCAGTGCCAAGAGCAGATATCTGTGTTGGACCTGAAAAAAACAGATGTAAATGCAGCTAAAGGTGCCACAGATTTTTTCACCTGGATTCTAGATCCCAGTAGCTGGAGAAATAACTGGGATGCAGGAAAAACCATGAAGCCAACATCACTAACCGGTTGGCAGTCCATTAGCGAAAAATGCCTGAATGGTTGGGTTCAGAGGCAGGGCTGTCTGTGCAGCTCATAGCAAGTACTGTAACAACAGGAAGGGTATGGGGGTTGGGTCTACCTACCTGGGAATGGGTAAGAGCAGCCTAAAGTACTCAGTGACAGCACAACATGAACACAAATCTCGTTGGTGTTTCTCGTTGTCTGCTTTGCATACCCAGTGAGCCACTGGGCATGTGATGAGAGGGGTGTGCCCCAGTGGCCTCTTCCACCAACCCTGCCTGAGCACTGTGTGACCTGACCCAGATCTGCCAAACCTGCATCACAGGCACACTGCAGATAGCCACAAGGTGAGATAATTAATGTACATGAAGTTGCCCTCCGCCTTTGAAGTAAACCAACTGTTGTTAGACGGCAAGTTTAGGGGCTATGCATTTGCTTTGGGAATAAGAGGATGCAGTGCAGCATGGGTTCAGTTCCTGTTCCAGTGCCTAGAAGCTGGAGGAGGCTGGCATTAAGCAAGATTTAAAGGACAAAAGAAAAAGATTAAAATGGGCCTTTTTTAGGGTTGGTGTAATGGAGCTGTTTCTGCTGTTTACATTTTAAAATGAAAAAAGCCTGCAATTACTGTGACCTGCAAAACATCCATCCCATCTATCTCCTCTCTAACAATGAGGGAGGGTATTTTGTGACTTGTAGTGGATGGTGGGGTGCCGGTGGTGAATATGGTTGGAGGAAATTCAGACTCTCAGTGACTGGAGTGGGTTGCAGTGCAATTGTTCAAAGTACACTATTGACAAGAAAATCCCTGCTTATATTGTTCAAGCGTAAAAGCATGAAGTCGTACAGCTACTGATTGCCTTCTGGTTAGACTTGTGCTGGTCATTTGCTGTTTCCAGTCTGTCGCCAGACACCTGGCAGGCACTGAATGCCTATGCTTTGGGGTTTAGGCCTCTTTGCGATTCTCTATTTACAGAGTAGTTCGAGTGATGTACAATCGTCCAGGTTGTTGTGTTGGAGGTCTGATTACATTTACCATATTTGGTAATATGGGCCGGTGCACACCGATATTAATGCTACATATGGTGATCCATTCTTGTATGAAATGGATATCATATTACAGTGATATCATAACCATATTTTTCTTAATGTACTGAGGAACAATGCTATGTGATGCCACCTCCTGTTTTGTCAAGGAGTGAAAGGTGGTGTGCCATCACGTCCGGTGATGCCACTTGGGGGTGGGGCCAAATTATAACACTTCCTGTGATGTCATCAGAGGTCAATGGTCATGTGATGTTACTTCTGCTACCCTCAGCATTTATAATTAGGCCCAGTAGAAGCCAACAGACTTAAAGGACCGACAATCAGGAACTGTTAGAAGGACACCTGTCACACTCTCTCTCTTAACACCTTCATGGGCCTGATTTCTAAAAATATATTTGCGACACACACGACTGTATTTGCATGTCTCAAAAGCATTTTTAAGAATCAATGCCATTTCGCACATTCATACACTTAAATGTTGTGAGAATCAGGGAATAGATAGCTTTGCCATACAGCACATTATGATACAAGTTATTTAGTTTATTTTATAAAATGCTTGTTTTTCAAGATCGGGTTTACTGGCAAATAAACTGTCCAAAGTGCAGTAGGCAGCACAATCCTACAAACGGAACAGAAAAAAAAATCTAAAACGTGCTAACCATTGCAACAGGGTGCAGTGAAATGATTGCCGAATCGATGTTTGGTTAAATGTTCAAATTGCAAAGATTTACACAAGTCATGTTCTCCTTTGCTTTGCTCACATATAATGGAGGAAGTGGAGGAACTGCACATCAGAGACCTTAGTGCATTTCCCCACAACGGTGGTTAATTTGACACGGTCTGTTACAGTCTCGATTGTGTGCCTTTTTTCGAGAAAGTATGTGCTTTCAATTACACCTGATCTCTGCATGCTTTAAAGCAGCCCTCAAGTGACAGGAGGTGGGTAGTATATGGATGTGTGTTGCTAGTTACCCTTATGCATTCTACAGAATTATCATAACCCAACTTTAACCAGCCTATCATACACGAATCTAGTGTTCTCTCACTCTTTCTCTCTCTCTCTTTGATGTCCTCTCTCTCTCTTTCTCACTATATCTCTGTGGGCAAGAGCCATGATGTCACCTGTGTGCTCTCTGTTCTCTCTCTGTCAGTGCAGTCTGGTATGTTCTCACCGTCTTGGAGTGGCCTGCCTCTCTCACTGTTAATGAGGTCTTTCGCTTGTTCTACCACTTCTTCTGGTAGTGTCATCTTGGGCATATGCTGTTTCTATCGCTCTTGGCCATTTCAGTCTTGTGTACGTACGCTCTCTCTGTCATTATGCAGAGCGATCCAAGTGTACAAAAAGAAGTAGTGGAACTATGTTCCCTGCTGGCCTGCAACCGTTCCCCACAAACCCTATCACCACTCCCCCCGCGTGCAATCCAATCCCCCAAAACAAGCACACCTTCTGTTTAAGGAAATATTACTATTATTATTATTATTATTATTGTATTTATTGAATGCAGACCTAGCTTCCAGAAGCAACTGAATGATTTACAGAGGTATACAACAATGCAGATACAAGACAGAGCACTTTACAGAGCTATATAACAGTACAGATGCATAACAGAGTGCTTTTCACAGGTAACAACAGAACAGATATACAACAGAGGTGGGATACAGAGGAAGGGTACAGCTGTACCGGATGGCAGGGAGGAGAGGTGCAGGCGGCATCTAGAGAGTCAGATGGCACGAAGGGCGATGTGATGGCCTCCCAATGTTCAGCGCAGTGCACTGAAGTGCAAGGTTCAACTTCTTCCTACATGTTTATTTCAAAACGAAAACATTCTGGAATGGTTTCTTTCTAAATTAAAAGTATAGGGA
The DNA here is from genome assembly GCF_040938575.1 of Ambystoma mexicanum. Taxonomy (NCBI): domain Eukaryota; kingdom Metazoa; phylum Chordata; class Amphibia; order Caudata; family Ambystomatidae; genus Ambystoma; species Ambystoma mexicanum. The sequence goes on along the minus strand of NC_090924.1, from coordinate 798,549,985 downwards.
CCAACAGACTTAAAAGAAGAAAGTAGAGGAGCACAGCACCCAACCACTCCTGCCAACTTCGACCATTGATTGTGTGCTGGCTTTCTCTCTTTCTCGCTCTTTCTCGCTTTCTCTGTATCTTTGTCTCTTTCTCATGATCCCTTTCTCTCTTTGTGTGTTTCTAATCACACTATATCTCTCTCTCTCCTTCTTTGGTATCTCTAATTATCCCTACCTGTGTGTGTGTGTGTTTGTACACCTCTCAATTTGTCCATCTCCCTCTCTCCCTGCTATCTCACCCACTGTATGTTTTGCAGATAAACATCACCTCGGTGCTCTAAGAAGAAACAGATCCTTAGTTTTAATCTGAGTGTTACCTTTTCCAAGAAAGAAGGACATTGGAGCAAAAAAACATGGTGCGTATTCTCTAAAAAGAATGCTATTAAAAATGGCATTTCTTAATTGTACTAAATTTGTAAATTGACTCGTTTTAAAATGTTATAGATCATGTACAGCATATATAGAAGTCACAATAAGAACGTTATAATGGTTTTACCGAGCAAAGTGCATTATTCAAACCTACAATAACTGTCTAAATGATGTCCCTAGTATATGCTTTGGAAGTATACCCATGAGAAGGGGATGATGACAAATTGTGCAAATGAGGCTTCAGGGCTTCTTCGCATGAACTGAAGCCTTTTGGGATCATAAGAATGGCCAAAAAGCTTTATATTTGGCAAAATCGTCTGTGATAAAATGGTTGTATGGTTGATTGCCTAATTACATAAAGCACAATGGGCCTCGTGATCAATTAATTTCCCACAATGCCCTAACGTTAAAGTAGCCATAACATAGAACCATGTTAACATAGTCAGATAGCTTCAGTGTGCAGATGTTAGGATAACATGGCTTTGATGCCGCTCCACTTTTATCCAAGTGCTCTCCTCCTTCTCACTCCATACTGTGTTCAAAATAAGGAACATGCATAACCAATAATGTATGCATAGGATAGGCTATAGGGCTATTGATGTAAGGGACCACACACAATGCTTTGTTATACAGTGGGGTTGCTGGCCCATGCATGCATCTTTCCCAGCCGTTACCCACTGGAAAAGAGCACTGGACTATGGGAAGACATAATATGCAAAACACTGGTAATCCTTGGCTTCCAAATTGTCTAGGGGTGGATAATTTACTATTCTCACTCCTGCCCTAGAAAGTTTGAGAAATGTTTTTGATCATGAATCCCCACATGTGGAGCTACATGAGTTTACCCAGGGGAACTTTGAGAGGGCGCTAAGGTTTAGTGTAGCTGCAGGTAACATGCGAAATGTCTTAGCACCATAATGGCTAAGTGTCTTCTCATAGCATGGGAATTGCCGTTATAGTATAATACAGTAGTTGTGCCAGTGTTTCCCTCTACAGATTTGTCCATACCAGAACCCATGAAATTAAATCAGAGTGACTAATTCGTCATTGTTTATATTTATTTATTTATTTATTGCAATTTTTATGAGCACCACGCTCAAGGTAATTTGCTTCAGTGCACTTACATAGAGTCAGCAAAGGAAAAAATACATATTTATTGGTGTTGTGTGCTTACATCGACGAGTACATACTGTTAATACAAACAGTATTGAAAATATGTTGCTGCTATTTTCTCATTTCAACTTTTGACCGCATACTGGAAAACGTCATCCATTAATCGTTGTGTGGTCACTTTTTGCAAAGCTGGACTGAACCATTAATCATTTCAGTCCTTTTGATAGCTTTTTCCTTACTTTACCATTTATTATGTCCCTTCAATAATAGGCCGTGACACAACCTGCACCTCCCCTTTTTGCCCCTGCCCCCAAGGTCACCAACATCCCTTATACCCAAATTGATACGCACACTTCACCTTGCTGGTCCCACCTCCCTCTGCCCCTCTTGGTTTGGACTGCCTGCCCACAAATATCATCTGACATGCTGCAGAAACACTTTGCTTGTGCATTTCAGAGAACATAATCTCAATTTTCGATGCTCATACTCAGATCAGGCATAAAGTGTACCCGCCAGCAACGCATTACTAGACAACGATGTAATAAAATATCATATTTTACAGCCACAACATTTTTCATTGCTGATTCTGTGACACATTTATTGGGATACCCATCCTGACGACGAGCCCCGAGTTCTATGTGTTTAGGCAGAGATAACACTTTTAGAGATAGTGAGAGGTAGAAACTTTTATTTATTTTTAAAACTTGTTCAAACATGCCACTCATGTGTCCGACTCTTTACTCCACCGTGCCACATTTGCCACTCAATTTATCATAAATACTTTGATTAAAAATTGGCACTCATCCAGGATGGAATCAGCAGATATTATCATTTTCAATACATGACTGTGGCCAAGATCTCAGTCATACAAGGGTGAGTTCTTTTGTATATTGATATGGCTATAATTGAATAATCTCACACATGATGTGAGCTAGTTTTTAATGAGACATGAATGTAGTAGAGATCATTGAAAACGATTGAATAAGGATACGTTGATGCTTATAATTCCAGTTGTATTGGTTTGGTGATGTGTGTTTGCAAAGAAGTGTTGTTTGAGAAAAACCTATTGCCAGAGTGTGAAGTAACATCACTGGGGTGATTTTGTATTTTTGATTATTGATCATTAATTATTGATTGTGATTCATGGTCTAATGGCCTGTCTAAAATGTCTGATGCAGTATCAACAGTGAGAAGCAACTGAGGCTCACACCCTGTCCTGATTTTCCCTTCTATAAAGTGCATGACTAAGATTTGGAGTAATGGGAAAAAGTAAGAAAAGGGTGTAGAAGGTAGGGCTGGATATGTGATTAGAACAGGGTATATAAGACCGTTCTTTAGAGTGACTATATATGACCGCTAGCAAGAAAGAAAAAAGACTAATGTTGCTGCACCTTTCCGAAGGCCTCTTTTTCACCACATGGTGGTACAATATAGAATAGCAGAAAGGGAGACTGACATTAATTAACATATCCTTATCCTGTCCCAGCTTGACTACTGCAATGCCCTCTACATAGGCTCTAATAAAGCAATCATCAGGAAAATCCAAACACTCCAAAACAATGCCCTGAGAGCAGCCCAGAAGAGACCATATTTTGGAGGTAAGGAGGCAAAATAATTGGCTTTCTCCCAATGACAAAAACAAACTGAACATTGCATCACTCACCCATAAATCCCTAAACAACGCTTCCCCCAGCTATCTCGCTGAGAGATTCCATAAAAAGACCTCCACCAGACCTTCTAGACTAGTCTATAGAAACTCCCTACTCGTCCTCAGCTTTAAACTATCCAAAGTAGGTAACAATACCTTCCCCATTAAAGCCGCCCAGCTCTGGAACTCCATGCCTCCTACAATCAGAGAAGATCAGCCTTATCAGAACTCCAGATCCAAATGTACCATCTGGCTTAAATCATCCGATATCTAACCCTACCTTGTGTCCACTAGCCGTATAATATCTTAATGTTGACAGTAACATAATGTATAACTTTTTGTCACCTACTATCCTATGACTATCCCTGTGCACATATGTATCATATGTATCTGTATTGTTATCACATATGTATTGTTATCACATATGTATCTGTATTGTTAATTTATCAATTGTGTAACCAAGCTGAGAATCTACTTGTAACCTTTGCACCCTGATTCCCTTGGCTCTGGAGAGCTTTACAAATGAATAAACAAACAAACAAACAAACAAACAAAAGGTTATCTTCCTCAAAGAGGTTGGTGGACGCGTTAAATACTAAAATACATAGTGATTAGAAGAACTACAACAATTGCAGGTGGTGCTGTTTATCAAGCAGGGTTCAATTAAAAAACCACACAGTCTCTTTGAGACATATTAAAACACATAGAACGCATACAAACAATTAAAATAATGTCTAGACAATGACATTTGAGTGTTTGCACACATAATCACATGCTGTATGTTAATGGCTTGCTTGATTATTTTATGACTCTAAAATCTCAATTGAGTGTCAAGAAACCATTGCAAAACAAATCATTTAAGAAGTAGATTGACAGCCTGAGTTTGACCAGCAACTTCAAGATTTAAATTCAGTAAAACAAGAGAGACTCCAAATAGGAAAGGAGTGTTGTTATCAAAGAAAAACATCACCTTACATTACAAATGATACAAGTACAATAAGACCAAGCACTGTGTCTGTGCAAGTATTAGCAAAAGTTGTAGATGAAAATGTTGCAGTAGGAGAAACATTTGAAAGAGCGTTGAATGACCTTACAGAAATTGTTCAATTAACCGGGCAGTTGAGTAGATAAGGAGCACACTGCAAATCTAGAACTGAATAGACAAATAATGAAATGCATGCAGAGAAAACTGTGGAAGATAATCATTACAGATTGCATTAAAAAAAGGATTTCTTGTCTCTAGAAATATTGCATTGAAACTAGTAAGTCATTCTTATTGAATCTAATAAGAAGGTATTTCAATGTGATCAACATAAGTCTTTCAAAATGGATAACAATGCCAATCTAAGACAAGAAATGGAAGAGAACAGATTGATTTCAGAATCAATGGCTAGAATGCAAATGTAAACAGTTCCAATAGAAGGGGAGAGATGTTTCCCTCTCCATGTGACACGCTCCATATTTCCTGGACACTTCCTGGATATTGTATGCCTGGTGCCAGTAGTTATAGATGACATGGGATTTACTGTGTTCCCAAACATAGATAGGAGAGGTGGTTTCACTGTCAGAAACAGATGAAAGTCTGGACCAACCAGTGGAAGGGGGGAGTGGGCCACTTAGTAAATTAGGTGCTGACAGAGGGGGAAATGAATGTGCTCCCAACCTTGACATATGTGACTTACCTTGAGAGGTGAGGTACGCAACCCATGAGGGTTACGAATTTGTGTATATAGTGTGTTTTGTGTGTGTATGGCAGGCGTTACACATGGTACACACAGTCCTATCATTGTTATGTAATCAAGACAAACAATAACATTTTGCATAGTCACATACTTTACTTATTTATTATTCAGTATTATGTAGCACCAATTCATTTTAATAGTCTGAAGTCATGTTTGCATAAACATTGCAACCGTTTATATTGTTGTTATATTTTTAACATGCTACACGACTGGTTCTCTGTGATTGCATCGACCACAGTTACTTTGTGGTCTTGTTTTTCAAGCCTTATAAGTAGACAATTTTGATTCTAAAATGGGGCTGTCCCCTCATAACCTCTACCTTGTCCCATCCCCACCCTCTGGACCATACTGCATCCCCCCTCACACACACACACACACACACACAAACACACACATATATATATATATAAAAAACGAAATAAAAAGTGGATTTACAAGAGTCAAACTACACAACCACAAACTAACTGTGGTCGGTATTGGGATTGTTACAAAACTGGAAAAGTCCAGCTTATTAAGTCTGATCTGGGGCTAATAAACGTACAGTTTAGTGAATTAAGGACAACTGTTACGTGCTTAATTCACGTCATTCACGTCTGTTGTATCCTTTGTCTTGAGCGCGCCCGCACAGGAAGGAGTTCTCAAACAAAAACATTCTTTGTTAAGAAGGCGCTCCCAAAGCTTGTGAGTTGCATGATGTGCCTTAAGCGGTGAATAAGATCGATGTGTGTCTTAGGATGAGCGAGTGAGCACTGATGGAGGCAGGTGACAGAAGGAAGGAAATGGCAGCTGCCTATGCCTCTGTGCATGCTACGCTTGCTAACCAACAGGCAGAGACCTTGTTTAGGCCCCTCCCAGAAGTGAGGGGTTCAAGAGAATTGAATGGGTATGATTGTCTCAACAGCTAAAGCACTAATCGCGTTTACAGTTCCAATCGCTCAGGAGGACATGGGATAAGTGGACTATTGGAAACAGTACAAGAATGAAGACTATGGGCCTCATTTTGAGTGGTTGGTATTCGGGAAGAACTACCACAGGGGGGAAATTACCACGTCCACTAGTAGTATCTCTTAAAATCACCACATTCAGAGTTAGCACCAGGCAGAGTTCTAATGCAGTATAATCACTGGAACACAATTAGCATTATCAGAGAAATACCACATGCTTTAATTTTTTTATTTATCAAGTACCACCCTCACAGTGGAAATGGTAATGCAGCACAGTAGTGATTCATACGACTACTGTACATTAAAAAAAAGAAAAAAATAGCACGTATCCAATAGATGGCTAAGGTGGTAAGAGGGCACATCAGAGATGCTTACATTTCCTCCCGTTACGAAAGTGGAATCTATAAAGAGGTGTCGCTGTATTGAAATACATTGCTTGCTCTCTTGTGTACCGTGATATACTTTGGGCGCAGTTTAAGATGTGTTGCCTCCATCTCTAGGGTGCAAGCAAAATCAGGTGGATTTTCGTTTGGGAACGTTCATTAAATATAGATTAAACATATAGCCAGAAGTATGTTCTTAGTCAACAATTATCAGAGAAAATCTGTCACGTTTACCCTTCCCCCGCAACTTGCAATCACCCCCTATGTGTGTAAGCAGATTTCACTTTTGCTGCGTTTATGTCATAAATGATCTAGGGCTGTTCAATGCCAGTTTACATTGTATTCTTTTATGCTTGTGATTTCATTGCTGAGATTGTTTGGGCCTTCATATTTTAATCCCCATAATATTATTTTAATATTGTTTTATTTGTAAATTTTTAATCATTCACAAAAAAACGACATATTGGTTGACATATTGTTTTTATTTAATCACTCATTTTCACACATTTTCATTTAACTTCATAGAGCTTTGTAATTGCTACAGTCCACATCATTTAGACAGTAAACATCATCTACAATAAAAGCATAACTATATCAGTGTTCAACTATGCTACATGCAAAAGGCTAGTGCAAATTTCAGTTAGAGCATTTTGCAATTCAGTTTGTTATTTTCATGCTGAAGCTTGACAGTTTAGCAAAAGGATTTTTCTTCATACACATTTAGAATAGTTATGCTCCTCTGTAATGTTCTTTTACATTTAATACCCATTAGTCACTGTCTATTTAGGGATATATCTTTGATATAAGTCGACACTGCATTATTCATTTCTGCATCATACTGCCTAATGTTGATGGCTCCTCGTAGAAGAATAAGATCTATTAATATCTGGCTGGATCTGGATGTAAAAATATAATCTGAAGACAACAACTGGGAAATAAAAAAAACAGAAGTAATAGCAAGTCGTTTAATAGCGCAAAAATCCCCAGGGCCCAATTCGGATGAAGATTTAAATACCTAATCTGTCGTTAATAGTCATTGCGGCAGGTTTGGTATTTTAGTGGTAGTCTGATGAATATTAAAAATGTCAATTAAAGTCAAGATATGACATGTTTAGTTTTGAAATTACAGTTTCAATTATAGGTGGAAAACAGTGACAGCAAATTAAGGGCGGTACCTGCGCATCTTGTAATAATGCAGTACAAGGTGATGTTTACCACGTGCGATGCACGCACAAGCGAATAATGGAACAAAAAATAGTATAGGTCATAAGGAACAAAGACAATGCAGCATGAAAAGATACACGCGACAAATAAACAAAATCAAAACTTATAAATGAAAAGTTGTGGTTTAAAACAGCAACATTTGAACTAAAGCCTACATACATATTGTTTTTTTACACAGTTGCCAATTACAGACTCAGTGACCAGCCCTTTGCCCATTAAGGAGGAGCAAAAGACAGCCCAGGGAGAGCGCTCCCAAGCACTCATGGGCTGGCTTTAACTGTAAAAGGGAAACCATGGTCAGTTGACGTTCCCTAGTGCACACGCCCAATGGGCGTGCAAGGCCGTGGGCATTTTGCTTCCCCAGCCTTCCACGGCCCAGGCTGGGCAACTGCAGGCCTAAATGTGCCTCTGGTGTGACCCTGCGCCTCCATGCACATTTAGGGTTCGTTGGGCAGCATTCAAGAGTTGTGCAGTCTCTGATTGTGCGCAGGCCCGAGCGGGGCTGGGGACAATGCTTCCATGTCATGTACTAGTTTTTAATATTTGGGAAAGCACGGAATTCATAATGGATGGTGTGGACTCCCTTTGTATTAAAACTAGTCTGAACGCTGAAAGCACTTATTCTTTTGATATATAAACCTCCCCATATAACGAGCCATTTTGTAAAGAATCTGTCATCTTTCATACTTGCCTCTGTTAAAGACAATACAAAATATTTGCTTTTGGGAGACTTAAATCTATGATTTAACCAGAAGGATGACAAAATTGTCTCAGAAATGCAAAAAACCTTGCAGGAACTAGGCTTTACACAATGGATTCAAGAGCCCACATATAGTTTGGGCCATACTCTAGACTGAGTAGCGAGTCATGAAATTAATGTCAATAACATTATACTCTTACCATGTGCCTGGTCGGATCATTATTTTGTGAATTTTGACATTTTGATAGATTTTCCTATCAAATTTAAATGTCAGAATCCCTCTAAAGTACTGCATCGAAATCTAAAGAACATTACTATGAATAAGGTTGAATCAATTCTTAACACTATAATTGATCCTATATCTGACACTCCAGAAAATTTAGAAAAAAGGATCTCCTCCAATCTAGAAAATGTTGCTAATATTTTAGCACCTATAAAGACGAAAATGGCTAAAACTGAAACCAACCATAATGCATGGTTTACTCCAGAGCTTCAGTCGTTGAAATCACTTACTACTAAATCATATAATATGTGGAAGAAGCATAGTACTCTACCACTCCTTAACAAATACAAAGCTTCTGTCTCCATTTACAAAAAGGCTATTCTTAAAGCTAAATCTTGCTTTTTTAATGATAGAATACAAAATGCTCAGCACAACACGAAAGAGCTCTTTTGTATCTTGAAGGAACAAGAAAGAACTAACCATACCATTCCAGATAGATCTATCTCGGATGATACCACTTGGTGCAACGTTATGCAACAAGCTATGCATACAAAATTAGATACTATTAAGGAAAACATATTAGAGAAAAGTATTAATCTAAAAGGCACTATGGCGTCATCAGCGGAATGGTCCTTTCATAGAGCATTAACAATTCCAACCTTTAATCTATCTCCCATAACAGACAAGGACCTAGAAACTATTATCACCCAACTAAAGCCAACAAGATGTAAAAATGATATATATACTACTATGATAATTAAGACTTGTGCCCCCTCACTAATTACTTCTATACGCCAATTTGTTAATACTTCCATATCCACCGGCACGGCTCCGCAGGAACTTAAGACATCCTGGGTTATGCCAATCTTGAAAAAACCTGGGCTATCTGTTGATATGCCAAATAATTATCGCCCAATTACCAACACTGCATTCCTACTTAAGATCCTGGACTGTGTGGCGTACATACAAATTGCAGATCATTTAAAGTCATATCCCAGCCTTAAAAACCATCAGTCTGGTTTTCGAGTCGGATATGGTACTGAAACTGTGCTTCTTGAACTCAAGTCTACACTGATGGCACGCATGGATAAGAAGGAGGCATTTCTGCTCATGTTGTTAGATCTTTCTGCGGCCTTCGACCTGGTGGACCATGATATCATGGCCACCAAGTTGTTTGAAGTGGCCAACTTTTCCCCTTTAGCCTGCAAATGGGTTTTGTCCTTTCTTAGTAATCGAGATTGTAGAGTCTTTCACGGAAATGCTGAATCTGAGCCTATCATCACATCTTGTGGTGTCCCTCAAGGTGCTTGTACTTCTCCCTGCTTCTACAATATTTTTACGGCCCCTCTGTTTGCAATGGTCGACCACGAGAATATTATATTTACCAACTACGCGGATGACACTCAATGTGTCATCCCGCTCTCTGGTTCTCACAGTTTGGATGAGTTGGCCATCTATAGAGTCTTCTCTCTAATTGAAACCTGGATGGTTCATAATAAGTTAGCATTGAACAAATCAAAAACCGAACTGCTGGTAATTGGCTCTCCACATACTATCACTAAACTTGGGCCATTGTATGATAACTTCCAGTTGGGAGAAGAATCCATAAACCCTCTAAAAAAAGTGAAAACTCTGGGAGTGACCTTTGACCAACACATGACCATGAAACAACATGTCAGTAGCCTTGTTTCATCATGCGCATACTATATTAAACTTAAAGCACACCTAAGGCCTCTTATTTCCCAGGATAATGCAGAGACTATTGCGAGAGCTATTATAGGCTCAAAAATAGACTATTGCTCTAGCCTTCTTATGGGAATTAATAAGGCTGACTGTAAGAGGCTACAAATTTGTCAAAATGGCGCTATTAGAGCCGTTATGAAACTTAAATATAGAGACCATGTTACACCAGCGAGACGTGAGCTCCATTGGCTACCTGTGGCCACTAGATTCCTATTCCGCACTCTGACTATTGTACATAAGTGCAGATCTGGGAATATGCCTGGATATTTACAACAGTTAGTAGCCACAAGAACTAATACAAGATCATTGAGGTCAAACAATTTATACCTCCTGTCTGAACCAAAGTGCCACACTGTTAGAGTAGCCAATTCAGCTTTCTTCACCAATGGACCAAGAGCCTGGAATGCTCTTCTGCTGGAGTTGAGATCTATGGACTCCTTAGAATTGCTTAAGAAACGATTAAAGACCTACTTGTTTCATTAGACAACCCCGATGCCCCTGATATATTTTCTGGCTTCCCTGCTTCATGAATTTGCTTTGTTTTTTGTTAGTTCTGTCTTGTAGTGCCCTCACGTCCTCGGGTTCATGGACGCGCTATATAAATGTATTAAAGTAAAAGTAAAGTAAAGTACTGGCATACCCCCACCCTCATTGTGATGGGGGCATGCCATGACATGACATTGCATGTTTTAATGGCCATCATGAGAAAAGGTTTTCTGCTATTTTGCTATTAGTTGGCAAGACTGACCTATGATGGTTATTACTGTGTGATGGCATGACCTAATGGGCATCAAGAGTAAAGCAAACATGATAAGTGTTACTACGTGGATACTGGCCATCTGAATTGGCATTGCATTTTTCTACTAGGATCAAGGGTAAAGCTAGTATGATGAGTGTTTGTATGTGGCGAGGCTGGCCTATTTTGGTGCAGCCAGTCTTGACATGTTTTCTTATTGTGGCATGGCATTTGTATTGGCACAGCCAGCAGGAGTATGTTCTCTCATGGGGATACTTCCATAGATTAACAGAGCCAGCACAGATACCTTTTCCTAGAGTTTGTTTTTACTGGCATTATGGGAAAAGCAAACAGTTGTTTGTTCTGGTATGGTAATACTGGCAGATACTGGTGAAGCCAGCATGGAAATGTATGGGCATAGCCAGCATGAAAATGTTTTTCATACTGACATGTATAAATACAGCATACAAAACTGCAATTATCAGTAGATAAGTGCAACCCCTCCATTCATTCATAAGCTACTTCGCGCCTAAGAGCGCTGACAAACATCCTTTCCACAAAGATGGCCCTGCTCAGAGGGCATATATTGTAGACATATCACACTGTGTATGTTTAAAGTGCATTTATTACATTTGTTATTCAAATTTCATTGTAAAACATTCATTTGTAAGAAAAACCACATATAACACATTGACATTTCATATATTAAAAACCCATTTTTTAAGGATACATATTTCGCATCTACAAAAAACACATATCATATCAAAAACAGTGATAATATCTAACCCATTCTTACTCACATCCACTTTCATTCACATTCATACCACCCACCATTCGTACTGTGCAAAAAACCGCAATGCTAATAACTCTGTTCTAAAAATAGAACACCCATTTATTGGGGATAAAGTTTTGTTGTATACTTACAAAAGCATGTTGAACACTAACTTTGTCTTTCACAAAAATAAACCGGGAAAATGTTCAAGAGAACTTGTTTATGAACATGTATTAATTGCCATATTCTTTAAAAACTCAAGACTGCCCAAAAAAGCAATTGCAAACTGTGTGGCTATTTCCCAAATTTTTAAAAAAAATGTGTTCTGCAAAAAGCACCATTTTAATCATTTAGTTAAGAGATGTTGTCAGGGAAAAACCCATAAACAAAGCTTGGTTGTACGCTCGGTCACTCCCATATATCTGGGGGAAACATTTACTCCCCTCCAATTGAGACCAGCTGCCACTGGCTACAACAGAATTGGTGCTGGTCATTCCCACAAAACAGCACAGGTGTAGTTTCCCCCCATCCCCTGTGCCTGCTCCGCCTTCTCTCTTCTTCTCCAGTCGTACTGTAATCAGCGCCCTGATGCCCTCGGGCTTGGCGTGCTATGTACATGCCAAAAATAAATAGTTTGGCTTGCAGGTCCAACTTCAGTGGGAACTCCTGAACTACTAAACCACTCAGAGAGGCCCAGCCGGCTAGTCACTATGGCCTACATTCTCTAAGGATGTTCCTTAACTATATAAAATACTCAGGTCATATCTTAGAGCACTAAGCGTGTGCTTCTTTTGATTCCAGGCGTGTGACATTTGAATGTGTGCAGCGCTAGATTTCCAAGGCTGACTCTCTCTTTAAGACACCCTTTACTGAAACTCTTTCCTTCACCTTTGCTTCTTCCACCACAAAAAGAACAACAACAAAAAAAACATTTCTGGAACCCTTTGCAAAAACTGTGATAACCTCAAAAACTTTGTGATATCCTTGTGAATTTTGTAAATCCTTGCCCATTAACCTACATCATTTCACTGAAAAAAAAAAGAAAAATAACAAAATAAACCTTTTGTTAGAAACTTTTGAAAAGGTCAATGAAACATATGTGATGACCTTTAAACATCATATTATGAAACACACAGATATGTTGCAAGACCTTTATTCATTCTCAACAGGGAATATTTATATGCATGCTTGTTGGAGTGGGGAAGCAACTTAAAACGAGATTCTCAAAAAATACTGTCTTAATGGGGGATCTGTTGGAAGTGAATAGAGATTATCGTAAGAGGACCTAATATCCTTCATCCATAGTACACTCTCTACTAAAGTTCTCAGAGTTACAGGGTGACTGCACACAGGAAGCTCTCATTCAGTGCCCTTCCACTTTCTCAGAGTTTTAGTTGCCCTTTCTGTGATGCTGGAAATGCATCAGAGGGACAGGGGGGCCTCCTTATCCTTTACTGCCTTTTATTGTGTGTTCTGTCATGTTTTCCGTGCAGGAGTTCATGTGGGACTCCTGGCGGTGCAGCTCTCTCTTTTGGTTTGGTGTACAGACCCATGGGATACCCTTATGGCACCCATGGGTGGGGGTACAACCCTGTGCGCCTAGTGTATGTTTTTGGGCACCTGTGTGTGGCCCACAGAGCAGGGTAAGGCCTGGTGGCAGCTCCATGCTGAGTTTGACAGGTGCTCTGAGTATCCTCCATTTTGGGATACCCAGGCCCTGCCATTGGAACCAGTTGATTCCTTATAGGAAACAAGATGGCCCCTGTGGCCTCTTGCTTTCCATTGCCTGTTACCTTGTTTTCCCAAAGTCCTGTGACGCCCTGACTCTGTCCCTTCCCCCTTGCTGGCTGGTGGGTGGAAGTTCCATATATGATGTTGTTGCGAAGTCCAGGCAAGACTGGCTGGAGCATTCCCAGTGACTGTATGTTGTGGGTACAACCTGTGGACCTGGGTGAATGGAGTGTGTGACAAATATGCATTCTGCGTTGTGGATGTCTAGTATCTGGTGTTTGACACAATGACTGAGACAGCCCTGCCCAAAACTGGTATGAATGCAGTGTGGAGTGTTGAATGGCTGGGTACTTGTCCCAATACACATAAATTGTTGTGAGTGTCTGGAGAGAAGTGAATGGCCTGAATGCACTATGCACCTGATTGGATGCCTGCCTGCATGAATGCCCTTTTGACCAATTGGTTGCCTGAGTGTGACCCAGCAGAATGTATGGGAGATTAACGAGTATATCTTGGGGTCTCTCAGTGCTAGAATTCGTTTTCATAAGCTCAGTTGACACTTGAAGAGTAACTGGAACTGCTTATCGTTGATGCCCAGCTGGAAGAAGAAGAACTGCTGCTGCATTTGCTTCGACCCGATCCGAAAGCTGTCAAGTTCATCAAGGACTGATCCGAGAGAGGATTTGGTTAGGCACCCTCTTCCCGTGCTCAGAGGGACCATTGAGCTCCTCTAACCTTCGCCGAAGCTCCCTGGGGACCGCCGAGGACAATGAAGTAAAGCACCCGGATATCGACGCTGTTGAAGTTCATTGCCGTCGAACAGGGTACGGAGGATCGCCGTAACTGCTGGATGCCCGTCGAAGCCGCGTTGACCAGAAGAGGGGACCGCTTGATGCCGTGCCGCTGACAACCGGGGCAGCACGCTCCTTTGCCTGAGACATTTGATTCACAGACGTGCTCATCCGCACCGCCGCCCGCCTTATCCCGCAGGAGAAGGCATTGCCGTCGACGCACCGAGGAGCATCCGCCGATGGGTTTCCCGTGACCCGAAGACCACAAAGACTTCGACGACTCGATACCCTTGTCGGGCCACAGTCCTTCAGAAATTCTTTGCAGTCCTGAACTATCAAACGCTGAGGTGCCTGCACACCTCATCCTTGCAGGACGTCTCCGATGAGCACTGCCTGGATTGACACCGTGGTCTCAGCACCATCGAACTTTTCATCGACGCCATCGACGCCAATTTCACCTTCTTCGATGCCTCTCGAAGATCCGTAGATCGTGATTTAAAGGGAGTCACTCAAGAAGGATGCATCAATGCCTCTTCGAAGAACTCTGCTCTACCAGGTACATTGGGGGGGGGGGTAGAAACATTATAGAAGGAAATAAGACTTATAGAACAATATATGGACTGGGCTTGTGATATATCTTTACTTTACAGGTTGTGCAGGTGGGGGGATCTCCACACAGAACTGTGTTTAACGGTAGAGGCCAGTATTCTGCCAATTGTTCTAACCAACTGCTTTCCTCCTATGTCTTTTGTTGGTTACCTTTATTAATTGATTTGTGTGACATTTAACCTGAGTACAGTTGATGCACTTTAATGAAATCTGATAATAATTGTGGTACCACTTAGAACTGTATATATTAGCCATTGTAGATTTTTTGAGCACAAAGTGAGTTATTGTGATTTTGTACATAACCTTGAACTTAATTATATAAATACTGTGTTTTAACTAATACAGTGTGTAGACATTCCTTTGTGGGGGCTTGGGGACTACACGGTACTTAAGAACCAGCCTGCATCACATCCTGAGAAGCTAGGCCTTGATTGCTGTACCACGTACCAATAATAGAGAATCTTGGCTGGGGTCCGCTGTGCCTCTCCTCTACCATATAGAGAGCAGAAGTACAGACCCCCCTCCAGTCTTTACACTTTCACACTACTTTTCTGGGTCTTGCCAGTTGATGCCAATAACAAGTAGTCCTCTACGATTCTGTAGCAAGACTTTGAAGCTACCCTCTCCTGCCCACAGATGCTTCTGGGTAGGATTTCTCCCACCTACCAGAGTCCTTTTCAGGCTACGCTAAGTGTATCCCTGGAAAGGGCTTTTACACTTGGGCTAGAGCCCACCACAGGGTCATAGCAGATTTTCAAAATTGCAATACTCTTTTATGATCGTAAGGCTTTACAGCAACCAACAACATATGGACTAAAGTCCCCTGTAGGCACAGTCTCTTGATTCTTCTCTTCAGTATCCACTGGTTCCTGCCAGCCACTCGGCCTAGACACCAACTGATTCCTTGCTGAGGTCACTCTTGTAAGCGTTAACCCTATGTGGCCTATTTGGCTCATCCATCTCTTGCTCTTTAACTCTTCAATGTGGCCTATTTGGCCACCTGCTTCTTTCCCACTTAGTCCCTCCTGTTTCTATCCCTGCTACAGTACCAACGTCCTGCAATGCAATCCTAACTCCAGACAGTCTGTGCAAATTATTCCATTTAGAGGTCAAAATGTTGGATCCGGTTTACCATTAGCTTGGGGTTGTGTGATTGCTCATGATAAATGGTTTCACATTCTCTGCTTGTACCTCCTCACATTTATAGTTTGGGCTATTATGTGCCATAGTCACCTATAAGCCACAACTATTGCATTTGACTACCAATAGGGAGAAATGACATATGAGGAGGGACACAAAGCTTGAAGGTGTTGTTTGGTTATTTGACCACCCATTGTCTGCCCATGGCCATGCAATTACCTATAGCCCTTTCCACCCAGTCCTTGCCCCTCCCCACCCAAAACGTCTCTTCATGCGAACTCTTTCAGCTCACGTAAATCAAGCCTTACTATCAAACAGTGCACTGGACATGCCTGCCAGTGTTTTTCAAAGCAGTCTTCTGAAAGTTAATTACTTAAATGCAGTTGTAAACCTGCTACTGTTGCAATAAAAGTCTTAACCAGGTATGTCTTCAGCCACTCGATTTATAAGCACTATGCGTGTAGTTCACAGAAGTCCAGTTTTGGCTTGTTTATAAGTATTCATCATTTACCAGACACTGCTGTTAGAAGCCCAGGTACTCGCACCATTATGCACCTGCCACCTTCAATGGGCAGTCAATACCACTACGGCAGTGCCTAGCAAGTGCTTTTTCCATGCCTACAAAAACTGTAATTGCCAATGCTTGTTCCACTTCTGGTCAGGTGTTCCATTTTGTCTAATAATTTACTTCATCTGTGCCCTGGCCCCCTCAGCATCAAGGAGGAAACAGCCTTTGCATCCCCTTGAAATCAGGCAGAGGTGTTATGTTGTAAGTATACGTGCTAGCTACCAGTGTGTCCCTCAGTGATGCTCATTTCTGCTGTGGCGATTGAGTATGGGGCCGTTACAATGGAGGTGTTACCACGACTAACAGTGGTGGTATTGCTGCATGCTGTATTACTGAATGTGGTAATACTGCATGGCCCTAATGGAGTCCAATTGGTTACAAAAGGGGACGTAATTAGTGGGTATGTAGTACCTTACTGAATGTGGTAATACTGCATGGCCCTAATGGAGTACAATTGGTTACAAAAGGGGACGTAATTAGTGGGTATGTAGTACCTTATGGTTGTGGCATGGAGTAACAACAAATTAGTTTGGTGGTATTACCAGAGATGATACAAAAAGAACACATAATGAGACTCATATTAACTTATTTCTGAACTAGCACCAGTGATAAAAGGTTCCTACTCATGAAACTCGAACATGACACTTCTAACAAATGTAGTAAATTAACACACAAACGACACCTCCTTTCCAACTTCACCCAATGGTTTTCTACACATAATCCTCAATTAAAATAACCCATAGCTAAAGATGCAAAATAAATCTTAAAATTAAGAACCATTAATGCATGGTGTAAACGTTTTGGGA
The DNA here is from genome assembly GCF_040938575.1 of Ambystoma mexicanum. Classification (NCBI taxonomy): domain Eukaryota; kingdom Metazoa; phylum Chordata; class Amphibia; order Caudata; family Ambystomatidae; genus Ambystoma; species Ambystoma mexicanum. The sequence continues at coordinate 798,532,704 of NC_090924.1, read as the reverse complement.
TCATCAGATGACCCAAGAAAAGAATGTAAGGTTTAAGGGTATTTATTATAACAACAGAAAATTAAGAGATGCAAACGTAACTGAGGCTATCAAAATGAGAATGAAACATAACAGAGTAAAGTAAACTGTATTCCTTAGCCTTTGCCTCTTTCCCTTAGGTGGCACCTTCCTGGGTGGAAAACAGAGAGCCACCCTAACTTTATGCACTTTGAGTGGCCTGCATTTCATTTTTGGAAGTAGATGTAGATGTCTTGGATTTTACAGAGTGCGTGATGCCTAATGTAATCTGTAGGAGATATTCAAGGGAAGAAGCCTGCAGCACACACATCCTCAAACATGTTTTGGCCTCTTTTTGGTATCATCAGTGAGGAGTAGCTTGGGTCTCTAAGCCCAGCAGGCATGAGACCCACATATGGGTATTCCCGTCCCACTCCATGTGACTAAAGCAAAACAAAGGCGATGATGGCTGGAACATTTTGAATTAATCTCAACCTCTGGCATTGCTCTGGGAAATCCTCCAGAACATTGAAATTTACCTGCCAACCCATTTCAAAAGGGGAAAGACAATTTGCAAATCAAGCTTGGTCCCACCCCAAAAGGGGCAGGCCAGCCCAAACTGCTTGGTCACACCCCTTCTGCACGATTCCACCAGCATCCCCAAACATGTTTCAGCATTGTTGGGCCTGATCATTACATTGAAGAGTATCTTGGGTCCCTAGGAAACATTGTGGGTTTCCTAAACAACATGAATGCATTAGATTCAAGCAATGGATCTTACAACCCACCCATTATGTAGTTGATTGTTTATTCAAATGCACCCTGATCTCCACTTACCACACGAGAGGTTGAGGATGGAGATTGTCTATCAACATATGATTTAATGCAAGCCAGAGAAAAATCAACATTGTCTGCTACCTACTACCCTAACAAATGGTTTGTCAAATTGGGCCTCATATGTTTTGTTGTTCAGGAAAAGTGCCAGTAAAAGTGGCTGTACTTCTGTGACCGACCACCTTTCCTGCACCGCAAATTTACAAGTCTGCCGGTGGGTGTTATCTGGGTTACCTCCAGCCAAAAGCTGGAGGTAAATCAGGCCCGCACTGGCAAAAAACAGCCAGTAGTTCCGGCACCAGTAATACTATGGGACTCCATGGAATGGGGATTTACTGCCGTTGCTGGCACCTGGAATAAATACCAGGCACAAGTAAGAGTAGGTCAGTTTCCTGGTATACCGCCAAAATTACTGGCAGGATACCGGGAAACTTATAATGAGGGCCCTTGAGTAACCCTCACACATCCACTGGAAATGTCATTCATTTAGGCAGCATCCTTGGAATATCAACATGTTACAGTGCTGCCATCATATATCATTAACCAAGGGCAGCCTCTAATTCCCCATTGATGGCATCATATACCTGGTTGCCACATGTTTAGGCATAATCCGACATGTCTCACCGGGATGCCAAACACTACACGACAATTGATGAACCACCCCAACGTGGACTACACCATGGACAACACTCCAACTAGAATCAGGGACAACATTGAATCCATTACCCTCTTTACACCCTCTACATGCCCTACATCACCGAAGACTGGAGCAAAGGATGGGAATCAATCCTGCCATTAACCTAATCAGTCTACTCTATGAAGAGAATGACCACCAAAGAACTCCCCCTCCCAACTGGCACAACCAGGAGAGAACCACCAGCAATGGAAACCCAACCGCCAACACACCGAACCAAACCAACAATACAAATAACAAACCCAAAAGGAAAATCAAACAAACTACACTGCAGCCTACCCAACGTTAGATCCACGGCATAATACTCACTAGAAATTCATGACCTACAGAAACCTGGTTATCGGTTAACTACAAAAGCATTGCAAAAGAAGCCATGCCGGGCAACTTTAAATTAATACACACCTACAGAGAAAACCGAATAGAGGAGGTAGAATCGCAATCATACACAAAGAACACATCCGAGAATCTCAACTCACCCCAACCGACAAAGAAGACTGTGATTCCCTCCTCATCAAGACCCGATCTCAGTGACCGAACAAACACAGTATTCCTCCTAATCTACAGACCACCATCTTACAAAGCCAACTTTGCAACAAAATTATCTGGCGCCGCCGCCATTTTATCAACCTACCATGACAACATAGCAATACTGGGAGACTTCAACATCTGATTCGAAAAAGAAAACAAAACCACAGCAAAATCATTCTGTGCACTTCTGGAAACATTGCATTTCAAGCAAATTGTAAATGGATCCACCCACAAAGCCTGACACACCTTGGACGCAATTGTCTGCAGAGACGGACCATGCGCATCTGTGCCACCTACACCGATGGTATGGAGCGACCATTACTTTATACCATTCTACATCAAACTCCAAACCCGCCCGTCGGCCGGAAAGGTACTACTCCATGCCAGTAAGAAAAGAAACTGGAAGAACCAAGACCTGGTGGCCTTAACGAGCTTACTAGACTGAACCCTTTCAAACAGAACAGAACCCACCGAAACAACCCTATACGCAGTAGAAAACACACTCAACACCTGGATCACCAAGGCTCTAGACCACCTGGCACCATCAAACCCATTGAAAGCCACACCGAGAAACCGGGCAGCAAAATGGTTCACAGAAGAACTGAAAGAACTAAAAAAACAACATCTGCAAAATGGAAAATAAATGGAGAGACCAATACAACCAATCAACAAGAAAAAATCAAATACCAAAGACAGCTAAGACTATATAAAACAACAGTCCTCAAAGCAAAAAAATACTATTACGCCACAAGAATAGAATCAGCAAAATAATCAAAGAGATCAAAAAAACTCATCCTGCAAGAACGCCAAAATCCCGACGCAAGCACTTTGTGACAACGTCAGCAACCACTTTAGATCAAAAATAGAAATAATCCAGCAGACCATCAACATGACCAAGGCTAATACACCCACAACCGCGGAACCACAGACACTGGGCACAACACAGACCATAGCAAAACTCACCTGCCTGGAACCAATCACAGAAGAAACCTTTGCCACACTGATCAAGGACACCAACCTTGTAAGATCCCCAAGGACCCCCTGGCCCCCCGACATCTTCAATGGAATCCTCAATCACACAACTCTTGCAACACATTTCCGGAACCTAATGAACAAATCACTCAAAAGAGGAATCGTACCGTCCACCTTCAAATCAGAATACATCAAAGCACTGATAAAAAAGCAATCAGAAATTGCAGATGAACCAAGCAACTACAGACCAATATCCAACCCCTCCTACCCATAGAAGATCCTGGAGTACCATGTGTACAAGAACCTACTTAAATCCGTCAAAACAAATGGAATAATCGACCAGTAACAAGTTGGCTTCAAACCAATGAGAAGAACAGAATCAGCACTCCTATCGATACTGGACGACCTGAAAATAAACACAGATGGTGACGCCTAATCGGGCCCTCATACTATTGGACATATCAGCGGCTTATGACACAATCAGCCATGCAATACTAATAAAAAGACTGATGAAATGTGCCATACAGGAATACGAACTAAAGTGGCTGACCTAATTCCTAAGAAACTGAACCAAAAGAACCTACCTACAACCCTTCACCTCAAACACCAGAAATACATCCTGCAGAGTCCTAGAGGGATCCAGCCTCTCTACCCTGCTCTTTTCAACATCTACATGTGCCCACTGATGAAAATCATTTGAACCCATGGACTAACCACCTACAACTTTTAGACGACACACAACTGATTGTGAAAACAAACACAATCCAGGAACAGAATAACTGCCTCAACAACAGCCTCACAGACATCTACAATTGGATGAAAATGAACAACCTTAAACTGAACCCAGCAAAAACTGAAATAATACTCTCACTCACAGAAATCGATGCAGGCAACTCACAACTGGACTGGTTGGATGGCATGGAACACAACTAGATTACTGACACAGTAAATAATCTAGCAATACCCATGGACAAAGGACTATCCCTGGAACCACAAGTCAACGCAAACAGCAAAAAGTGTGTCTTCCTCCTAAGACTACTCAGAGGATTAATCTCTTACCTCTCCTTGCCGCACAGAACCCTCACAATCATATCCCTGATACTCACAAAAATTGACTGCGCAAACCGTCTCTACCTAGGAATGCCGGAAAGACTCACCAAGAAACTCCAAAGGGTACAAAATGCAGAAGCCAGGATTCTCTTAAGACTAAACAAAAGAGACCGTATCGCGAAAGCACTGAAAAGCCTACACTGATTACCAGTAAAAAAACTCATCAAATTCAAAGCACTCTCCTCGAAGCCTTGCACAGGCAAGGAGCTAAATTCCTCCATGACAAAATCAACAGGTGCTGCCCAAGAAGGGACCTAAGATCAAGCAACAAACCTACAAATAGAGACAAAACGTTACGAAAAAAGTAAATTCGGTTGAACATCGTTCTAACTTCTAACTGCAAACCTCTGGAACACCATGTCCAAAGAAATTACAACCACAGAAGACCACTTCACCTTAAGGAAATGACAAAAAACATGGTTATTCAACAGACAATGACAAACAAAAAGGGACATCAGCAGCAATAACATCAGAGACCAAAAAGAAATGCACTAAGGGAGACAGTTTCACAGAGAACAGTGCCAATAGCTTAGAGGACCAGATCACAGTACCACCCCCACCTCCTGCCCACACTCCTTCGACGTCCCAACAACTAGACAGAGCTACAAAAGTCTGCAGTCCAACCAAAGGAAAGACTTTTGGGATAGCACCAAGCCCAATTATATACCAAGGAGATTCAGACAGGTAAACCACAAACATTCATAGTACCCCCACAAATGTCCCACCCACAACTGGGGCAACCATAACCTGCCCACCTATAACCATAGGCTTCCTGACAGAGTACCCTACCCACTATAATTAGACCTCCTCCTGTACACCCCTCTGGGAACTGATCAGACATCAGGTCTGCACTCTACGACCATAGCCTGGATAAACATAAAGGAACAGACTGGGTTTTAACCACCAACCTCCGACCACAACTGCAATGGAAGGTGAGATGGGCCGACAAACCGCAACCATCAAGTGGCAACCAAAGAGACACACCAGATGCTCCACCATACCGTTCGACTTACTAACCCACTTCCGCTTCCTGCTCCTCCAACATAACCAATGCCACTTCACTAGACCTTGGGCTAGCCACACTATACATAAACACACCAAGAATCAATTCAATGTTCACACCACACCATCTCTCTTAGATTCAACCACCCGCCAAATAGTCCACAAAACCATCAAAAACACAAGTACAAACCAAGACACCAGATAGTCATACAGCAACAGCCACCTTCGACTCTGGATCCCTTATGGACCCAATCTAATCCATGAGCATAACCACAACCCACTGCAACATCAAACTAACACAAACACTAGCACACACTGAGACACTGAGTCTTACCCATACGGTTACAACACATGGGGCCTCCAGTACCTTCTCTCAAATCCAAAGCAACACTCACAAAGGCCAGTTCCTCCTGGTTCTGAACCTATCCTCTCATCCTATCCTCACTACCCCCCAAGGGCCCTCTCTTGCAGAGTCATGCGAGGGCCTGGAGACTGCCCATGGGTGGTGGCGGTGCGCAGTATAAATCAATATAACTTAACTGGTATAGTATCATATGTTTTGTGCATTCTTAAACCCCTCTGTGATACATCTCTTGACTCCGACTCTCCAGATGTTCTCATTCTACTTGATCTCTCCTCTGCATTTAATATACTCAACCACTCAATCCTCATTAAGCAGCTCCATGATACCATTCGTATCTCGTAGTGGGCACTGGACTAGTTGACCTCCTTCCTCAATGAGCATCCCTTACAGGATATCCTGGGCTCTTTCTCCTCTTCTACTTCTATTTCCACCTGTGGCATTCCCCAGGGCTTCAACATTTCTCTCTGGCTCTTTAACATCTATCTTGCTCCACTTGCACACCTAATCTTCACTTTCTACCCTTACTTCCAGTGTTATGCAGACAACACACACCTCTTCTTTAAAACTACCCTCTGATCCTCTCCTTACTTCCTCCATCATTCCTGATACATGTAGGTAAGAAGATTATCAGGGTGTCAAACATTGGAGTTGGTTAAATCTTAGTAGCATAATGAATCTAGACAGTTCCATATTTGCAACTTTAAGGATATAGCTTCTAGGTTTAGAAGCTTCCAACCGTTGTAGGCAATATTCCGTAAATCGTTTCTGATTTCCAAGGGAATCTAGGTTATTGCACATATCCCACCATGTAGCTTTCTTTTTCAAAATTTGTATAATGTGTTCTGGCTCAATCATTTCGCCAGGCAGTGTAAAATGTATATCCTTTAAAAAGCTAGTAGCAGTGTGTAACCGATCTTTCATGAAACCGTTATTATTATTCTTCTTAATCATGCTACTAACCACCAATTTTAGTAAACCATCTTCCTTTGATTGATTTGTCTTGTGACTTACGGACTTTGGGATAACATTCTTATATAAAGCTTGCAGCAATTTAACTTCCATAGTGTAGTGATAGAGGAAAGGCCTAATTCGCTTCTAATTGCGGCCATAGGTGTAGCTCTAGGAAGTCTCAGTGCTGGTTTCCACAATTTACCTTCTATTTGATGCTTTCATCTTCTTAATAATGACCAAGACATTATGTAAATTAAACAGGAAAATTGTGTCCTCCCCGGACGACCCCATTTCGTGCCTAATATTTTGCCGATTTTCGACAAAATATAGGGCATTAATATGCGTGACCCATAGATCCAAAGATACAGTATTGACATCAGAATCAGTTTCCTCAGTAAGATATTGTCTATAGAGGTACCAAAACCTTTTCGAATCATGGGAACGACATAAGGACAGAATCATTTTCTAATTTGGATTTTGTAAACAGCTGTTATGCAACCTAATCCAATTTTTATATTTTGTGCACACGTTTCTAACAGACAATATTTTTTCTATATTATGAATGTCCATATCTTTTTTGATATTATTGATATCCTTCCTCAATAACATTTTCTTTTCTTGGATGTAACAATCATACAGATTCTTATGTTTATTTAATGTGTTTCTCTTAAATTGAGTCAGTATGATCCTGCTATTTGTTTTCATCACCATATTTAAGAGATCTCCAATCACCTTAAGACCATTTAAAGTGATCTCCTGGCCCAATATAGGTAAATAATCAAGCAGCTCATCAAATTTATTTAGCTTTTTTTCTTTCCAACAAATACGATTAGAGGTTCCATTAATTTGTACATTCAGGCTTTCGCCTGCCATAGCCTTGCTGTCCCTATTACCTCTAAAAAGGCATTTTAACACCCTATGATCACTTAAAAGGGAAGGGATGTGGTCAAACCGTATTACGTTATTTTTCAATCTTTGATCTATAAACATGTAATCTAATCTGTAACTCACAGCTCCTTTGCTCCAAGTATCATATTTGGAGTCTAAATTAGAGGGTTAAACAAAATGTAAGTCCCAGCACTGAAGTAAATTCAACCAAGCAATACCATTCTTAAATTGAGGCATAGTTTTAGAGCCCACATTCTCAATAATAGTTGAGGGAATGGCATCATGGATACCAAGTTTTTTTCTGTCCAATATGGCATTTTTTTCAGGGCCATATCACAGTAACTATTTAGATCACCCACCAACATAACATGCCCTTCAGGTGAATCCTCCTTCCAATCGTTGATTGTCTGTCTAATTACTTTTTCTATACTTTCAAAATCCTCCCCTCTAGGCCTAGATTACACGTTAATTATTAGTAGATCTTTCCCCGCAATCATTTTTCGATAACAGCACACAGTACTCAGGATGAGGGAACCGACAGCTCATATTTTTTAATGTTGAAAGTGGATTTTACACCAATGCAGAGACCCCCCATTTGTCTCCCGCTGATGCTTGTTTCATTAAAAAGTTGCAACCATCCATCACTATGGTACCAAGGACCCACGTTTCTTGCAGTGTAAATATTTTGCTTCTCTTTAATAGGAGGATACTTTATTTCTGTAGGATAGAGCGGAATCCCCTGCTATTCCATGAGATTACTGTAATTGCAGATTAGTCTGCTCAATTTCCCAATTCATAATTTTCATCAGCAGTCCAAAATAAAGGTTTTATGGATTCACCTAGACTGGTAGTTGGAGTATTGTGTTCCCTTGGACAAGGTTAAGTATTGCTGGGAAATTCTAATTTATTACATAGTATAATTTCATATTCATTGTTCCAAATCTCTCCTGCATATGCTCTAAGTAATTCAACAATAACAGCTGTGCCAAACTGAATAATTGCCCAATTTTTCAAGCTCCCTACCTTGGGTAGAATTACTCTTTCTATAACCAATGTTTTTATACTATGCAACTGTGGTATTCTTCCAAAACATTCCAGCAACCATTTTCTATTTAAATAGGGGTTATTCTCCATAGGCTTTTTCTCAATAATTTTTATACTTTTGCCCCTATTTTTTGACAATATTTGTTTGTCTCCTCCTATTTCCTCATATAACTGTTCCTTACTCCTACTTCTTCTACTCATGGCCAATCTTTCCATTTCCATATTATATATCTCCCTGTCTACAAATTTCAGACCCCCCCTTTCTGGCTTTACCAAAATGTCTAAGAATCTCACTGTCGATTCCTTTTTCTCAACCTGAGGAGTGGTATCAGCTAATTCACAATTTTCTTCAATACCTATGATATTAACCTTTGGCTGAGGATCTGCTATTTCCTCAATGGTAGGCATATTATTCTTGCCATTAAGCCAATTACTCAATGTTTTTGGTTTAGATGTTTTTTTATTAACAATGCTATCTCTAGGTGCACGATTTTCATTTCATTCAAACCTATTTGCGATCTCTATACATTCTATATCGTTAAGAGTGGGTTCTGCAAGTGCCAGACGATTCTTTTTGGTTGAATCTTTCTTTCTAGCTTTAACCGATATACTGCGTTTATTTTTAGAGCTTTTCTTATAATTTCTTTTCCGGTGCAATCTACGTCTATGACCTTGAGACGGTTTATCCGGCATCTCTATAGCTATTTCCTCCACTCTCCCACTTGATGGCACCTCCTCTATATCTGTGTTAACCGTGATACCCGCTGCAATATGGTTCTGTTCAGCCTTTTTCTCATTTACCAATTGGCAGAGCTCACTCAAATCACCCCCAACTTCATCATTGGAACCCTTTTGATCGAATAGATTTTTTTGGTTTCGACCACTCAGCAGGGATCACAGTAAGCAGGTCTTTCGTACTATCATTAGCCATCTTTAGCAGATCTTCCATGATTTGTTGTTCATTTATCAGCCTTGTGCAAATGCCTAAAAGTATGTCTACTGTAACAATTAGTGAGTCAATTTTTCCATTCATTGTGAAAAAATTACCCTCCATTAATTCCGAATCATTCCAAGCATCGCTTATCTCATCCTCAGGCAAAGAATCAATATCCTCCTGTGCTATTTTTTCCAAATCAGGGTCATGGATAGATTTGTGGCAATAATATTATTCATACTGTTGGTCACTTCTATGCTTCTTTGAAGTTGGGAGGGTAAAGAACCAATCTTCATGCTAAATTTCACATGCAGTCCCGTGTGAGGCATGGATCCTGTTCCGATTGGGTAAAGTAGTAGGTGGGCTGTCAAGGCCTTACCTGAAAAAGATTATTTTCTTGCGTCCCGCGTCGGTTTGGAAATGGACGTCAGTCCGCTGTTCACTGTTGTATTTTAGCATTGCCATGGAGACCCGGTAGTCCTACCTTGGTTTCCATGGTCGTTGTCATTCAATTGGTTTTTTTTGTATGATTTTTCCAATTTGATTACTTCAGATACAGAGATATGCCCTGATTTGAAAAAGGCATTTATAATGCCGAAACAGGTGTTATCAGAAAGGGCCACCAATAAAACCAATTAGTACAACAATAAACGGCACTTTGGAATTTATCTTATACTATGGCGCAGTAATAAGGTGTGTTCAAAATACATTCTTTGTTTTAGTTTTCATTGGGGCTTCCTGTTCCACCAAATCATTAATCTGTGAAAGGTATTTTTCCAGCAAACAAGGTTTTAATTGTTCTGGCCCTATATTTTTAAAGTTTCTGCTCTGTACTTTAATGTGAGGGTTGTGTTGATGTTTGGTGTTTTCCAATGTTACCTCAAAAGAAAGCAAAAAAAGAGCACTCCATATGCATGGTTCTGTAATGATTTTCTGGGTCTGCAGATTTTGAGTTAAGGCCCAGTCAAATTGGTTACCCTGTGGGGTAGTAGGTTCGTTATTGATCACTATGGAATCAAGGTTTTTTTAAGGGTCTTCTCAAGTGAAATTGCTTTTTTATCCACCACATTTCCTCTTCAATAGTTAAAGTCACCAACTAACAATGTAGATGAATTGGATGATTTTGGGTTTCTGAGCTGGGAACTGAGTTCATTGGCGAAGTCTGAAACTAACGAAGGAGGTCTATAAATGACTACTATGTTAAGGCAGTCATTAGGTGTGTACATTCATTTCAGCTGTAGAGCTTCACATCCATTGCAAGTGAAATTTGCTTTGAATAGTTTCATTGACTCTTTCACTACGATAGCCACCCCCCCCCCCACCCTGACCGCTATCTCTATTCGTGTTATACACTGTATAACCCTCTGGTACAGCAATGTCACAAGTGGCTCCTATTGGATCTTTTTAGCCATGTTTCTGTAATGCAAAGCAGATCAAGTTGTTTCTCCGTGATCAACTCGTGTATATTGATAGCATGTTCACACATGGAGCAGGTGTTTAATAGTCCTACCTTGATTATATGGTGAGGCTGAAGATGGGTTGATAAATCATCAGGGGGACCGTGCTCTCTCAATTTGATAAGGATGCCAACACCCTTTCATCAGCTCACCGATTGTTTTATTGTCTGGGATCTACATTTCTTTTAAGTGAGGAAAGCTTTTCTGGGGTAGATTTCTATGTACAATCAGCCACTCCTCTGCCTCTTTCCACAGACTGTAGCAGACTGTGCCTGCCAGTGCACGCCAGTGCATTCGCGCCGGGTTTGGGGGAAGTAGCTGCCTAGAACTACGATCCTTCTGGGGATTATAGTTCTTACTTATAATAACGCATGCAGAGAGAAACCTCTCTGTTTCAACTTGTGCTAGTTAAAAAGCACTGAAACCCGCTTTCAATCAAGCAGGGTTTTTCTCAACAGTGTTCAGACAGCACCACAAAGCAGGATTTTAAGAATGACAGGCGATGATAATAATACAATGTTAAAATACCCAGACTAATGGGACACAAAGTTAAAATATAAAATGCAGCACTAACCTAGTCTTCCTGACACTCTGCTTTAAGTTTATGAATACTATCAATTGTTCACATATCATATACAGGGTTTTCTGCTGCTCTTTTCAAAAGATGATGATATGTATACACCAACAATGGTGCCTGTCGTGAGCCTGTCCGGAGCCGCAGGAGCCAGGGGCCAGGAACTCTGCCCGTTCTGCTCCAGGGAAGCCGGCGCTGCCAAAAGCACATCCCCATTTGCTGCACATACGTGTGCTGTCCATGCCCATAACGTGCCGTGCCACTCGGATAGTTCATATCTGGCCACCCGACTCACCTTCGCTTGACGCCATTGCCACGCACTCGCAGCTATAACTATTATGGACCACATGTTCTATACCTACTGCTGCACGCTGTCCATCTCTTATTTGCACCTCTCCTTCAGGCTTCTCATTACATCCCCCATGAATTATAAGGATATTCTGTAATGCCTGTCCAATGCCATTTTGTATCTAGATGCCTTGTATTGTGCCTAGTGAACTGTTGTGCACTGCTGCTAGCTGCCTAATTGTGCTATTTCGAATCTAGATGTCCCTGTACTGTGCCTACTGACCTGAGTTATACTGCTGTTGGCTGCCTAATTTTGCCTTTTCGAATCTAGATGTCCCTGTACTGTGCCTATTGACCTGATTTGCACTGCTGCTGATTGCCTAATTGTGCCTTTTCGAATCTAGATGTCCCTGTACTGTGCCTATTGACCTGATTTGCACTGCTGCTGATTGCCTAGTTGTGCTATTTCGAATCTAGATGTCCCTGTACTGTGCCTACTGACCTGAGTTATACTGCTGTTGGCTGCCTAGTCGCGCCACCTTAACTCCCTATACCCTTTGTTTTGAGCCCGTATAATTACATCCTCAGTCCCTTGAGAAATACAAGCTGTGATATGCAGCTAAGAACCTGTGCCAGCATTGACCTTATATTCACAGTCCTTTTAGGACTATCAGCTTGCACTGCTGCCAGCTACCGTGCAAGTAATACTAAGACCCTCCATATTCTCCCTTCAACCATGCTCTACCATCCCGACCTTCCATTGAACCCCTACCTCAATGACCCAGCCCTTTGGCTCAAGCACTTTTCTACCAAACCCACGCCAAACATCCCTTGTACTCTACAACAAAGGAATAGCAGACTTAGAACTAGACTGCCCAGACAACCTTGTATTCTGCGCAATCGCGCTTCCTTTACACTGCCCAACTTAACCGCAATGCCTAGTCCTCCACTCTCCACCTCACCCATCTTAGCACTAAAGGGAGCCCTTATCAATGCAAGATCCCTCGCGGCTCACACCCTTGACATCGCAGACCTCATCACTGTCCAGAAGCTTGACTTCCTAGCTATTACCGAAACCTGGTTACATGACGCCTCTGGCCCACTCCTCGTTCTATCCCTACCCAAGGGTTATACTATTGTTAGAAACGACCGCCATTCCAACTTGTCGAAAGGAGGAGGAGTCGCTCTTATACACAGCGACAAGATCGTAATGAGAGCTGCTCCCCACACATAACTTAGTTCTGCAGAATCTCTCTCAGTGAAACTATCGCTCTCTCCCACCAACACAGCAACACTCCACCTTATATACAGACCTCCAGGCCCACTGGGCTCATACACTGATGATGTTGCATCCACCCTGTCGACTAACACTAAGCCCAACTCTCAGATACTGCTACTAGGCGACCTCAACCTAGGCCTCTCAGATCCCAAGGACCACATGGCCGCTGAAGTAGACACCACCCTCTCCAACCTAGGCTTCCAGCAGCGCATTCGTGATCCTACACACATCAAAGGTAGAACGCTCGACTGGCTAGCCGACCTTAACTGTAACACCAATGTCATTTCTAATGATGCCTGCGCCTGGTCTGACCCTCATGTTATTACCTTCCTCCTGCCAGCCACCAACCCACAGCCCTCACCTACCATAGCCCCCGCTATACCTACCAGAAATAAAAAAGATGTCACCAGGGAGAAACTGCTTCCTCTTATCCTCCCTTGCTTGAACACTCTTGCTGCACAGCACAAGGATAAGGACCCCACTGTCTTAGAAGACACTTATAACAGCCTAATGACCAACGCCATTGAGAGCATAGCTCCACTAAAGATCTGCAAAGCCAAACAACAGTCCCACCTGAACTCTTGGTTCACCCCGCAGCTTAACGCTCTGCGCAAAGAAAAGCGCTTTGGAAAAGTCACCCCAGCGCAGCTAATAAAGCCTCCCTTCTAAACACCTCTCTTAATTACAAGGAGGCCATATTACAAGCCAATAAGGAGACATACAATTCACGAATATCCCAGGCAGTATCGAACACTAGAGAATTATTCAAAATCCTAAAAGAGTTAGAATCTCCCTCACCTGCCCCGGACACGTGCACTAAGGACAGCACCTGGTGCAACAATATACAAAATGCCCTTCTTAACAAAATATCCACCTTGCAATCCAAAATCAACGCCAAACAAAATACCCTCCACACCCCTATACTGAGCAATACCAGGCCACTTAAAATAACTACCCCTGACTCCCCGGTGCCGTTCGGCTTTACACCACTCACCATTCTGGAGGTTGAAAAAATCATCTGCAACTTAAAACCTTCGAACTGCCAAGGGGACGCTTGTCCAGCCCCGATCATTAAGGAGTCGGCTCATGACCTCGCTCCTTTTATCACCACTTTCATCAACGACTTCCTTTCTATCGGGAGTGGTCCCCAATAACCTGAAGAATGCTTGGGTTATTCCTCTCCTAAAAAAAAACACCTTAGACCCAGAGGTTCCAACCAATTACAGGCCTATCACAACGGTCCCATTTCTGCTCAAAATCTTAGATAGAGCAGCCTATCTTCAGATACAGAACTATCTGGAATCAAAAAACCTACTAGGCACGAGACAATCCAGCTTCAGACCGAAGCACGGTACGGAGACAGCCCTCCTCGATCTCAAAACCCAAATTGAGGATCTCAAAGACAAAGGTAAACTAGCCCTGTTACTACTATTAGACTTATCTGCTGCCTTTGATCTGGTAAATCACCAAATCCTCTGTCACCACATGAAAACTGCAGCTCACTTCCCCGACATGGCCACAAACTGGGTTCAATCCTTCCTGGATAATAGACAGATGAGGATATTCTCGCCCACCTCCGCAGCTGACCCTGCACCAGTCCCTTGCGGAGTCCCCCAAGGATCGTGTGTATCCCCTACCCTCTATAATGTATTTACTAAACCCTTATTTGATGTGCTCGACTATCTGCATGTCACCTACACAAATTATGCTGATGACACCCAGATACTCATCCCCATCACGGGTGATTACACAGTAGATTCAAAAGCCTTAAATGACGTTTACCATTGCATTCAAACTTGGAGGGCCCAACATGAGCTCTGTCTCAATGATGCCAAGACAGAGCTCCTCATCCTAGGTACTCAGCAAAGACTAAACAAGCTGAACCCTATGTTCAGTTCCTTTAACATCGATGGAAATCTAATAAAAGTCTCCAAAGATACCAAAACGCTTGGAATCTACCTTGATTCCACCCTCTCCCTTCACAGACAAACAAATGCAGTTGCGGCCGCCGCAGCATATACCTGCAAACTGATCACAGCATGTCGCCCTTTTCTCTCCATGCACAACTAGACTACCCTTGCTAGGACTATGGTCATGTCCAAAGGACTACTGCAATGCATTGTACCAGGGCACTAATCAGGGTAACCTAGAGAAGCTCCAGATAATACAAAATAACGCCATCAGGGCAGCCCTCAACATACCCAGATCTGCACACAGTTCGGATACCAGGAAGAACCTTCATTGGTTGTCAGTCACCCAAAGGATCTCACTAAAATCGCTTGCCCTAACCTGCAAATGCATGAATAACCTGGCCCCCACTTATCTCTCCTCACGATTTGCGCTGTACACCCCAGTTCGCTCACTTAGATCTACCCTGAACCAGAGCCTACTGATACCTAGATACAAGCTCCAAACAGCTGGTGGATCCAGCTTCCCAGTCCTGGCAGCCAAATTGTGGAACGCTGTCCCCTTGACTATCAGAAACCTCCCCTCCTTCAACCTTTTCAAACATAGAGCCAAATGTTGGCTAGTCTCTTCCAATGCCCAAGCTACATTCTGAAAACGTGATGCAATAACCTATGTACTATTCGACAAACCATGTATCGTTGTACTACTTACCTATGCCTATTTCTATGCTATATTTATTGTTTGATATATAATCACTGTATGCAACCTATGTAACCATTGCTCTCAAGATATGCGCCTGGTAGCCTCCGGGCCTGGTTTGCGCTATACAAATAAACAAAAAAAATACAAATATTGGTGTTGTGGTTCCACCCCTGTGTCCTGCTAACTGTGATTGTGCTCCCTAATATGTTTTGATTCATGTCTGTTCCACCATCATCTGTTCCTTTTGTTTACAATTGAGATGGGCTCAGTTGCCCACTGCTTTGCCCCACCCATTTTGCTCCCAGTTGTTTATCTGCTCCTTTGAATTTACTAGCATGATCACTATGATAAGTGACCCCAGCCAGTGGGACTTTGTTCCTTGTGTATTACCACTACGTTTTTCGTAATAGATTTGCCCCACGGGGTTGTGAACCAAATCTGATTTTAATCCTAACTGTGTTCCAGCTTGATCTTGCCACTAGGTTTATCCATTGGCTCTGTCCACTGGACTCTGTACCATGTCCTGGTTAATGTGTTCTGCCTTTTGTGCCCGACTATGTTTGCGATCCGACATCATGATCTTGCCCATGGGTTGCGGATCATTGCAATCATTCCATTCGATGTTCCCTCTCTATACTTCTGCATGAGGCACTTCAGAGCCTAGGGACCAAGAGGGTGTCTTGCTATACAGGCCTCAACATGTCATGTTGTGCCTCCTTACATCAAGCAGTACAGGCCAGACAGTCACACACCTTCACTGATTATTCTCACCAATACAATATATTGTGATGCGTTCATGGAACACGCAGGGACAGAATCCTAACCCTTCCTTTCTTTGCTTTCTTTCCTTTCATAGTCTCCTTTTTCACAGTCAACTCTTCACTCTGCTACTCTTGGCAGCCATGCTAACAATGCTCACCGTTATGATTCTGGATGTTGTCAGTAAAAGCAAGAACAAAAGAAATTGGACTCCATGCTACAAAGGTCCACTTGAGCACATCCAAAGCCCATAACACAACTGCACACTACTTCTTGGAGTTCATCACTCTAACCTGCTTCCATGAAATATTCCTATCTTGTACAGATGCAATAAAACAGGTTCTCATAATTCTGTACATCCTCCAATCCATCCATCGGAATCAACATGGATTCAGAAGACCATGAGAATTATCTTTGCCATTTGCTCCGCATGTCTTTCTCCAAAGGTCTGTTAGTCTAACCCTGCACCCAATGTACCTCTCACTTGCCATGTTTCCCCCTTTCCCTTTCCTCCACAGACCATGGCATGGATACCTCTGGCAAGGGCACAATAAGCCCACACAGATACAAGCCTCAGTGCTTTGAACCCCTTACAGTGGTATTTTCTACAGTATGAAAGCTTTCTTACATAATATAACGTGTGTGTTTGCCAGTGTTTTGCACACCAAATGTGCATGGGCATCATGCTGGCATATATTGTGGGCACAAGCACCATCACAGTCACAATAGCGGCATATAGTTGAACACAGGTGTCATGGCAAAATGTTTTACAGGGTCATGCTGCCATATATTGTGGGTATAATCATCAAAGTGTTTTTCAGTGTACTACTTGCAAATATTTGTGTGCAGGAAGTATGTAAAATGTTTCACATGGCCAGGCCTGCATATATTGTGGATACAGGCTAAGCACCATGAGCATGTGATTCACAGTGGCTGTACTGGCGAATATTGTGGGACCATTCATGAAAGTGTTTTACAATGGGAATGTTGGCAGATATTGTGGGTGCTGTATCATGAAAGCATTTTCAAATTCTCTAGTGTACTGTTGAAGACCTGCATTGGTTTGCTTTTTTCCTTGCGTTACTCTACATATTATAGCGTAATATTCACCATTTTATCCTACTTGTAAAAAGCCCATGGTGAGACCCCAGCTTGGTCACTAATGCTAATTTAAGTGAATATTTATGCCCCCCCATTGAAAATATTCACTCAGTAACACTAACATTGAATCGTTTGAAATGCTGATGTCTGCTCAGGACTCCTGCACCCACACCTCCAACAGCTGCAAAAGCTGCCTTCGCCACTGATCTGATAGAGGCTGCTATGTCTGTGATTCTCCTCATGTACACCCAGGGCTGAACTGAACATACGGTGTTTAGGACAGGCTTTACTTTCATATACTTGATTCAATCAAAGTTAATGTGCACACTTATTATATATCAGTTGTAAGCTGGGAAAAAAAAGGTTTTGGAATAACAATGGGTTGAATTGAAATGTCCCTTGAAAGTTTTAGGTTTGTGCTTGTTTTTTAAGGGGGTTGAGCGACTGAGCTAAACAGGGCAATGCAACTTAGAAGTGAGCTGCAGGAAATGAGGACATCCCTTTCCCCATGTTTCCTTTTCACTCTCCTATTCTAAGCGACTGAGCTAAACAGGGAAATGCAACTTAGAGATGAGCTGGAGAAAATGGGTACATCCCTTTCCCCATGTTTCCATTTCACTCTCCTATTCTACTCAGCCCTCAGTAGACTCTACAACACCTCTTACGTGCCTCATTTGCTGATCCCTCTCTTTCTTTTCCGCACACTTTTGCTTCCTCCCTCTCACTTGTCTCTCACCATTACTATCTCTTTCTCTCTCTTTCTTTCTCACACCTTCACTCTTGCCGCACTGCATTAGTCCATTTCTCATCTGTTCTCTCGCCCCATATGATCTGTTTCTGTGGTTTCCCTCCTCTCTACACCTCCTTTTTACCTTCCTTCCTCTCTTGACTTCTTGTTCCTCATTCTCTCATAAACAGGCATTTCTGGGGTATATGAGACGTGCTTGGCAGATGATGTCAGAAAATAGGCATATGAGGCTGCACATTACCTATTGCAGTGGCCTTCGACCTTTGTATCTCTACTGAAGTTTTTGAACTACATCTCCCATCAGCCTTATACAGTATATTCAATTGTGAGGGATCATGAGAGCAATAGGCCAAAAAATCGGATTACCCACATCCTGCAGAACTCTGACTGTAAAGACGCCATGCATATGAGGAACTAAGTGTCCTTTCACTGGCATTTGAGGCAGCAGCATTATGCATATAACGGCAGAAAATGGGCATGAGGGTGGGCATTACATCTAGTGACATAGCACTTTAATCAAGCAATCATTGGGCCTCATTCCGAGGCTGGCGCTATCCATGGAGTAAATAGCACCATGGAAAGCAACCATGGAGCTATTTACTCCATGGAAATCCGGCATGGTGAATGGAGTAATTACCGGTCCATTCCAAGGTTGGAGGGACCGGTAATTCCCCATTCACCATACCGGTTCCCCATCCCCATTCCTGCCCCCATAGGGCTCAATGGGAATGGGGAAGGAGTAAATTACGGCACCGTAAATTACGGTGCCGTAATTTACTCCAAGGTCCCTTTGCCGGTTGGATTTTTAACGCCTTCTAAAAGCAGGCGTTAAATGTCAACCCGCAAAAGGGAACTCGGAATATGGTGGTAAGTGTTAACGGTCACCGTTGTCATTAACGGTGACCGTTAACCCTTACCTCCAGCCTCGGAATGAGGCCCATTGTCGTTTTATGGATTCTTTGAGGCTGAGCTTGGCACAAGATGGAACCAAGTGCACATGAGGCTCCATATTTGGTACTTTGTACCATGCATAAAAGGCATTGAATAACATGCTATTACCAGGACAGTTGAGGCGGCACTTCACATATTATGGCAGCAATTAGACATGTGAGGCTCTCCCTCACATATGATGACCATGCCAGATGTATGAGGCATTAACAGACATTGGGTGGCATTACTAAAACTCTGAGGTTGCAGTTCAAGAAATTGAATACATCAAGCTGTAACTAATATATTTTGAATTTGCCTAGGCTGTAAGGCTAAAACAGACATAAGATGCCAGTACCCTCAAATAGAGGCTGCATTTGGTATGAAGCATTATGGAATCACTTGGGAATGTGGGGCTTTGATTGGCACATGAGTATGACACTTGAGATGTGAAGCTATAATTGATGTAACATTTCAGTAAATGGCTGTATGAGACTGTGGTGACATGTGCATGGCACTGCCCCTGGCCTATGTTGGTTATACTGGATCTACCCATATCATAACATGATTCCCTGCATGGACTATCAAGGCTGAACCCTAGTTAAACTGTGGTTGGTCTCTAAAAAGGTAATATGTCTTCTTTAGTGCTGCTATGTTATTTAATGAAATGCAAGCTTATGTAAGTTTATTAAACCGGTCAGTTAGGTGTTGTCATTGGATTTAAATGCCATGCAGTTTCATTTCATGTGCAGTCATCATGGTCAAAGGCCATACAGATGGCATCAGGTGTGTGATGTCACTTTGACTGCACCTGGCATTTTGCTGAATGAATGCCCCTGGGCAGAAGGTAAGGTATTTGTTTTCTTTTCAGTGATGGTGGTGAAGAATCACCTATGAAGGCGATAGGGGACGGATGCAAAGCTGGCCAGGCATTTTGATGGGTTCTGAAAGGGTAAACATTTTTGCGGAGGGGAGATAACAGGACACCATGGATCAGATTCCAGAAATATTTCCACAGTGTGCATGTGCATGTCTTTGAGTATGCAATTACATTAGTACCGTTATCTAGTTCGAAATGAATTAGCACATGTGCAAGTGGTGTTTGAGCATGGCAGAGATTAATTTCAGGTCCACGATTATTTGGAAATTCTGCCTCTGATATTGTTCCCTATGTTGTCTATTCTTCCATCATGACTTTCCTCCGCAATCTCTGCACTGATTGCTCATATCGACAGTCAGGGGCTGGGAAGGGATGCATGGAGCTGAATACCAGTTGAATTTGTAAATAGGTAGTTTTCTAGCATGCTTTTCCACAATTAGTGTCTTTTTTAGACAACTGAAGCTTCAAACTCAATGGGCCCAATTTACCAAAAAAGTGCTTAAGTATTTAGCGCAAGAAAGAGCATTGCACAGTCAAAAAGAATTGCGCTGGGTGGTGATTCATGGAATTAAGTACACACAGAAACCTGCAGCACAAAGAACAGTGAGTAGCACCAGGAACGCCCCTAATATGCCCCCATTACAAATAGAACATAGCGGCATCGAACAAACTTTGATCCACATCATGGAAAAAAGTAATCAAAGATTACTTACCAGCAATCACCATTACTCCCACTCCACTCCTGAGACCGACAAGTCCTCGTCTCAGGACCACCACTAAACTGTGCCTCAGCCCCCTAACTTAAAGCAGCATCTGTGTACCCTCTGTAAGGTTGGCATCATGGAAGGAGACACAGACAACAAAGGATTCAAGTTTTACAACTTGTACGAACTCAAATGTCCGGATGGTGTAACCCCTAAATTGTCCTATGCTAAGGTAGGATTTCCCTACATAAGGTAAACTAAGGATCGTCTTGCCTAAAAGTCCCAAACTAAATATCTGCCTGTGTCCAAACCTATGCTCGTCCTTACAATAAACTAAGCAACAATGTGCAAGGTTGTTGATTTTAACCAAATAGTGTTCAAACTCCATTCCAAAGTTCAACTTCCTTCTCCAATCAGTTAATCGCCTGAAGGAACCCCAAACAGTTCACCAAAACAGAAACAGTCCTTCTCATTGGGGGTTTACCTTGTTTCAAAAATAGTTCATATAATGCAGGTAGTTTGCTTCTGAGGAGGTTCACAAAACATAGGTATTTCTCTCTTTGAATAGTTCTCATATAGTTGACTTTCTTTTATTCAATGTGGCATTGAAAATCATCTCTGTGGCAATGTTATGTAATTTGACATTCAAAACGTGCTGCTTTCAACTACAGGTGCCAAAAGGCCTTGCTTCTCTGGCAGTGCTGGATTCACATTCAAACTGCATGTTCCATAAATCATTTCAACAAAAAGATATCGAGGCCCCCTTCCCCATGATTATAAGCAGATTAAACAAAAAGCAAGGCACTGGGAATTCCTTCCCAAACTTTTAACAAGTTTGTGTAATTTTAGATTTAGTCTCTTTGGGGTCATCTCTGTGGTTAAGTAACATCGTGTAAGTATTCATAATCAAAACATTCTTTATTTCATAGAAAAAAACTTTGCTTTAATTATTCTGCAGCCCTTCCTGTATCTTCCTCATTCCAGGGTTGTGCACAATCACTTAAGCATCATTCTAGGGTACAGTTGAAAGTTTGTTAAGGATTCAGAGATTTTTAACAACTTATTTCTTGTAACACAGCAAGTAGGGGACCACTCCGATACTTGGTATCTTATAAATAATAGAAAGCTGCTTTGAATATGCATAGACTTTCAACAATGTATCTGTTGTAACTCATTCAAATACACAACCACTCTGCTACTTTGTTTTCAGGATTTCACAGTTCAACAATGGGATAGCCTCAGGGGGAAGCTCACGGCCAGAGTAATACTGGGGATTGACTTTCAGTACAGTCACCGGCTACCCTGTAGGCTTCTTCAGATCCCGCTCGCAAACGATCAGGCTTCTGTCAACCAAGGGATTCTCTCCTATCCCTTTGACACCCATGCAGTTCGGCAGCACTGCGGGAGAAAGAGCATCTGCTGAATTCAAAAAAGGGACCGGTCCTTCTCTTGCCAACCTTCTCCCTTGGCCACCAGCTCAACATAGATCCTGTTTCCCCTTTGCCAAACCCTCTCGGACTTTCACCACTCACAGTCCTCGGTCTCTTGGCTTCCCGCAGATTTCCCCCTTCAGCGTCTCGACTCCCTCTCCAGACTCGATCCAGATTCAGGTTTCCCTGTTGCTCTCCATCTTGTTTTCCCCTACCCTTTTTATACACCTGCAACCTACTTACAGGTTGCAGGTGTGCTCTCGTAATTAGTCTGCCTGACCCTCATTAAGGGTATATGCGTGACCTTCATACCTTGCAGACATCTTCTTCGTCCCATTACCAAAGTGGTAAAAGTGTGCAGTGTTCATTACTCTGAGTTGCTTCTTCCTCGTCTCAGTACTAAGTGGTGAGAGTGTGTGCTGTTCATTACTCTCAGGTGGCTCTCCCTCGTCTCAGTACTGTCATGTGCTCCAAGAGGGGAAAGAAGGGGGCTAACTTACAATAGTCCATAAAGGTCGGGGGAGAGTTAAGTTGGTCGTTACTAGGTAAAGAGGGATACCATGTCTCGTCTAAGGGCACCCCACTTCCAATTCACAAGGACCCACCACCTAGGTGATGCTCCCTTGATTCTACACCCCCATGGTTGGGATCCAAGAGTGATGGCCTTTCCCTGGCCAACTGCACCAAGGATCCAAGGGGACTAGGAGTGAGAATACCCTCAGGTTTCTCACACCCCACTGAACTGCAACTCAGCCTCCTAACTTAAGGCAGCACCTGTGTACCCCCACTAAACTGTGCCCTGGTCCATGACTTAAGGCAAAACACGCATACCCCGACTAAACAGTGCCTCTGCACCCTAACTTAATGCAGCAGCCATGTATCAGCACTAAATTGCACACCGGCCCCCTAACTAAAAGCAGCACCCTCAAACCCTCACTAAACTGTGCCTTGGCCCCGTAGCTTAAAGCAGCACCTGCATACCCCCACAAAAATGTGACCCAGCCCCCTACATAAGGTAGCACCCACAGTATGCCTTCATTCCAGTCCCCCAGTGACCTGTGCCCCAATCCTTGTACCCAAGGCGGCATCCACAAGTCTGCCCTTGTCTCATTCTCCCCACGGACCTGTGCCACAATCCCTGAACCCAAGACGGCAAATACAAGTCTTCCTTCATCCCAGTCCCCCCACTGGCCTGTGCCAGAACCCCTGCACACAAGGAAACACCCAAAATTCCATCCTCATCCTAGTCCCCCACTGGCATGTGCCCCAACCCCTGAAACTAAAGTAGCACCCATATGTCCACCCTCGTCCCAGTCCCCCCACTGATCTGTGCCCCAAACCCTGAACCTAAGGTGGCAACCACAAGTCCACTCTTGTCTCAGTCCCCACACTGACCTGTGCCCCAAACCCTGAACCCATGGTGGCAGCCACAAGTCCACCCTTGACCCAGTCCCCCAACTGACCTGTGCCCTAACTCCCGAACCCAAGGTGGCACTCGCATGTCCGTCCTCATCCAAGTCCAATGTGGAGCAACAACCGACCTCAACTCCTTTGGACTGAGTCTATAATGAAATACACGTGCCAGACATCCTCCTTCAACATGAACACCTGGGAGCAGTGCAGCAGAATCCAGGAGCGTAACCTCTTCCATGGCTCCCTGTTGGATCACACTCAGTGGCACATCACAAATCAACCATACTCTACAGAAGCTACACTTTGGTCCTTCAATGACATAGTGCACATGTGAGGTGCATAGCCCAGTGATTGATCCAGAGTGAGGCCACATCCCTTACAAACATCCCCAATGCCAATGAGTCATACCTGTGAATGAAGTGTGAGCACATCCACATTGACAATCAAGTGCAATGTGGACATCAACACATCAGGGCACCTGATGAGTTGAGGAACACAACGTACAATAAACTGAACCTTGACTAGTGAATGGGTAGAGGTGAATAACTGTCATCAGATAAAACGCACATCTAAACCTTGGGGAACATCTGGAAAGGCACATGAAGAAATGAGTACCCATCCCCAATAAGAGACCCCCAAACACCATCATGTAACATCTTCACCAAATGCAGCCCCACGTTGACACGATTAGACACACAATCAAAAAGTCACTCAACCAACACTGACACACTGACACCAAACATGCAGTTCCCCTACACAAGGAATGGCATCAGACAACCATCCCTTGGCATCACAAGCCGTCTGATGGTCCAACCCCTACATGTTAAACAAATGTCCATGTGTCCAAGTCAATCAAAGCCATACCATCATGCTATCCACCAACAACCCACAACATTATCCAACACCAATGAACATTGTCACAAGTGAAGTGCCATGTCAACCTTAGCAGACACGAATCACACACCCATGCACCCCATATACACAATTGGGCAACACACACAGATGTAGGCAAGCAACAGATGCGCATGACAAAGATGTGAAACACTTGTTCCTAAAACATATCACCTTCCACATCTACAATACACCACATACGTTAATTGAACATGGATGCAAAAAAAAAACAGTACACACACATGACACATGTACATCTGTCCCTCAGCAACTAGCACAGTAACAACATGACCCACAGAGTGGGCCCAAAACCCACATGACAGCAGCCAAAGGACATACTGACTGGGAGAACATGGCCAAACAAAAGGCGCACACGGAGAAAGAGACAGCAAATGGTGTGATAGAATTATGACTTTAAAATGTATTGAATACAAAATATGTTAAAAAAGTGGCCTGGAATAATTATCCAGTTAAAATAAAAAATAAAAAAGGAAACCTACAACTAATGAACTATGTGCATGAGTCAGCAGGATAGTCCATTGTTATCTCCGACAAAGCCTCCACCAGGACAGATTCCCTCTCACTTCTGCCATTTGGATGTGGGCCTCTGTTGTTTCCTGGAGGGCTTGCAGGGCTTCCTTCATCTGAATTTCTATCTCCTCCAATGCCCCACAATACTCTCCAGGATGGCAGCATGCACCCACGCGAATAGCTCTTCCTCCTTGGCCCTGGCCCTGGTTATTGCTGCATCATGTGCCTGCTGCCTCTCCTCTTGCTGCCTCATACAGCACACCTAGGGGGGCACAGGACCCTGCAGGTGCTGTCATGTCTCCTGCCTCACTGGCCCCATTTGTGTACCTGCTTGCCTCCTCCTACTACCAATGCCCTCCAGGATATGCCTCCTCACTGCCACCATCTCCTGCTGTCTTCCATTGTGTGTGCAGAGCCAGTATTCCCTCTCACTGGATGGCAGTCTGTGTCAGTGGAGTACAGAACTGCACTGTCATCCAATACCTGGTGTTACTCCACAACCTGTTCCTCTGTGGGATCTTGGGCAGGCTCAGTGAAAACCTCATCAGCCATTGAATGGACTTCCACCTCCACTAGGGACACTGGCACATCCAGACTGGGCAAGTGTGGGAAACGTGCACAGGAGGATTCTTGCACAGCATCACACAGAGAAACCTGCTTCCTCAAGGAACCGATCAACAGAGGCAGCACCTCATCTCTGATGCCCATATCAGCTGGAATTGTGGCCTCGGTCTGGGTGGAGGCATTGTTGAAGGTGGGAAGTGCTGCAGCAGATGGCCCTGGAATCTAAGGTTGTGCTGACCCCTCCACGGTGGACTGCACATCCCGCTGTCTCAGGGACAGGTGTGTAGCCTGCACACCCCCCTCTGTACCTCCACTTGATACCATGGGCAGGGATGCAATGGGCTCCTCCTCCTTCTCCTCCATTAACCCAGATACCTCCAGAGAGGTCTCCATGGTTTAATGCCCCTGTGTGGTAACCTCACCACCACTATGGCACCACCACTGTGTCCCTCCACTGCAGAGGTGTTCACCATGATGATGGAATCCTGGTACTCACCCCCAACAGCATTGCCTGATGTATGGTACGCTCCCCCAGCCACATCACCCTTAGAAGAGGTGGAATCAACTGGGTGTGGTTTGGGTCTGCGCCTGGGTCTGGAGGCCTTTCCCTGGGTTTCAGCTCCATAGCACAGCGTGCACCCTCTCCGCCAGCCACAGCAACTGAAGAAAAGAGAACAAAGAACATAGGCATCAATCAACAGTGCCAATGCATGTGTATTATACACAACAGTAACAGTAGCATGCAGTCAGCATGAGTCAACCAGAAACTGACACACACACACAGGCCCATGCCCTGCGATCAGAATTAATACAGTTACACAAGTGTAGGAAAAAGGACGAGTCACATTGACGAGACATGCACATGCAAACCCAGCACACTAATGTTTGTCCACATACACATGGCAACAATTAATTCCACATCACAATACCAATGTTGCATTGAACCAAGTGTATCCTGCAGGCACCTGACCACGTGTGTCCATAGCACTATAGGTACATCTACATCCAACCACGTCCAGCAATATGCACCCCTGACAGTCCAATATGAACGCATACAACACGTATTTGCCCCCATTGTTGAAGATCAAGCAGCAATGCTGTTGCTCCCAACCCCAACAAATGCCATTATGACATGCCTCGCATGGCCCCTGATTAAGAAGCCTGACAGATTATAATGTTGTCACAGATAGTCAAATGCACTAAATTGCAATTACCACACATGCATACACATGTGTCAGTCTCAGCTGCTAAGTGGGGATTATACAATCATCATTTCCAATTGAGCAACCCATAGAGGAAGCATGCACCTCACCTCCCATGCCCACAACATCTCAATCTGGCAACTGTACATGTCTGAGGCCTTGCTGTCAGCATCTCACATTGCATGCACATGAATAGACGTTCTCACCAAGAACAGACAGAGCACAACCATACACCTGTCCACTCCACAGATGTGTGCCATCACATACGTGCAGCGTTGGCATGAAGCTGCATACCAGTTAAGAATTGTGCAACACACATACCGTGTAAAGAACAGACTTCCTCAAATAATGAGTACCCATGCAGGACACACACGCTCTGTAGACAGGTTCACCCTATGGGTACTCACCAGCAACTTGGATCTGTGCCTGCAAGTCACAGATCTGGGCATGGACATATGGGTTAACCCTCTCCAGGACCCAGTGGACCCAGAAGCGGTGACATGTCTGTATGTAAGTATGTTCTCCTACTCCTCCAAACGATGGCATGATGACGGGCCTAAATGCACCAACATGATTGCACAGTCATCGAATGCTAGCTACCTGTGCCTTCCCAGTTACAGTGTTCCCAGTTAAAATGCATGATGTATGTGTGACTGAATAGATTATAATTGACATATGCATGTTCAGCCAGTTAGTTATGCCTCTGTATATTGTTGTCTGTCTTTGTGCAGGTGATAAAACACCAGATAGGGGGGAGAAGGAGGAGGATGAGGAGTTGGCACAACCATCTACCATGCAGCTCGGGTATGGTTCCTGGTGAGAATCCCCTAGTCCTGCGGAGCATCATCAGCAGGC
Organism: Ambystoma mexicanum; assembly: GCF_040938575.1. Taxonomy (NCBI): domain Eukaryota; kingdom Metazoa; phylum Chordata; class Amphibia; order Caudata; family Ambystomatidae; genus Ambystoma; species Ambystoma mexicanum. The sequence continues at coordinate 798,505,173 of NC_090924.1, read as the reverse complement.
CTGACGACTCTTCAGATGGTGATGCTGAATCTGATGTGGAGGGCCTATTGAGGGACATGAGGGAGGTTACATAACTGGGTAGTCTGGATGCCATGGAGCTCCTTGTGTTTCTTGAGGCTGCTGAGTCTGAGGAGGAGAGCCAGGAGACGCTGGGCCCAGCGGTGGAAGCCTTGCTGCTATGGTGGATACAGTTTCTGCAAGATTGCCTTGACATGATGTAACCAGCCACAGAGGCTGATGTCAATCAGTGGGTTGTAGACCACCAGCCAATCACAGTGCACTCACTGTGACAGGCCTGGGCTTCGGCATCCCAGCTGGGAAGGCCCCACACATATGGTGAACATGTGCTTGATGGATACTTACAGTGGGAGGAGGAGTTGTGCATGCAAGTGCCCAACGGGGCAAGGTCCTACAAGAGATGGTCAGGGATATCCATCCCCTGGCTGAAAATGTTATCTCCTCAACTGCTGGGCGCACACTAATAAACTCTGCCTATTGCGCCAGGAGGAGAGATAGGACATGAAACAAATGATGTAGGTGATTAGCAAGGATGGTTCGACTCTCAGGCAATCCCTCGATGATGAGTTTTTGACCTCCATGAACCACTAGCGGCAGGTGATGGACACCTTGAGGGAAGCACTGCATGTGGAGATGTTAGCCTCAAGGGATTCACAATGTCAAGAGTGGACGTGCAGAGTAAATTCCTGCAGGCAGAGATGTTGGCTTTCAGGGAATGCCAACGTCACAATGGGGAAGCCCAGAGCAAATGCCTACAGGCCGAGGTGTTGGCTTTCAGGCAATCATGCTGTCAAGACACAGATACTTTGAGGCAGTTTCTGCATGATTAAATGTTTGGCACAATGGACATCCACCACCAAGAGATGGATTCCTCGAGACAATCTCTCAACATGCAGTTGTTGACGTCAAGAGTGAGCATGCATAATGATTCTGTAGCCACTTGCGATGTACATCAGAAGGACCTTGTAGCGATTGGGACGCTCATGCACGCATCCTTCTCATGAGTGGCTGTAGCCAATGAGGATCAGTCTTTGGCACTGCGTGGTCAGAGTGCACCATCCCATGATCCAGTACAGGATGGTGGTCACAGTTGAACGACACAGTTGTGTCTTTGTCCACACATCCCCCTATTCTCTTGCCACCACCACCTCTTCTTCATGTGACCTGATGTCCATGAGCCCATGTAGGGGGTCTGTAGTCTGAATTATGTTTACATGTGTGGACCATCCCTTCCCACCCCCCAGGCCCCTTCAGGGTGGACTATTTTTGTTTTCCTTTTTGGATTCTTGACTCCATCCACGGTGGGATGTATTTGTTTTTTAACCCCATCCAAGGTGGACTGTTTTATGTTTTTGTCCTCATCTAGGGTGGACTGTATATGGTATTGTATATGACTAGGATGCAGCACAATATTTGGTGGAGGCCCCTGGATTGTGTGGGCTGTGATATGCCCCCGACAATGGCTGTGGCGGCTGAAATGATCCAGTAGGCAGGAAGTGTAAGCTGATAGTACGTTCACCAAGGTGAAAGCACATGGTGGGTTATGGTGGGTTATGCCAGGTCATTCTCCCATTCCTTGACCAGGTCTAGGATGACATGGGGAGGGAAGCAGTATCTTCCAGACACCTCTTTGTCTGACATCCTAAATAAATTAGTTTGTGGATGGAATATTCTGGACCTCCTCCTTATCCTCCTCCTCCTTCTTCCATGTAGTAGGATCAGTGCTAGCAATGCAGGGTCCGGCATTGTGGAAGTGCTATGTTCATCCTGCTCCTACCTGCAAGGCAAAAAACCTTGGGGTCATCTTTGACTCCACACTCTCCTTCTCTCCTCACATAGCCAACGTCTCTAACAATTCACACTACCAGCTACACCTCCTCAGAGGTATCCTTCCTTTCCTCTCCTTCCCCCAGAAGCTCACTGTCTCTAGAGCTCTGGTTATCTCGGAGCTGGACTACTGTACCAGCCTCTATGTAAATCTGCCTGCCTCTACTCTCCGCCCTTTGCAACTCATCCAGAACAGGACTGCCTCAAGCCCAGGGACCGCATCTCTCCAGGACTGAAATCACTACACTGGCTCCCAGTGACGGTGAGGATCAAGTTCAAAACCCTCTGCATTGTCCACAAGGCCTTCTGGGGCCTTGGGCCAAAATACCTTCAACTCTCTCTTCCTAAATATGTTCCTTCTCGAGCTCTTTGCTCATCCGCCTCCAACTCCCTCAGGGTCAGCCGCTTCTCCAAACAACGAGTTGGGGGCAGATCTCTCTCTGCTGCAGGGGCCTCCCTCTGGAACAGCCTTCCTGCCTCCCTGAAACTTGAGGAGAACCATCTCCGGTTCCGGAAGCACCTCAAAACCTTCCTCTTTGCCTCTGCCTTCTCTCCCCCTCTCCCCTGCTAAAGTTACTGAAACTGCACTGAATCTGCAACTGGCCCACTCACTGTTCTCAGTCCTTGGCCCAGCCACTCTCTCCTGCACTGCCTCCCTGGCAACCCCTGCACTGCGGGACTGTGTCTGTATCCCTACAGCCCCCCTTCCCAGCACTTGTCTGCACTTACCTCGCACTTGCCACCAGTTGGCCCTTGTTATTTATCCTGTATTCTATTGACCCTGTACTGCACTTTCCCCTCTCCCTTCCCCCTTGCACTTTCCCTTCCCATCTATCCTTGCACTTGCGCGATCTGAATGACACCTGGCCTAGTAGGATCGTTGTCTGTCTCCCCTTGTCCCCCCCCCCTGCCTCGTCACGCCTTGAAACACTTGTGTATAGGCGTATTAAAAATGCCATATCATATCATATCATAATGGGGTTGAATTGTGCTTTTATACATGAGCTTTCATTGCGCTTTGGCTTTGCAACATGTAAGGAGTGGTAATAAGATCACTAGATGTGCGTTCTCCTTTGGACTAGAGACAATTGTGCGATAGCTTCTGTGAACAGGGTTTCCTTACTGCTTCACAGGGCATGTTTGCACGTTTCCTCCCTACCCACACCCATGTTCTTATTTGAGTAGGGATTTTGCATGTTTGACCCGCTATTTAGTTTTTTGCGCTGGCCCTTCCCACACTTTGAGCTCAGTGTTGCACAAAGCCCACCAGCACAGCACAAACTAGGTGGGACTAGAGCAAAGTCCGATCCGTGAATCGGTAATGTGTATTTTGCATGAAGCAAAGTGTACTTTTATGGCGCAAAGTCACTTTTTGTAAATTAGGCCCAGGGTCTTAGATGTCACTCTGAACAACTTGGTGGAATACATTTCCATTGTTGATAGCTATCTATTGAGAATTCTACATGTCTGTCCATCTTGTTAAAAGCAATAATGGGAATAAAGTGTGACCCTGTGCACACGTTGCATAAGGAAATGTTCGTCCTAGACATATCTAAGAGAAATAGGCCCTGATTTACTAAAACATTCTAATGGGATTTTTGCATTGAAAATCAAGTTTGTAAATTAGGCCAATCAAAACCAATATCCCAAAGCCACTTTTGCAAAATTGAACCATATGGTGCTGTATCTGGCCCTTAATTACGTGTCTGGGTGTACCTCTCTCTGCGCACGCGTCATTGGGCTCGTTGGATAGCACAGCGAGTAGAGTGCTCTCTTTGCAGAACCTGCCGGCGCAGATTTGAACGCCGGCAGGGCCAAACTCAGCTTCATCCTTCTGATATCGATAAATGAACTCACACACTGTGGGTAATAATAAACAGCGTGTATAAATGCGAATTATTATTGTTGGCGACTATGAATACTGTTGTCCCTTGATTGTAGTTTAGTATTTTGTCTTTATCAGCCTCATAGAGTATGTTGATTGCACTCATTTCACATCACAGTGAATGCAAATCTGCCTATGTATATTACAAAGATTTTTTTAAGTTCGTTTCCAGGAATCAGTTGCATGCATATCTTTATTGTTTAAAGTGAACAATTTTCGTTTTGCCGCTATGAAAAATAAATACAAAGTTAATGATCCACAAAAATGTTGCAATGAGAAACCTTGTTTTAAATCATAGAAAGTGCTATCCAATTAATAAGAAAGTTGCAGGAGTAACTCGGACTTTACTCCTCATTTACTCCCAAGTTACTACTTCAGCAGTCACAGTTACTTGTAGTAACATCTTTGTGAAACCCGTCTGGGTTAAAGTCAAAAGTAAATAATTACGAATGTATTCTTACAGCTGCCAGAATAAGAACACGTCACACTACACTGACTCGGTAACAAGTTTAGATTTGAACATGTCACTCGTCAAGCACCTCTTAGGAAATTGCTATTTTTGTAAGGATGTCTGTGCTGACGCTGCTGTTTTTCTACCAAATCAAAAATAGCAACAAAGCAGCTTCAAATCTCGGAATTCCGTGGTCGCTCAGGATAGGGGAAATACAATGTGACAAAGCGCAACGTACAATGGGCAGGAGGAAAGGAAGGGCCTAATGTCTTCCGGTGAGTAGAGGTCACCAAAACACAGCATTTGATCTGCTTCCTGTGCCATCTGCCAGCTGTGATTGCTACACGCAGCTGATCAAATCTCTGTCAACTGAACAACAATACCCTTTCATCATCACGACGGCGAAACAAATACGGCTCCCAATCTGCGCCTGGCAGGATAGGGGAAGGTGGCTGGTGGGAAAAGTCTTTAAGAGTACCCGCGATCCGCAGCATTAAACCTAATTATGATAGTTGTAATTTCCCTCTAGACCGTAAAAAACATATATTATGTGATCATTATTTAACAAAATTGGCTCCAGTAAGTGTCATTTTATCCTGTCCAATAACTTACATTCCAGCTTCAAAAGTAACTGCATTTGCCTATTTGACATTGTATAGCTGGGGTAAAAGTTAAGAGAAATTAGTCTGACTTGCCATTCAATGCTCGCAGTGTCTTGGACACGTATGTAATGTCATTGTATACCATGCCACAGTAGCCTTGTACCGGAAACCCTTGAAAATAAAACATTCTAATCACCCGTAAAGCACCCACGCCCACCTTTCCGCAGGTTTACTCTCTGAGGAGCCAGACTATGGACATCTGAGGAGATGCCATTGACATCGGGGCAGCTGGCCTTTTTTGAAAGATGGATGCAGGTTTGTTGGTAGTTTAATCCCACTGAAGTCAAACCATGCATGTCACACATTTGCTGTGTGTAGAGTGTTCCGAAGTGGGTGACACTCTCCAAATGAGAATGTGAAAAGAAATACGCAGAAAGAGATTGTGTGCAGCTAGCGCGACCACGGGCAGGCGTGTCTGTACTTCAGTGGCCTCAGAAGAGAGGCACAGAAAAAAAGGGCATGACAAGAAATACATCACCGAGGGCCTCAGTATGTGTATGTGGCAATGGTATTGTAAATGCCTTCGTTAAAAAAAGCCACATCACTCCATAGAGTATATGGAAATTACTGAATCGTGTTAATAACCCACATTTGTGCCATGCAGATTTGTATGTACCCCAAAACCCCATACATATCCTGTGCGATCCCAACCCAAAATTAGTTTACATTTTACAAATATGTAATGTTTAAGGTACAACCTGTTCATTTTTTTATCACCAGACTCAAAATTCAGGTCAAATAGTAGTGTCCTGAAAAATCACGGCCGTGAATGGCAGAAACACAAGAGCGCTGGTGCACAACTCCATAGTACCTCAAAGTAGCTTCACGAGGAGCAGCTCCACAACAATGTGTTATTCACTCCAAAATCAAGACCCAATGAATTATGGGTACATAATATACGACAATCGTACACATTCAAGCGTGCATTGACTGCATTTTACAACTCATGCACATTTGCACCTCAAATTCCTGTGTGCTCTGTATGAATACAGGGATGAGTAGTGACTAACATGCCTACTCATCCCTACACTACTACTAAAGCAACATAAATCCAAATCATAAAGGTAAAACAGACACTTCCTTCGCCAATGTCAAGCTATCCTTTTCAGGATAACAATATATACTTTAATTAAATAAGATAAATGCAATGAACTCCCTAAACACACTAGCAAAATCCCACCCCTTTAAAAATGCATAATGTTTTAGAATGCACTCTAGGTAGATGATCAGGGTTGTTCAAGCACTAATTGGTAAAATGTCAATGTTCAAGATTGTCTTGTAAAAACAAGGCAGAGAAGGAGGTAAGACACTATGGTCCCAAAGAGTGGTCCAAGGAGACATGGTCACTTCACAGTACCTTAGTTCTTCTCTTTGGGGTTCAGAAGCACTCAGCCAGGCTTTTTGGCATTGAAACAGGAGTCTGGCCTCTTTCAGTGCTGGTCCGGAGTCGAGTCTTGGAGCAGTAGCAACAGATCCCAACAATGTGGTGCTATTCAGTAGTGGCAGTGGCTTGTGGGTCGAAGATCCTGCGAATGGTGGTGTCAAGTTAGCAGTGCTGGAAGACTGGTGACTTCAGGGATGGAGAAGCAGAGACTTTCCTTCACCTGCTTACTGGCTCAACAAGACAGGGCACTGCAGGGGCATCAGCCTCGAAGAAGCCAGTGACCAGGTGGTGGTATCAAGATGGTATCAAGATGGGGACGCTAAATGACTTGATGGTTCCTGGGTGCAGAGATGGCTAAGATTCTGTGTCAAGCGACTTCATATGCAGCTATGCAGAGGGAATTGTGCGTCAAGCTCAAGGATGACTCTGACAGTTGCCCTGCAGCTGCGTGGATGGCGTTAGAGATACCCAAACCAATGTTGAGATGGTTTGGAGATGCAGGGTGAATAGGGGTCACTTTCTTGGTTACACAGTTGCTGGGAGTCCCATTGGAGGGTCTCCAGAACAAGGTGAGTCATCTGGTTAGCCTGCCATTCCAGGGAGTTTAGATGGCATCTACAGCAGTTAGTTCACCTTCAGTGCCGGGGTGATGGTTCCAGGGTAGCCACAGTGAGGCGTTCGCCCAACAGCAGACACCCCACTGTTTCCTATGAATGGTGATAGTGGGTCGAGCTTGCCTCTGTCCAACATACTCTAAAGAATTATAACAGATTGTCTCTGTTAATCTGAATATCACAAGACCTAGTTTGACCATTTATTGGTGTTTTTCTTCTCTGTTCCCCCTCCCCCTTGGTCTTGTGGTGCCTGGAAAAACGTTCTGCTGTATATGCTCCATACAAATGTTCAATAAATAAATACAATTAATAAATAAATAAATACATCTCTTACTTTAATCTCCTTGAGTCTCAGACCTGTGCTTTCTTGTATGAGCTTCAGCTTATTATCAGACATTCATGTGGGTGCAAGACCCAGGCTCGCAACAATCTATAATACCAGCGTGGTGTACTCCCCTGCCAAAAATATATTTCCTCCTTATTCTTCTCTGTTTCTCTCAGGCTCCCAGACCCTCTTATTGTCTCGCATTCCTATGGTGAAGGTCCAAGACTTGCAATGTGGCATCACAATAACTTTGTTTACTCTCCACCCAAGCATATATTTCTTTCTGAACTGTCTCTGTTTCTCTCAGGGTCCCAGACCTTCCTACACTCAGGCTCTCGAATGGGTGTGGGTCCCAACTCACAATAATGTCTCTTGTCTGCTTGGTTTACTCTCGTGCCAAGCATACAATTGTTTCTTTCTCTTTCTGTTACTGAAAGGGCCCCAGACCATCTTACCTCGTATTATGGGGTTGGTCCATGTTTCTTCCCAGACCTATAGCACCTCTCGGTCTGCCTGCATACCTGTTTGTGTGTTTTACTTCTTCCGACCGGCAGTGTTCTGCTGTGAGGCTGCAGTAGTGTTCAGGTGCTCTCTCGGGTCAGCGGCGTCTCGACTGGTTACTTCTTATTTCTCGGGCTGTGGCTTCTGTTTCTAGACCTGTTCGGGTATCTCCTCTCGTTGGCGGTTTCTCCGCCGGTCACTGCTTCATTCTCAGGCTGTGGTTTGGGTCTCCAGCAGCGTCCCAGAGTTTGGGATGCCTGGAGAATTTTTTGGCCAGTGGTCGCGACCGTTTCTTCATCCTGGATTACCTTAGTGCTCCCATTCGCCTCCGTGCACAGTGTCTCCTGGAGCATCTCCCTGTTCACCGGCTGGGCATCTCCCTCCCAGGTTTTCTCCTTGGAGGTTGGCTCTCTCCTTGTTGGTTTACCTCTGTTATTTTGTATTTCCTTTGATCAATCAAGTGCCTTGAAAGACTGGACCCTTCACTTTGACTCTCTGCGGTGATCTTCATACTCCTGGTTATCTTCTTCGTTACAGTACTTGCATTGGAACTATATGGAAAGCAAATTGTGTTCTCTGATGCCTTAGTCACGTATAACATATTAGGTTGGCTGACGTCATAATAAAAGTTATTGCCACCAGTTGGAAACAGGGAAGGAGAGTTTTGTAAAGGAAAAGATGGAGGGTGCACTAAAGCAGAGTTATACTGCGCTATCATAATAGGATTCCTCTCCCATGTGATCCTCCCCCTGTGTAACACCCCCAGGGGGACTATTTTACTGTGAACGCACTGCCCTGCCCCCATGGGAAAGGTCACCCCCTACGGAAGAAGGAACGACATCCACAGATTTGTCACAAAAGAATCGACCAGTGTTCTGAGATTCGCATATGAGCGTGAGAAATGGGATAAAGCAGGGTGACAAAGTCATAGGGCCTCATTATGACTCCGGTGGTAGCTGTGCCGTTAAACCCGGCAAGGCTGCTTGCAGAGTCATTTTTGTACCGGCACCTAAGAATGGCCAATTACCGGGGCATTACAGTCACAGCAGACCCAGTAATTGCCTATTCCCGGGCACCGGAAAAAATGACTCCCCGTTCCCATATGAGTCGCATTGGACTAAATGGGAATGGGGAGGCCGGAGCACCGGCACGATTCGTGAATGGTGCTGGTGCATCCGACATGGTCTGCTCATGGTTGCCGGTCCGCCCGCCAGATCAGACCTGGCCGGCTGAAAGGCACCCGCGAGCAAACCTTGTAGTTTGCCGGTCCGGTAGCAACACTACCGGCAAGCTTACTGGTACCATTGTTACTGGACCGGCAACCTTTTAATAAAGCCCATAGTGTTAACATTGAATCCAGTCCCTGGTCCAGTTGAAATTAGGACAGACAAGACCAAACCTAAACTATTCCCTAACCCTCTGAGAGCATCTAAGTATTTTCAGAAGAGAAATGCTTCCTTCCCCTTTCCGAAAAGTAAAATGATTTTTCACAGGTGGGAACTTAATAGAGGATTTCCTGACCCATAGAATGACCTTTACACCACCAGAAACCCACAAAATGGAATTCTGTGTAGGGGACAGCCAGGATGCAAGGCACAAATAGAGCAGCAGACAAAAACCAGCACCTGCACTTGGAAACTAATTAAAAATGTGAAAGGTGTGGTCCCCCAAGGTAATCCAAAAAGAAAGTACAAAAGCAATCCCCAAAAAATGAGTGTACAGCTTGCAAGAAAAAATGCTTTTTATTTGCAAATATGTCTGGAAGAATCAGATAATTCCATGGAAATCAATTAATGGACAACTCAAATATGTCCAGTCAGGCTACAGTATTTAAGGTGGAAAACCACACATTAACATTTTCTATGATTGGCAACCTTCATTTCTAATTCTGACCTGTTCATTGGCTGCTCGTCATCAGGCCCCTAAAGAATGCTATACATTGAAGAAACTAATTGGATATGTCCATTTTTATCATGCTTGAAAGATACTAGCCCTTGTGCATGATAAAATGCTACAGTTGGACAGTGATGTTTGAGACATCCTGGACTGGAGCGTGCCACAGAGGAGGACCAATGACATTGTGAGTAGTTATCAACAAGGTCAAACACCTTGTTGCATCCCCTGGAACACACAATCCCTCTCTCCCAATAGGAGACCTTGGCACCTCACCCCTGAACCTGCTTAGTCTGCTGCTCCCACCTCGATACGTTGCCAACTCTGGACACAACTTTCTAGCTATTTTATCTTCATGAATAGCTGCATGAAAAATATATTTGAGGCCCTGCTTCTCAAATTCAATTCCATACATGTATCTGTTCTACTAAGGCATTTCCATTTCTGGACTGAATGCCCTGGTCTTAATAGGGGCGTGTGCTCACAATATTGGTTCTGTATTTTGGCAATGCTAACATGTAGGCTTTCTCATGGAGCTTACTGTGTCCGTCCCAAGCATTGTGTATTAATTTGTTTATCCTCTGGGATAGCACATGGTGTCTGGAATATAGTTTCAAGCCCCTGAGATCTTACTCTCTTGTATAATTGGAAGATGTTTGGCATCCCTTCTCCATCTGACCTTGGCTGTTTGGAGATTTTTGCCCAACAGCAGACAATACAATCCAATTTAATGCACTCAAACTTGCATCCTAGCACTTTAAAATGGCACCTCCTACAGCCATTCCATATAGCCTGTTCTAAAATGAAAGACCTCTTGCTCACTCCACACCTAACAAGTATATGTTTAGTTTAGTTTAGTTATTTGTAGAGCACAGCCAATCCTGGCGGCAACTGGGCTCTATTCTTACAGGTTACATAAAAAAACAAGATTGAATACAAAAATGATACAAAAGGTTTCATACAAAAATTTACATATGTGAGAATGCTCAATCTATATATTCACGACTTCAAATGATATTAACCTACCTAATATTATAAGTGTGATGTAAAGTATGCGATATAAAGAAAGAAATGCTTTGCTGCACATGTGTTTGTCCAGGCAGAAGACAACAGAGAAAGTCCCTGAAGTGTGGCAAAGCTACATGGGCTATAACTATATTGTCACGCCCTGGGAAAGCATGTGACCACTGTATCACCAAAATGGCCTAATGTCTTGTTACTTGAGCTTACTTAACCTATAGTTGTGCACACCCTTAGAGCATTGGATTAGCATCTTTACTCTCCCCGCTACTTCCCTTTTGCTATCTCATTCATCTTTCGGAACCCAAACCTTGCGTATTCCATGTAAACATGCCCCACCTGCTTCATACTACTCCGCTGTACAGGTCATAAAACTGCAATCTCCATCTGCCTTGCAATCTACTGAGTTTTCGGTGTAATGTTCAGGCTCTGGGGTGAACCTACGATTGTCCCTAGAGTTCCAATTGGTTTGCTTATGTGGACCATAAAATGTTCTACTTCACAATGATACTTATCAGTTTGTGTGCGAATGTTTTTTGAGAGGGGTGTGGCGGTGTCAATTGACCTTTTTATTGTTAGTGACATCATGATGTTCCCCTAGCTCCACCCTCTTACATCATTTGATCCCCACTTTGCATGCACAGAGAACCATGAGAATCATGACAAGAAATGGAACAGGCACTTTTCCAATAGTACTTAACCACGTGGACATCCAGGAAAAAATGTTGTGAAAACAGTCTTCTTAGACCACCCTGCTCATATCCTTCTCCACAGCAGTGTGGAGTTTGTAAAGTGCATTGATAGCTTCAGTTAAACTTCCATTGGCAGTGTCATTTTATGCACCATAAGTGCAGCAACTGCTGTCGATCTTCCAACACACTCCACCTTCCATTGCAGTTATTAAGTCTAGTACAGTGTGGTAAATCTAACTGCCCTAAGCTTCTCCCTTACTACATTCAGGCCCCACTCTGTGCCATTCGTGAGTTGCAATATTTCCCAGTGAGTAATTTGAATTCATGTGGTGTTCACCGCTGTTTGGCTACCTGGTGCTTAAAGTGATTTGAAAAACAGGGCCGCATTGCTGAATATACAAAAAAGGTAGAAGGTGCACCTCTCTCGAAAGAACACAGCATGATGACCTGTTCAGTGTTTTTTAAACCAAATGTGGACTGCCTGCTGACTGTGCTCATAGAGGCACAGCTCCACCTCACTGATGAGGCCCAACAATACTGAAACTCATGTATGGGGTTGCGGTTGGTACTCTTCATCAGAAGGGAATTGCCATAGCATTTCGGTGCTTGAGTGCCCATGTGGGCGGGACAAAGACTGATATGCAAATTGATATTTCCCATCTGTGAAAGGTACAGTGAGCAAAAAGCAGATAACTGCAAACTCTCAAAGTGGTTAATAACGTGTTCTTTCGAGAGAGGGGCAACTGAAACCTTTTTCGCATTGCTGAATAGGCAGTACTCCATAGGTATTGCTGCTAATTTATCTGCAGATTTCTGGAACCAATAATTATTATTTTGTCTCCTTCTTTGCAAGTTCAAAGACCTCTTAGTCCACTAATTGTTCACATCTTGAAGGGCAGGATGTTCAGACAACAATATAAGTTGCTACTGGGACACTTCCAATGCTCCTGAATGCAGGGTCACAAGGGAACAAGTTCCTGCCCTACGTGGTGGTAGCTGGGTCTATGCCAGTGTGGCACATGCCCAGTATTGGTCCATAAGTGCTGTCATTGCATCGCATAAGTTTCATAACCTCATTGTTCTCTTGCTTCCTTTATTATCGCCCAATCTAGAACATTCTGGGGATCTGAAACACAAAGCTTGTTGTGTAAGTGGCTTTATTTGTACTGTTTGTATACTTTCAGCAATCCATGTTAGTGTCTGGACATTCTCTCCCCAAGTCTTCTGCCCTGCATGCTTTAAGCCTCCCTGCCCACTTGTCCTCATAAAAATCAGCCTACTCCATATACAGTTGAGGCATTTTCCAACATCAGGGGAGTACACATCCTGTTTCATTCTCAGAGGAAAGTGTGTTCTGTGTTGTGAATGATAGCTCCCCCTGTCTCACTCCCTTTGTCTCATAGTGCATCACTGTATCTTTGTTCTTTACTTAATGTAAGTATCCGCATGAACAACATCACCCTCTGTACTTGGACATTGTGTCCCTGGAACAGTCCCCTCATTTTGTATAACCTCAGGTGGACCAAGCAGTGTGCCATCTGTGTTGGAATTTCTTGTGGAAGAGTTTGTGTGTGCAATTTGCATGTCGAATGAGGGAGCACATGTAATAAGTATCATTTGCCCTTTCCATTCCCATTTCCTTCATGTGGTTATACCACATGTTGGCAGTGTTGGCGTGATGCTTGCCCCAATGCTGCCAGGAAATAGTTCTGAATTCAACACATCCCTTTTATCCCAGGTATTGGAAACATAAATATTCTCTACATTAACATGCTGAATTGTACATCCCAACTTTATTTTAAACAAAAGGAAAGGAATAGAGAGGAAAAAGAAAGCAACAACAAAACATACATAATCCAGCAATCCTCTGGGTCTGTTCTGCTGCACAGTTGAAAAAAGAAAGTCTGGTTGCCTAAAAAGACAAATCAATGTTGAAAGCTGTGCAGTTACACTAGTCAAACTCCCCTTGTTTCCCTCCCCCTGTCTTCTCCTGGAAGAGGAGGGTATTGCCTTTGTCTCTGCGGACGTCCGATAGATGGATCAATGTTCAGCATCCCTCAACTTTTACTGCAGTAGGGGTTGTGTAGGTGACAGTGAAGGAACCAAGAAAGTTGTGGTTACTGTGGCAGAGATGCTTCCTCTTGTGGCATTGGCATGTCTGTGGTAGCTGCAGCTAGCCTATGTTAACATTGGTGCACCTGCACAGAGATAAACCTGAGAGAATGGGTAAATTCTCTAAAATACCCCTCTCCCAAAGTTTCAACAGTGCTGTGAGCATCTAAAATCACATGGGCAGGGGTAAGCGGTGACTTCCGCCACCTGCCTGTTACAATCTTGAGCGGGGTCAAGTGGTGATGGGAACCAGGCTTGTTCCACAAAGCGAATAGAGCCAAAGGCAAGCAGTACTGCCAGCTCTTTTGAAGTGTGTCCCACAGCTTCACAAGGCATTCTCCTTGCAAGTTGTTCCATGTGCTCCACAATTCCGTTGGCTTGGTGGTGGTATGCAGAACATAATTTGTGTTGTACGCCCAATAAGGAAGTCATTTCTTTGAAGAGGTCATTGAAGAAATGTGGCCCATTGTCAGACATCAACACCTCGCAAATTCTCTATCAGGGAAGACCTCATGTACAAGGAATTTAGTTGCTGATTTGGTATGAGGGTGGCCACCGGAACCTACTTCAAGCCAACCGAAGACTCGGCACACAACAACAATTAAATAGCAGAAGCTATTGCAGTTAGCAATTATGTCCACATAATCTGTGTGGAGATGTTGAAAAGGCCCTGAAGGGCGGGGTAATGGATCTTTTATTGTCTTTAGCATGTGACCTGCAGTATACCACTGGCATGTGACACCATTAGTGATAAACTCTACCACATGCTCCTGTAAATTTGCCACAAAACATTCGTCCTGGAGGTCGGCTGCTATATATTCTTTGGATGTGTGTGCTGGGTAGTGCAGTTGTTCAAGAGCAATTGTAAGCAGTTCATGGGGAAAAACAGGCTTTCACTGAGTTGTTTTGCCTCCATAGCAAATCTGGGGGGATAAAGAACACCCTTGTTCTTTCCATAATGGTTATTCCTGCTGTGAGGCACGTCCTTGAACTCTGTAATTTGAGTTATATCCAGGGCATTGTAGGAGTCAACAATTTGTACTTGCTGTCATGTGATGTGTAGAAGTGTGGTACATTTTTCTGAAACCTGTGGTAAATATGCTGCTTCATTTGCTTCTGTGTCTGCTATATCATTGCCCTGAGATACAAAAGCTGTCCCTTTTGTATGGGCTGCACTCTTCACCACTGCTAATAGTCAAGGTTGTGGCAGTGTGTCTTTTTATCTGGAAAGTAAATTGCCATGCTGAAAGGGTGTGCCATCTGATCTCTTAATGCCCCTCTGATTCTATCTGGATATTCCTGAGTGCACTGTTGATGTGACATATGCTGAATCTGAGTGAATAGTAGCACAACATCCTTTGACATTTCTACAGCTGTTATTAACGTCAAAAAGCGCTGCTGCTTGTGCTGAATATTGTAATGGAATTTTCATTTTTACCATTACATTAAACTCCCCCTCATATCGTACGACTGCTACCCCTGTGTACCTGTGTTGTGATTGATCATTGATGACCTATCAATGAAAAGTATCTCTCCTTCATCCAAAGGGTCTTCCTTAACCTAGGGTACTTTGTCTAATATATCCTGATACGTTGCACAATCATGTACATAGTCATCTTCGTGCACAGGATTGGCAAGAAATGTTGCTGGATTAACAATGCGGCATCATACTTCATTACTGGAGGGATTAGATAGTATCACTTCATACCCAGAGGCTTGTTGGGTGGAAGGGTAGATTTGGATGTATCCAGGATAGCAAACAGTGCATGCTCTACATAGAGCATAACTGGGCTTCCCATAGTGATTGTTGCCAAGTGGAAAGTGTCCCTGCATGAATTGTTCTAACATACCATTATAATAAGCTAACGGCTTGAGCCCCTGCAAAGTTTTCTGATTGAGGACAGCTGTCATCGCCTGGCGATTAGAATGTGAAGAAAAAAACATTCTTTTGTAATCTGGTGTTGCTAAAACTAGTGAATTGCTGAGTACATTCTTTACTTCTTTAAATGAGTCAATCATTTCAGGTGTCCAAATTAACTGGCGCATCCCTTTCTGTGCTTCCTTCAACCCATGTAGGAGGAGATTGGTGTAACTGGAATAATCAAAGATCCAGGAATGGCAATAATTACAAAGGCCCAAAAATGGTTGCATTTCCTTCACTGTGTTTGGCTGTGGTGTGCCTTCTTTATTTATTTATTTATTTATTTTTGCATTTGGTACAGCACACACAACCCTTGGATATCTCTTTGGTAGTTACATTAGGATACAAGGTTACTTGTTACATTACAAAAAAAGGTACAAAGGAGCAGAGTTACATGTTACATTGGAAAAAGAGAGCAAAAAGAGGGGGGTGGGACAATGCAGTGAGGGGATGCAATAGCCTTAGGAGGAATATAGTCAGTTGAATAGCCACATCTTTAAGTTTCTGCTGACGGTCAGTAGGCCTGTTCTTTTCTGAGAGCTATTGGACGATTTTTCCAAAGTTTATCCACCATGACCGGGAAGTTCTTTCCCCCAACTGAGAGGCAGTTGAAGTTGTGGTTCTTCAGGAGGTGAGAGTTTGATGATCTCAGAGGACGGGCAGGCGTTTATTTCTCTACTCATTGTGATAGGTAAGTCGGAGCAGTGTTAGAGAGACATCGGTGAACCAAGGACAATGTTTGGAATGTAATACTTTACCCGATAGGCAGCCAGTGCGCAGCTCTCCTGGCTTCCGAGCTATAGTCATATTTGGAGAGGCCAATGGCTGCTCGGAATTCATTAATCAGGATCATCTGTAGTTTGCTCAGGTTGCGTTCAGAGGTGCTGGTAAATAAGGCATTACAACAGTCGAGAATGGTTCCAGTGATAGCTCTTGCTAATGTTAGGCGGTTGAGAGTGGAGAGGAAGGGCCTGCTGGCATGAAGCAGTTTGCTGTGTGAGCAGCTAATGGAGCGCTTGAGTTTGATTGATGTGAGAGATTGAGGTTGGCATCCAGGTAGACTCCGAGAGTTTTGACAGTGGTGGAGGTGGCGATGCGGGTTACCATCGATGATGAATCCCTTATAAACTGGATTAATGTTGCAAAGTGTGAAGGTTGAGCTGACAATGTGGATTTCAGTTTAATCATTGTTGATACAGAGTAGGTGAAGAACCATCTAATTTGAACTTGTAGGCAGCATTTATGGTTGCTGAGTCCTGGGCATAAGATTCAGAGAGTTGGATAAGGAGCTGCGTGTCATCAGCGTAATTTGTGTATGAAATGCCTGGTATGTTAAGGTGGTCGAAGAGGGGATATGTGTAAATGTTGTAAAGGGTTGGGGAGAGGCAGGAGCCTTAGGGGACTCTGCAAGTGACAGGAATAGGTTAAGCGCTGCATTCGTTGATGAAGACACAAGAGGATCAGTCGACAAGGAAGGTGTAACGCTCACCTGACTCCCACGGAGGCGCTGGCCTGGTTTGCGCTGCTGTGACCTCTTCTAAGGTGATGCGCAGGGTTCGGAAGACGGACTGGACCGGGCCCCCAAATCTGGCTTGTCTGGCTCGTAGAAGTATCCTTCTGTAGGCAAAAATAGGGGATTAACTGTCTGCGGGGTAATGCAATCGGCCTCCCACTTTCCCCTCTCACCCTCCTCGAAACCCTTCTGTGATTCCTTGTAGCGTCTCACCTTAGGGTCTGGAAGGACGAGCTCTCCATCCTGCTTCTGATGCAGGGGCGCGTTGGTATCCAGTTACTTCACTGGATTTTCGGATTGGTGAGAACCAAACTTGCTTGGCTTCCAGGTAAGTCTTTTGATAAGAGGTTCCCCTTGTGTCCATGCATTAATGTACTAATGCTAGTGTCTTTTTCCCCATAGGGGCCGGGGTGCGGAATGCCGGGGAACAGGCACCGACCCGAGATGAGAGGTGAAATCCTTGTAGAAATCAGGTAAGTCTTTAATGAGCGTTTTTTGGTAATGTCCTTTCATTCGCTCATTGGTCTGCATCAGGTAAGTGCACCCAAGCACTCCCATAATGAGCCTGGCGCCCATGGCACCAGGACTGATGTCTTTTATGAGCCTGGCGCCATAGGCGCCAGAACACTGTCCAAAGCGCCCCTATATGGGGTTGCTGGGTCCTTCCTTGGGGACTGGATGTCCGCTTTCGGGGACGCATGGCTTGAACCGGCTCCCCGGGAGCGGGCATCATGACAGAAGGACCTCACCCAATTGGAGTTGACCACACCCTTTGAACTGCTGCTGCCCTTTCTGGGGTCATCCTTCTCCCTACTGATGATATTGTCTGCCCTAGGTACACCACCTTTTTCTGACAGTATTACAACTTCTCCTTGTCCACCTTGTACCCCTTCTCTGATAACAGTGTCAAAAGAGTTAGTGAATCCTCTCTACACTGTTGTTCTGCGGTGCGGGACACTAGGAGGTCTGACAATCTGGGTCCAATGAAATAGAGAAGAACGCGTTCTTAAGATATACTACAGTAAAGTAAGTTGCTTCTGTTGGTATGTTACACAAAATGGTGGCTAGATCTGGCACCACTGGAAAGTATGCCTCTACAGTGTCATGTAAAGGACATAGGTCCTGCACCATCCTCCAAGATCCCACTTTGGCCACGTTGGCCTTTTTCACTGGATATATAGCTGTGTTACATGGGAATATTGATGGGTGAATGATGCCTTGTCTCTACAAAGCTACAATGTTGTTGTTAATTCTCTTATCTGCTTCCTGTGACATGGGATACTGTTTGACATGGGGCAAAATTGCTCCTGGCTTCAGCTTGATGGAGGTGGCCCCTTCTTGTTTCAGAAGGATACACATCATGAGGGCCGATGTTCCATATTTGTTTAGGTACTTTGTTCAAATTCTCTTGCAAATGTGCAGAAAGAGTCATTGCGATAAGTATGTTCTGGGGAACCTCCCTCTTCACAATGACCAATCGACATGGTATGCAAATTTGAAACACCATTTCCCCCATGTCATCGTCATCATCTGTAAAGAGCTGTTCATCAGTCAAGTTTGCCAAGATTTGAGTCACATCAATGCTTAAAACAGTGCGCCATTCAATACTTTTTTCATCTGTTCCTTGCAAAATCACGTTGTCTTTCTTTGTTATTGCTGCATCGAAGTGTATTGTGATAGTGGTACCTGGCACTACTTTCTTGTGAACTTCTGGTCTGAAAAGAAATTCTGTTGGTAGTCAAAATGTATGGCCCTGAATTCTGGGTATTTACACTAACAATATTTCCACCCTATAAAGGAACCATTCTTTGTATTGTGGTATACCCTGCTGATCGTGGTGGGTGCAAAATGCTTGCATAATTGCAGACATGTGTGCGTAGTATATGCCTTGGGTGAAACATACAATACCTTTTTTGGAAAATGAGAAGTCATGTTTAGTTTAATCATAATATCTCAACCCAATATGTTAATCGGTGTGTCTCTTGAATACAACAATGGTGCTACAATTTTTTTGGTGGCTAAGATAAGGGGTAATTCTTCAGTGAAAAGAACCATTACAACAGCCCTAGAAAATCCCTTTGTGTGCATTATTTTGCCTGACAAAGGAAACCTGCCTTCTATAACTCAAGATTTGGTAGCTCCTGTGTCAACCAAAAATAAAAACATCCTGTCGCCTATCTTCACCTCAACCTGTGATTCCTTTTCCATCTCAGTGGTAACTGATAGGACTGGGCACGTCAGATCTCTCTGGGGGCAATCCTATTGGGAAACTGTGTCTGTGCCTGAGATTGTGAAAGGCCTACCGCCCAACTCTGTCACTCCTGTGGAGTGGGCTACTGTGCCCTTGTGTAACACATGTGTGTCCCACTGTTGTACTCTGCATGTAGGGGGTTTTTGTGTGGCTATTGGGGCACCTGCTGCTGTTGGACTGTGTTTTGTATAGTATAGAGACATCTGTTGCTTGGCAGCTTGAAGTGGAGATTGCATTTGTAGGAGCTGCATCTGTTGGGGATAGGTGGAAGTCTGATATGTGGTGATATCACCAAGGCCATAGATTACGTGATTCCTTCTCATGCAAAGTATCCCATTTTCCTGCAAGTGTAACGCAGTCCTCCAAAACGGGATCCTGCTTCTCTGTATTCGAATCCAGCCTCCCTGCCTCTCTGAAAACTACCCATCGTCTGAGAAAAATACCCTCTCTGTTTAATATACCCTTCTTGTTTGATATACCCTCCTTGCTATGAGTACCCTGCTTTTGGGGATTGCCACACTGGTGGGAAATATTCGATCTGTGGAGGGGACCCTGCTTGTGGTAGATACCATGCGCCTCTCCCCACTCCCTGCAATGTACTTGTGTTGCCCTTCTGTGATGTTCATGAGCACTGCTTCTTCCATGTTAAATGTAGCTAATTTCTTTTGTCCCAAGTTAGCCTCATCGTTACTTCTCTCCTTATCTTGTCTTGCTCTGCAGTGGTGTACTATGTGTGCTTGTAACCTGGCCCATCCGGTTATTGCTGTGCATCAGCCCTTCACCTGTTCCTGGGCTGCTCTTATAAAGCCCCTCCTCTGCTTCCTGCAACAGATGCTCTATCTGCCTTTGTGAATTCTTCCCTATCTCCGATAATAGTTATTTCCTAACCGCACCTGTTTTTGTAGTTGTATTAGTTTTGTTATTGGCAATGGTCGCTTATACTGTTGCACTTGCCGCTGTTTTTTTGTTTTTCACCCCTTTTCTATCTTCAGCTATAGGTGCATGACAGGTATTGGTGTAGCCTGCTGCGGGGTGCAGACGGTGTACTGGAAATAACCAATAAGGGGACAGGGCGGATGGTGTCTTGACCATCCTCTTAATATTAACTTGTTTGTTTTTGGGTGTTTCTTCCTTTTCCTCTTCTTCAAACATTTTCCACAATTTTAATATGATTTGCCTATTATTGAGTTGTTTCCCTCTGTGTGTCGACAATAAGTATCTGTACATGTGCTGTAAAATGTCTTTGTCATGTATGCCTTCTGCTGGCCACACTCTTAACGTTCTTCCTGCAGTGTCTTGAACCCACCCTGCTTGGTATGTTAGAATGTTGTCCCCATGCTGTGGGAGGTGTTCAAGTGGAGTTTCCATAATGCCAATGAGTCCCATCCCTACTTACGAAATACTTGTCGACTCTGTTACCACAGCGTCGTGCACGTCTAAACCTTTTAAACAAATATTCTAAAATTCTAAACAAAGAAAACACTTTCCCGAAAATTCCATAAAGTGATATTCAGAAAATCCAATTATAGTGGGCCACTTTACAAAAACGAACACCAATGAATCAAATTTAAAATATATGTAATTATCAAACGGTTCTTCCATTTCATCAGGCGCCAATGCTTACCACTCACCCTCTACTCTCCTCTCTTACACCCTTCTCATACGCAACACATTGCATATATCTCACCCCAACCAAAGCAACCATTTCCCAAAACATCACCTCTTTACACACCTCTAACCCCACCACAACTAACCCAGTACAATGAATAATATACTTCACTGCTAATTACAACATTACCTGCCTCTCGCCCCCCACTCAATAGGGCATACAAATATCTCTACCTATACACAACATGGCCATTCCACTTATAAGAGGAGTTCCCACATCAAATCACAACTCTATTCTACTTATGACATCATATAACCTTGCATCAAAAGCTCAACATAATCACATCCAATACTGCATGGCAATGTCTTTCCTCACAGCGGAGGACTTCCCTTCTACCTCAATCTACTAATCACTATTAAAAGCCAAATAAATCAACACGCAAAAATATGCAAAATGCTGCAAGTTCATGCATTAGTACACTCATGTGACCTATGAGCTACAAGTCCCCTCGATGCTGAGTCTCTCCTCACCACCCAGTTCTGTGGCCCTTCCATGGAATCAGGCAGACATTCGAGAAACCCGGCGTCTGCAACCCTCCTTGTTTGGTGCACATGATCTGGTATCTGCAGGCCGGCGGCGTGCCTCCAGAGTGTGTGGCAGGGAGCGGCCAGCTCTTTGGGGGAAACTGTAGACCTTGCCGGGGCCTCCATATGTAAAGGTGCGATCCCCAAGGTAATCCAAAAAGAAAGTAAAAAAGTAATCCCAAGAATTTGAGTAAACAACTTGCAAGTAAAACAGATTTATAATTCCAAATACAGCCGGGAGAATCAGACAGCTCTGTGGAACTGAACTGATGTGCAACTCAATTACACCCAATCGGGCTACAGTATTTAAGGCGGAAAACCGCACATTAAAATGTTCTACAATTGGAAACATACATTTTTAATTCAGACCTGGTGATTGGCCACTTGTCATTAGGCCTCAAAAGAATGGTACACATTGAAGAATCTAATTTAAGATGTCCCTTTACGTCATGCTTGAAAGATACTACGCCTTGGGCATGATCTAATGTGATAGTCAGCAATAATACATACTCAGGATTGATTGGCACTCATTTATGCTGCAATTGATAAAAAGCTTGGGCCAAAGCATCCCACCGAGGAGGAATAATGGCATTCTGCGTGGAACTCAGCAAGGTCAAACAAAGTGTTACATCCCCTGGAACACACAATCCCTCCCTCCCAATTGGATCCCATGGCCCCTTGCCCCTTGCACCTGATTACTCTACTACTCCCACCTCAACACATGTTGCCAACTCTGGACACAACCTACTAGCTATCTTCTCTTAATGAATAGCTCCATAAAATAACATGTGTGAGGCCCGGCTCCTTGAATTTAATTCCATGCATTTATTTGTTCTACCAAGGCATTTCCATTTCTGTACTGGATGTACTGCTCTTAATGGGGGTGCTGTGCTCACAATATTGGTTCTGTATTTTGGCAATGCTACCTTGTGGTCTTTCTCATGGAGCTTACTGTATCCTTCCCAAGCATTGTGTATTCATTTGTTGATAGTCTGGGTCAGCAGCTGGTGCATGGAATACAGTTTCATAGACCTGAGACCTTACCTCACGTGTAACATATAATTTGAAGCTGTTTGTTATCCCTTCTCCATCTTACCTTGGCTGCTTGGAGATTTTTGGCCAAAAGAGGAAAATAAAATCCAATTAAATGAACTCCAACGTGTGGCCTAGCACTACAAAATGGCACCTCCTGCAGCCGTTCCCTATGCTCTATTCTAAAATGGAAGGCCTCTTGCTCACTCCACACCTATCAAGTATATGTCATAAAGCACAAATATATATTCACAATAATCTCAAACTACATAACCCTACCTAAAATTATAGGTGTTGTGTAAAGAATGTGATATAAAGAAAGAAATGCTTTTCTGCATGTGTGTTTTTTCCAGGCAGCAGACAGCAGAGAAAGTCCCTGAAGAGTGGTAAAGCTACATGTGTTATAACTACATTGTCACACCCTGGGAAAACACATGACCACTGCATCACTAAAAAGGCAAAATGACTTGTCACTTGAGTTTTCTTAACTTATACTTGCACACACCTTTAGGGCATTGGATTTGCATCTTTACAAAAAGAAGCCAGGATGGCAGCACGCCTTTTAAAGACTTCCTTACCCAGGCTTGTAATACAACCATAATTTATCCAAATGCTTGCCTCAGCCAATGGGAGAAAGGTGAGGGATTTATAACTGAGACTAACACCTATAAACGTGACATCTGCTCCAGCCAGGGGGAGTGGAACCCCATGAAACCCAGGAAATGGGTCTGCCACAGTGATGGGGTGAGGAGCCTCCTGAACCCCGTAGAGTGGTGTGCTCCAGTGAAAGGGATAAGAGACCTCCTGAAAAAGGTGTCTGCTATAGTGAGGTGCCAGGAGCCCACCTGAACCCCAGAAGAGGGTGTTCTCAAGTGATGGGGAGAAGAACCTCTCTGATCCCCAAAACAAGGCCATGGTCAATTGCGAAAGAGAAAGGCCCAAACCCTTGAAGAGGTCTGTGCTCCTGCGAGGAAGAGGTGAGCACATAGGACCCCAGTGAGTGTTAGGAGATTCCCTTGGTACCAAATGAAAGAAGCCCCTGCCCTTGGGAAGGGATGGGTGAAAACTATTAAGAGAGTTAGGGAGAGAAAGAGAGAGACAGAGAGAGAGAGAGAGAGAGAGAGAGAGAGAGAGAGAGAGAGAGAGAGAGAGAGAGAGAGAGAGAGAGATGTTGACAACAGAAGAGAGGATGTATGATAGAAGAAGGGAGCGCCTAGAATCCAGAAGTGGGGTGAGCTAAAGTGAAAAGAGAAAGAAAATGTTAGCAGGGTAGTATAGCCCTAGGAGTGTGAGCAGGGCACTATATCGCTGGGTGTTGGAGGGTGAATAAAGCACCATATACCTGAGTAAAATAGGGGGAGAGACATTTGCCCTGGACGACATGAATACATAATAGCGAGAAGGAGAACCCCAGTGAAGGGGACGAGTTGAGGGGCACATTTCAAAGGGGAGAAGACCTACATCTTGAGATAGGTGGAGAGGCCTTGTGTTCCCCAGAAGAAGTGTTAAAGACTGAAATGAGAGAAACAGAAACAGTACACCTGCCTTTCTGAGCCTTTTATTATGCCTTTTCTGTTTGCTCTCTTTTGTCCTTGATTCATGAGTGTTTTGGTTGATGATGCATATTGAAATTGGCCTGAATTTACCAGATTTTAGAATTACATGATTTGGGATGCAAGGACTGCAATGGTGGCAGATGTTTCCAACATTATTTTCTATGAGAAGCAGAGAGCAGCCAAATGTCATACTCATTCATTGTGGAGGCAATGGTTTGTGGGATGTACAAGACATGTCCCTGTCTTTGATTATGAAAAGAGATTTTGAAAAACGTATGGAACTCTTCCCTCACACCACCTTCATTTTTTCCATCATGACTAAGGGGCAAAGGTGGAAGTGGACCACCATATTAAAATCTAAAATTGAAAAATCACAGAGAGTGAATAAAGTAGTTTCTGCTTTCATCAGAGATCACAAACAAACATGGATATCAAATAACAGCATCAAAAGTTTTACATGTCAAATCTTTATAGACATGGTATAGACATGGTAAATCTAACTGATAATGGAAGTGCACTCTTCCCCGAAAACATTAAATCAACAATTCAACTTTGTTAAAAATATGACAATCAATATACTCAAACACAATCCTTTTAAGTACTACCTATTACAAAAATATATATACATGTAAATCTACAAAACAATTATCTTTTTTAGAATTACTGCATAACTGTGATTATACCACAAATATATATAAAAAAACCAACACACGCTACATTTTCAACATGAATACATACCTCCTATATGTTTCTTATCAAAAGTATAACCAGAGAATTGTATTCTATTCAGAGAACCCCACTCCTTCTCCAATTCCACTACTGCATTCCTTCAACAAATTGCAAAAAATGATTTAAGTTTCTCTGGGCTATTTTCTTAAATGATCCATTAATTTATTTTCTTTTGCCAAAAAGGCAATATCATGTGCTCCCAGTCAAACATATCTGTAGACAGTTTCAATACATAACTCTTTCTACAAACACCCCATCTAAAGTTATATGGTAAAGCAAGAAAAATTTGGTTATTCAATGCTTTTCACACACTTTCCCAATACCTTCTCCATGTTACATGTTCCTTCACAATCTTCACAAAAATCAGAATCATCACTTGACAACCCAGTGAGGGAGATGTCAGAATCTGTTAGTGAAATAGTATCACTTTTTTCACCTCCAAAATATATATGATAAACTTTCACCATGTATGCAGTCTTCAACTCCACATCTACAAATAACACACTTCTCCCTGAAGAGAATATTAAAGAAGTACCTCCTTCCAAATACCACAACTTCATTGTGTAAATAATCACAAATTATTTTCTAACTCATAATCACAGTTTGCTAAACTTTTCAGCTTTCGGTCTGTAATCGTGAGTACAATATATGCAGGTAACACCTTATCACTGTGGCTATCAGAGCAGCAGTTATCATTGCGGGAATCAAAGCCTGCCGAAAATACACATTGTCCTATTGGTTGACCCATAAGCGTGGCTATGATGGGCATGGTATTACCACAGCTACATGGCTGAACTGAAGCAAACTTTAAACTTATGCTTTAAA
This sequence comes from Ambystoma mexicanum, assembly GCF_040938575.1. Classification (NCBI taxonomy): domain Eukaryota; kingdom Metazoa; phylum Chordata; class Amphibia; order Caudata; family Ambystomatidae; genus Ambystoma; species Ambystoma mexicanum. The sequence goes on along the minus strand of NC_090924.1, from coordinate 798,479,769 downwards.
GCAACCCCAGGTCACACAACAAACATGACTAACTCATTCAAACTGTTAAAAAGAACATTTTCATTTTTTTTCTGCTATTTTTTGGGTGTCCACAGCCCGTTACTGCGGCTACAGAAAGCATGCCTCCATTGGACGGTGGGATCCCTGTGGCTACATGTCAATCACATCCCATGTGCTATTACTGCAGCTACCGTAAAACAATGCCTACACTGCCGATTTGTGACAAAGGTTACAATGGCATTTGGAAATACAACAAACATAGGCCATACCACAATCAAGCATTTCTAGGCTGTTGTCCTTTTTAAAGCTTTTTTTTGTTTCTGTGGCCCATTACTGCAGATACGAAACCATGCCCCCTGCATGAAGATGATGATGATTCCCACGGCTCTGCAACGTGGCTCTTGATTGGTCTGCATTTGTAATGCCGATAATTTCACCACACCCACAGGAAATGTGTATGATCTTTTCATTGTTTTTAGTCTTGGCTTAGGAAACCTATCAGTTCAGCACCAAGAAGCAACATTTAGCCAAAAATAAATCCTATCCCTTTCTACCTTCCCTTGCTTCCCTTTAACTTCCCTTACCCCTTAACCTCTCTCCCTTGTCTTGTCATCTGTGTGTATTATCCATTCCTTATTTTAGCATTTTGTTTCTGTATTTTTTTTTAAAGAGTTATATCTCTGGATTGTTCCTGTTTTACATTTATGACTGTGTTGGCTCTTGGTTTGTTGTAGTATTAGGGCTGAGTGTGCATTTTAGCCTCCATGAATCCTTGAACTTCTGCAGGGCAGAAGTCCATTCATGACAGTCACATGAACAGCACAAAGTACAAAACAAATGAGTGACACTCCATCATGCCATTGAAATATTTGGCTACAAGAACCTCATTAAACAATACACAGGAGAACCCTCTCCCCGTAGGTGATTTTACCTCAACAAACCAGCAAACAAAATAGCCTTCCAGGACTTATTTAGTAGTTATTGTTGTTGGGGCGGACACACTCTACCTCCAAACTTAGCAAAGGCACACAACAACAACAAAGTCTCCCTGGTCCCTGCAGTTGTAGGTATAACTGAGAAGATCCCACTTTCAAAATACAGAGTTCCTTCCTGTGGGGTGTCTAAGACACATGACCAAGGAGTCGCACAAAGACGAGAGCAAAAGAAAATATGAAAATATATGGTAGTTACCATCCATCTGTTAGGTTGACCTTGTCTGTCCAACTGCTAAGAGAGGTTTAAGGATATACCAGCCAATAAAGAGCCGAGCAAGGTGGAAGTCCACAATGCAGTTTCCTCTGATCTAACACTGACCTTGTCTTTAACTGTGCGGGTGACTTTCACTCACCAGAAGGCCCCCAGAGCCATGACCAAATGAGTAAACCCAATATTAACATGTCAATACAAACTGACAATCTACACAGAGAAAATAGGGTAAATGTGATAAGAATGGCAACCACACAGCCACAGGAAGGTTTGTCCATCTTCTCCAGTCTCCCTGGCTAGTGTTAACACAAACCCTACCCAGATGGTTCCCTGAGAATGGAACACTATTCTCCATGCGCACCAGTCATTCTAATGAGGGGCAAAATCTACACAGAGGCTCTGGGCCTCAATAGCCCTTCTTGTACTCAGGAAGCCAAATGAGTCAGAAGTGCAGACACAAAAAGACAATATTGAGATATAAAATCTACTATGTAGGCCATGGAAGGACCTAATGGACAGAACACCAATAGGTCAACATTGTCCACCTGATGAGACAGGATTATCCTGTGAATCTGTCATTAATTTGGGTGTTGTTTTGACAGATCTTAGGTACCAACAGACACATACGTTTCAGAGAACTTGAATGCAACATTAGAGACATTTGGCTTATATGGTTATATTTCAAATAGTTGGGAACATCTCTTCTTTGGGACGCAGAAAGCTATAGTAATATATGCGTGGAATTGAAAAAAAAAGTTGAATCCAAAAACCACATATCGTGCAATGCATATTTGACCATACAATGTTCTAAATAAACCATAAGCATGTACATTCATATATTTGTATGAAGGAAGCTAAACAAATATTACCCATTACATAATGATCATAACTGTAATTTTACAGGCAAGGCTTCAATGTTAAGATTACAGGTGACCATTTGCTCCAGATCGCTATAGCGTGTGCTGCAATTGGTTGAAAAGAAGTGTAATAGCGGGCACAGAAGTGGTGCTCTCCATTGTAAAAACTTTATCACTGTTGTCATGCAGAGCATTACCGGTCAGTAAATCTAATGGGAGAGCTTTACATGACAGTTCCAATTTCTGCTTGCAGTTCAAATGCTTGCATGATCCAATGTAAAGCTGGGCATTTTCCAACAGGAGGGGTGGCAGATGCTCTTTAACTGCGGACACTGCGTGGTGCTTGAGAGCCGTAGATCATAGGAAGCATGAGAACATTCTCTGTATGCTCTAATGACAGCCTAAGGGTTACTCAGAGGCAGGACTCAGGAGTGGAAGTTGGCAATAACTTCACTCCCTGCTTCCAGTTTCTGTATGAAGGGTTAGGAGCCAGAGCTGGAGAGGAGGATATTGGAGCTTATGGACTGGACAATAATAAAGTAAAGCTTAACAAAATGCATTTTTGCACACTTGGCAGTGTTTGTGTGAATGTATGTGCATATGCATATGCATATGCATGTGCGTGTGCGTGTGCGTGCGTGTGTGTGTGTGTGTGTGCGCGCACAATGGGGAAAAGGTACATGTTGAGGGTATGAAGTGTGATATTGGGCTGGAAATGTACACTGAGAGAAACAATGGGGTAGAAAATGCAGTAAGAGTGACAGTGGGATTGACTTGCGCACTGACAGAGATATCAGGAATAACCTGAGCACTGAAAGTGACATCATGGCAGATCTGGGCACCAAGAGACCGTTGGGAAGAAGTGTTTCATCACCTACTTTCTCGTACCATTAACGGACTGGATGACTGATGATGCAAAACAGGGCCAGATTAAAATTGCTTCTCCTAGTTCATAAATCTATCAACGGTAAGGCACCACTGTATCTATTCTCTCATTTCCAATTCTACAAGCTTCTTGTAGTCTATGTTCTGCCTCTTTGAATACCCGTGTGGCTCCTAGCCCTTCCTTTGCTTCCGCTCTTTTTCTCTTCTTGCTCCACTTGCATTTAATTCTCTTTCAGGGAGGGCAAGGTACCACAAGGGTCGCCAAGGAGGCAGAGCAGAGAGTGCGAGAATCTATATACGGATATATTTGTGAACAGGAGCAGAAATTTTATTCTGGCCCTGCTTTGCATCATTAGCCATCCAGCCTGTTAATGGTACGAGGAAGATGGCGTGATGTGCTCCTCACTCAAAGGTCCATGTATACACTTGTGAAATGCTAATTTTCCTCCTGTGAGTGCAAGTTTGAGAAATGGTTGTTAGGGAGAATTCTCAACATGTGCTAATTTCCCTTACCTTTTGAGACCCCCAGCGACTTTGCTGGATTTCTAGGATTTGATTTTTTACCTGGGAAGAGTGTGAGCCTTTTTTTCCCACTCTTCCATGTATTTTGATGTGTGTTTTACTTTTGTGTTCTTTGCTTATGGAGTTTTAAAACAACTCCATAGGCATCATCTTTTTCTGTGTGTCGCACAGCACCTTCAGTGCAGTGGCACAGGGATGTCTTTCACACTTCCCAAGGTTTTAAATACCTTCTCTGTGACTGACTACTGTCTCCCAGTGCATGTAAAGTTAAATTGACTTTACTAGTCTCTTTAAATTTACAGACCCAGCACACACTATCTTCCTATAGAGTGCTGGAGGGGTTTCCTAGCTTCCCCTGAGTCAAAACACCCAAGTAACAGTCAAATGTTACCCTTTCCTACTTTAAATGGCTGGTGGCAGTAGTTTAGATCAAGCTACCATGATTTATCCCGACTGCTAACAACGGTAGCAAAAAAGCGGGTCAGCCATGTTTTTCAATATGGCGCCCAAGACCTATCTGTAAAAACAGACTCTGGTCATCTTTTTTCACCATTTCTTTTAGGAAAGGTCTTTTTTGTGTTTGTCTCTGCACGCCAAACTTGGTTTGGTCCCTTTGTTCATTGGCATTTGGCGGGCTTCAGTGCTGAAGCCCTCCTCTGGCGCCTGAGTGTCTGGGATGGACAGGATGTGAGGGAGTGCCTGGAACTCCCTGTGCTTAGTCTCCTAGGAGACCTGAATGCACTCTGGCATGATTGGCTGGATGGATGTTCGGCAAGGACAGCCACCCTGCTGTGTGAGTGACAGCCAGACTGGAATGAATGCAGAAAAACTGTTTAAAAGCAGGTCTCTGGGGTCTCTGGTGAAGCCCTGCTGCAGGTTGGAATTGCCTGAAACTCCATCAACAGAGAAGCCCTTCAAGGTTAACTGTTTCCCTTGAGTTTGGTGAGAGCAACCAACTTGTAAGCTTCCTGGACACCGTCCCCTCCTGGTCGAATTTTCTGCAGAGTGCTGTGGAAAACCAAATAGCCAGTGGGAAGGATACCAGTTTGTGGTCTTTAAGGCACTCACACCTTAAACCGACATTTTGCCAAGCATGTGGCCTCATCCCTGGGCAGTGCAGGAACCTCCCGATGTCCTCCTTCTTGTCCCCACGACCGAAGCTCAGGAACAGCAAGATCTACTCGAACTGCCAGGAACAACTGCCTCAGATACAGCTCTTCTTCACTTTAAAGGTACTGTACAAACACGGTCGGGAAATCTTTTCAGCCACGGAGAAAGTTTGGGAAGCATTCGTCAAATTTTTTGCCTAGCCAAAATCTTCTAAAAACCGTGGCAAAGACTTAACCGTTTACTACCAGAGCTGTGCTATCCTATACAAAGACTCTGAACCATTGACTTTGGCCCAGGCTAATAACTGAATTGCTGGTTGTAGTTTACTGAAACCCTTTGCCCTGCCTATGAAAGTATTTGGGCTGTCTATTCTTATGACCTTGTCTTTTTACCCCTTTTAAAAGTACCTGAATTGCCATTTTGCTCAGTTACTTATTGGTTGTGTATTTGTGGTGTATTAGTATCTGATATTGAGCTGCTCTTGCTAGTGTAATGTTTTCAATCTGACTGTTTAAATAAATGTATATTCCTTTACCAAGAAACCTTGATTAAGTGTTTATTTGAACCAATGTATTTGTTGGTCCTTTGTGTAACTTGTTCTACTGCTCACTCAACTCTTGAGATAAGTCTGGCTGCTCAGCCATCGCTACCACTTTACTATGTAGTACAGGCTTGTACCAAAGGTGAAATTGTACTTACACTTGTAGTCTTAATTGCACGTAGTGTTCCCAAAGGGTACTGAATGTGATTCTGCATAACACTGGTGTACAGCGGTGTAGATAAAGTATACCTGTTACATTTAGATTACTGCTCTTACATTTGTTCAAATAACCCTCACAAGGCTAAGCAAAACTAGAGAAGCAATTGTTTTATCATGACTGATATGGACAGCTACAGACAGGAGACCCTAGTTACTTTAACAGTTGATCAATGGAGACATATGTGTAAAGCTAGGAATCTCAATGTAAAAGGCAAAAATGTTGAACTGATAGAAAAGTTGTTAGAATGCCAAAGTCTGATGAGTGGGTCTGAAACCCCCACCCCTGCAGCAAATGTGGAAAATGTTGATGAGGATGATAATATGTCAGAGCCGAGCTCTAACGTTATGGATGAGTTAGATGAGGCAGAAGAGTCTCACAATATAGGCCCTGTTTTACCTCTACCTGCTCATAGGCCTCAATCTTTGACCAAAGGGACCCCATCAGGTCCAACACTAACTCCTGAATTTGTCTCTTTAGAAAGAATGAGACTTGAGTTGGAATTCAAATGAATCCAAGCTCAAACTGAACGCAAACACCAAGAATTGAAGCTCAGAGAAATGGAGTTGAACCATGCACTTGAAATAAAAAAATGTGTCACTTGAAACTGTTTCTCTCCCAGAGTCTTCTAGGTCTTTCAGTCCTAAGAGCCTCGCATGCCCAAAGATGCAGTAAGTAAGTATGAGGTTAAGCTTGATAGTTTGGATTGGTTGGATGCTTTTGAATATAACCATGGGATCCAAGGCATTACAGGGAATTAGCTGATTCCTTGGCTTTTTTCTAGGTTACTCCCCTGTTGCAACTGATGTGGTAATGGAGTTGGGGGATATAGACAGAAAGGAGTCTGAAACTGTGAAGCTAGCTTTGATAGCTAGATTTGGGAAGACCCCTTCTCAGTATTTTTAGAGGTTTAGGACCCTCGAAAAGCATGATGGTACCCCTTGGGCTACCTGGGTGACTGAATGTTTGAAAAACCTAGATGGATGTGTTAAGGGTTACAGAGTTAACACGTTTGAAGGTATCATAAATCTGTGTATGTTGGAATCTATTTATGATGCCTGCTCTCCTGAGCTGAGACAGCACTTGGCTGACTCTAAGGAAATTGATCCAAACAAGTTAACAAGGGCTGCAGACTTGTGGGTTGCCAACAGGGCTAACCACAAGGATTCTGGGGTAACTCAGAAGAAGGATTAGGGGAAGCAGCAAAAGAAAGATACCAAAGAGAATTCCAATACCTCCAATCCAAAAGAGTGCCCCAAACATAACAAGGGTAAGCCACCAGGGAAACCGAATCAGGCTAGTGTACCTCCTGGTGCCAAACCAGAAGGAGGTCAGAACAAACCTCCATTCCTAGAGTCATTTGGAACATGTTATGCTTATGGGTCAACTGACCATGTGAAAGGGGATCCCAGATGTAAGGGTAAACCTTCAGGGATCCACACTGTCTCCTTAGCCTTCTCCCCCAGAGGATGAAGTACCAATGGCAAGTGGGAACTTTCACTTACTGCTGAGGAACCCATGAAAGTCTCAGCCAGTGTTTCTTTAGTATCCCTGGGTCTGTGGGAACAACAGAACCTAGATATCTACAATTCCATTCCAAACAATACTAAAGACTATTACAAAGACAGTGTTCTTTTGAATGGTCAGGAGACCCCTGCCATCAGAGACACTGGGGCCAGCATAACTATAGTTGATGAATCAGTTTTCAAGGTAGAGGATGTTGCTAAGGCACCTAAATACCTAACTAAGCTTGCTGGAGGCCCTGTCCAAATGCGTCCAAAGTTACCAGCTCTCATCCAGTGCAATGACATGATTGTCAAGATACCTGTAAGTGTGCAGAATGAAGTACCCGAGAGAGTCCTGTTGGGGAATGACTTCAAAACCCATGGAGTTGTATCAAGCACCCCCAGGCCTCCCAGCAAAAGGAAACAGGAGCAGACTAGGACGGCCAGAGAGAGTACCTTATAAAGTTCTCAGAAGAAGATTATAGAAGAAAATATAACTCCCAGTCCACAGTACTTACTGACAGCTATCTCGAAAAAGAAAGAGGAAAAGGGGAGACCTAAAACCTCTAGGAAGAAACCAGCCAGCACTCCTGTGCTACCAACAAGGACATCCCTGAGAGGACTGTCCAAAGTCACACCTGTGACTCCTCCACCAGCTGCAGCTAAGTGTGTGGGACAACCTTGTGTGGTTGAATCAGCTGCTGAGGAATCAGAGCTGGAAGAGGACCTTGCTCCTGTTGGAGATCTGGATCCTGCAGACCATCCTGAGCTGCAGTCTTTACTGGCAGAAGGAGGACCCTGTAGGGCAGAGTTCGGCAAAGGTCAAAGAGAGTGTCCTACTCTTGAAGGTCTTCGCCAACAGGCAGCTTTCCAGCTGGATGGGCAAGAGCCAGTGAAGCATAGGTTGTACTGGGAAGATTTCCTCTTCTACAGTGAACCGACAGAGTCTATCCCAGCAGACTACAAAAGACTTGTAGTGCCTCTTGAAAGCAGACTTCAGTTCCTACAGTTAGCCCATGAGATAACTTTGGCTGGTCACTTAATTTTTAAGAAGACCAAGCAAAGGTTCTCTTTATATTTCTACTGTCCTAAATTGGGGTCTGATGTCTGATGTAGATAAGGTCTGTAGGAGCTGTCACACTTGCAAACCCTCTGGCAAGAGTGGAGCCAAGAATGTGGCACCCTTGGTGCCTCTCCCAGTAGTGGGAGTCCCTTTTGAGAGGGTAGGAATCAACATTGTTCGTCCCTTAGACCATTAAACATCTTCAGGAAACAAGTGTATCCTGGTTGTAGCATCCTGAAGCCATACCTATGAGGACTGTTACAGCTCAGGTTGTTGCTAAGGCCCTACTTGGTATTTCTACCAGGGTAGGTTTTCCTAAGGAAGTTATCTCTGACAGGGGATCCAATTTTATGTCCCACTACATGCAGGCCATGTGGAAAAACTGTGGAGTAACTTACAAGTTCTCAACTGCCTACCATCCTCAGACAAATGGATTGGTAGAGAGGTTCAGCCATACAATGAAGAGCATGATATGTGTTTTAGAGGAACCCCTTAGGAGAAAGTGGGACCTTCTGCTGCCATGCCTTCTATTTTCTTATAGAGAAGTTCCTCAGGAGGGAATTGGATTTAGCGCCTTTGAGCTTCTCTGTGGCCATCTAGTTAGAGGCCCATTGGCCCTGATTAAGGAGGGGTTGGAGAGTGCTCCATCCCCCAAGCCAGTGCGAGTCACTGACTATGTGATAGGTCTCCGGAGGAGAATGTCACACATGATGGCAGATGCATCAGATAACTTGAAAGCAGGTCAGGCTCTGGTGAAGCAGTGCATGACCAGAAGGCCAACATGGTTGAGTTATCTCAAGACCAGCTAGTTCTAGTTATGGTACCTACAAGGCAGAGGGCCTTACAGGACAAATGGATAGAACCCTTCAAGGTTGTGGGTAAACTTGGAGAGGTCAACGATCTGGTGGATTTAGGCAATTCTAAGGAGGCTTCCAGAGTCTTTCACACCAACCGTCTAAAAGCTTATGTCTCAAGACCAGAAGTGGGAGGTTTGCTTCTAGCCTCAGCTCAAGAGGAGGAGGAAGAGAGTGAACCTCTACCTGACCTACTCAGAGGCCAGCCTTTAGATGAGAAAATGGAAGGAGTTAATCTCTCTTCTAATTTGACACATGAACAACAGGATGAGTGCAAGTTTCTGTTAAATCAGTTTGCCTCCCTGTTTTCACTTTCACCAGGCTTGACCGCTTGGGGCAAGCATGATATTCTCACCGGTGACTGTTTACCTGTTAAAAGCAGAGGTTACAGGATGTCAGATCATATAAGAGCCCATATAAATTAGATGGTCAACAAGATGCTTGATCTCGGGGTAATAGAGCCCTCTACAAGTCCATGGTCTAGTCCAGTTGTTCTAGTACCAAAGGCAGGATCCAAGGTGTTGAGATTCTGTGTGGCCTATAGAGCTCTTAATGCAGTCAACAAGCCCGATGCCCGCCCTTTACAAAGGACAAATGAACTGGTGGATAAAATTGGTTCAGCTATTGGCAAATAGAACTGACAGACCATGCCAAGGAGAAAACTGCATTCTCAACACCAGCAGGCCTCTACCAGTTTAAGGTAATGCCTTTTGGACTAAAGAATGCACCTGCTACATTCCAAAGGATGGGTAATCAAGTTCTGAATGGGATGGAGGACTTCTAGCATGGCATACTTGGATGACATTGCAGTGTTCAGCCCTACTTGGAAAGAACATGTTGATCACTTAGGATATGTTTTGCAGGCTCTTGAGCAGGCCCATCTGCCCATAAATGCTAGTCAATGTCAAATTGGTCAGAGCAAAGTGGTCTACCTTGGACATGAGGTAGAAGGAGGTGAAATCAGGCCATTGCCTAGCAAAGTACAAGCTGTACAAAACTGTGCCACCCATACTACTCAAACCCAAGTGAGAGCCTTCCTAGGCCTCACTAGTTACTATAGGAACTTCATAGAAAACTATGGGACCATAGCTTCTCCCTTGAATGTGGTCTCCTCTCCCAAATTCCCTAAAAAGGTTAGGTGGAATGAAGAGTGCACTCAAGCATTTGAAGGCCTAAAGAAAGCCCTTTGTCAAGCTCCAGTCCTAAGAGCTCCTGACTATAACCAAACCTTCATTCTTCAGACAGATGCTTCAAATACAGGGATAGGTGCAGAACTGAGTCAGCTGGATGAGAAAGGTAGCGAGCACCACATTTGCTTCATCAGCAGAAAGCTGAAGGAACCAGAAAAATGGTGGGCAACCATCGAGCATGAGTGCTTTGCTATTGTGTGGTCACAGAAGAAGTTTAGACCATACTTGTATGGATCTACTTTTGTGATTCAGACTGACCACCAACCCTTGAGATGGTTGATGCAAATGAAAGGGGAAAACCCTAAACTACTGAGATGGTCAATCAGCCTGCAAGGGTTTGATTTTACCATTGAACACAGGTCAGGGTGTCACCACCAACATGCTGATGGTCTCTCCAGGATGTTTGACCGACTGGAGTAAGGAGATTCATCCAGGAGTGGATTAAATCCTCCTGGCCCTTAGTCTGGGGGGTGGGCGTGGGGTGGGTGGGTGAGTGTTAGGGAGGATTCTCAAAATGTGCTAATTTCCCTTACCTTTTGAGACCCCCAGCAACTTTGCTGGATTCCTAGGATTTGATTTTTTACCTGGGAAGAGTGTGAGCCTTTTTTCCCACTCTTCCATGTATTTTGAGTTGTGTTTTACTTTTATGTTCTTTGCTTATGGAGTTTTAAAACAAATCCATAGGCATCATCTGTTTCTGTGTGTCACACAGCACTTTCACTGCAGTGGCACAGGGATGTCTTTCACAGTTCCCAGGGTTTAAATACCTTCTCTGGGACTGACTACAGTCTCCCAGAGCATGTAAAGTTAAATTGACTTTACTAGTGTCTTTAAATTTACAGATCCAGCACACACTATGTTCCTATAGAGTGCTGGAGGGGTTGCCTAGCTTCCCCTGAGTCAAAACACTCATGTAACCATCAACCGTTACCCTTTCCTACTTTAAATGGCTGGTGGCAGTGGTTTAGATCAAACTACCATGATTTTTCCCGACCGCGAACAACAGTAGCTAAAAATCGTGTCAGCCATGTTTTTCAATATGGTGCCCAAGACCTATCTGTAAAAACGGACTCCGGTCATCTTTTTTCGCCATTTCTTTTAGGAAAGATCCTTCTTGTGTTTGTCTCTGCATGCTGAACCAGGTTTGGTCCCTTTACTTGTTGGCCTTGGAGGGCTTCAGCACTGAAGCCCACCAAAGGCCAACAAACAAAGGGACCAAACCTGAAGCCCTCCTCTGGCGCCTGAGTGTCTGGAATGTACAGGATGTGAGGGAGGGGCCCGAAACTCACTGTGCTTAGTCTCCTAGGAGACCTGAATGCACTCTGGCATGATTGGCCAGCTGGCTGTCCGGCGACTGCCTCAGCTACAGCTCTTCTACACTTTAAAGGTACTGTGCAAACGCGGTCCGGAAATCTTTTCGGCTACGGAGAAAGTTTGTGTAGCTTTAAAGTGAATAAGAGCTGTACCTGAAGAAGTTGTACCTGGCAATTCGAGCAGATCTCACTGTTCTTGAGCTTCAAAATGCAAAACAAACTTACAAGAAGAACCAGACATTTTTCAAAAACCTATAGTTCAAAGCCAAAAGCAATAGGCCCAATCTTTGAAATGTTGCACTAGCACATGTACAAAATAAATCAAGAAAAAATACGGGTTTTATAGCTCTGTGCCAAGAAACTTGTCTTGGAAGCAAGACAATGCAAAGCAACACAGGTTTGAATCGTGGCTCTTCACTTAGAAACGTCTTCGGCATTAAGCACTTTATAAAAAACTATTATAATTATAACATTTTAAAATTGTTTATCAAAGACATTTGTACATTATATATTATATTCAAAAACTTTTATAAAGCACCAGCATAGTTAATTCATTTGAGGTAGTGTAAGTACCTGTTCTTAATACATTGTGCTTGGTAGATAGCCGAAAACAGCAAAAAGAAGTCATGGAGGCTCAGAATGAAATAGACTCACATGAAGGAAGAAGAAAGTCCAATGGTGTCTGATCACAAGGGATTTGTTGATACTTATCCAGGAAAGAGGTGTCTTGACATTTCCATGGAGGGACGTCAATAAATTGCACACATAGGAAATTAAAATGAGATGTGACAAAGGGCATAAGTGTCTAATGATGTCAGCTTGAGGGTTGTGTGATCTGATTTATTGCTGCGAGGGCACTTGAGTTTAGGGCAATGGATCAAAAGATAAGATTAGCACAAGATGGTGGTTTCTGACCCGTGAGTTTCACATGTGTAAATGTGAGAAAACTGAAGGTAAAATGCATTGGAATTTCTTTGGGGATCGATCAATATATATGTTCAAAAATACATGCCTGATCTATTGGGCCAATACAATTCCTGACAGAACTTCCCCTTCGAAATTTTATGCAGAGACAGTTTGAAATGTTCATAGAGAGATCAGAGGAGAGTTCAGGAAAAGAGAAGAAGATTTGGGTGACGTTGGTGAAGAGTTGCAACGAGAATCCGAAGTAGGAGCTTAGTGTCCCAAGAACAGAGGTTTAGATTGTAAAGAGGAAAGGATCCAATACAGAGTCCTGTGGAACACCAAAAGTTAGAGGAGTTAGTTGAGAGCTGCTGTTACTCAAGGAGACAGAGAACCGGTGAGGTGCGAGGTAGGATTTAAACCAGGCAAGGGCTCAATTGTGAATCCCAACAAGAAAGAGAGTATTAAGGGTATCAGAGTGATCGATAGTGTCAAAGGCAGAAGACAGGTCAAGGAGAATTAGGATGAAGTATAGCTTAGAGTGCCTAGCTGAGGAAATGAAGTTGGATACATTCATGAGTGCAGATCTTGCGGAGTGACAGGAGCAGAAACCTGTTTGTAGGGCATCTCAAAGGTTGTGGATGTCTAAGAAATTGGCAAGACGGTTGTACACAACCCTTTTGAGCACATTAGAGAAGTGCAGAAGGAGAGACACAGGGCAAAGGTTAACTGGTAGATGCAGGGAAGGCCCCTCTTTTTTATGCAAGGAATGACCATGGAAGTTTTGAAAATAGGGGGCAAA